>NC_067405.1:84240985-84543699 GCF_009764475.1 Pristis pectinata
AAGGTGAAAAGTGAGTAAGAAGTTATAGCCTTGAAACAGTAGTTAATGGTTTATTGTTGTCCTTGTGTTTAAAAAGTCACTGTGCAGTTGTGTGTGTGGGGGAGGAGAAAGTGATTCTCCAGAAGCCCTGCTTGTGATGAGGAAGGAGCTTTTACATCCACGGGCTTCACCCTCCTGTGACCCAGTCACAGGCACAACAGAATCATCCACACTTCTTAAAAGGATCCATGGAAGAGATAGCAGGGTCATTGTTGCATGTATTGGATAGTTAATTAGAAAAGGTGTGTTGCCAGAGGATAGGGAGACGGTCAACATAACACCTACGGGTAGGAAGAGAGTAGCGCGCGGCTAAAGGTTTATAGGTCAGCCAGCCTAATATTGCAGCCTAATGGAATCCCTTCTGAAGGACAGAATAGGACATCTGGAAATAGAAGAAATAACCGTAACTAGTCAGCATGGATTTCAAACTCTTGCATTGACCAACTATTGAAGGTTTGAAGTGGTAATGTGGACAGTGGTGACACAGTCGGTGGAGAGCATTTTTTCCCTGTCAGGCCATGAAAGACGAATGAATCAGGTTCAGAGGTGGTGGTGTCGGGGGACACAACTGAACGGATGCCGACTACTACAGGACAGAAAGCAGAAGGAAGGCAAGAGGGAGAATGCACTAGAGGGTCACACTGAGAGAGGTGGGAGAGGAGAGACAGGAATGGCACCTTCAAGTTGTAGTTCTTTCCTTAACCAACATGATTGTGGTGCCAGTGATTCGACACTTGCTGTCTGCTGTGTGTGGACACCCTGTAACCAGAACACCCAGCTACCAGTCCTGCCTGTCCTTAAGCCAGGGCTCAGTGGGACCCCTCTCACGTTTCACACGATCACTGTGCTGTCACCTCGATTTCCCAGAGTCCATGCATTGAAGTAGAAACTGTTAAACACTGACAAAATATTAGTTTGGCTTCTTTTCCCTGGTTTTTGCTTCCTCTGCCTTCCACACTTGTTCACTGCAGCCCGACCTTCCACACTCAGTTTTACCTCCAGGTTGGGAGGCTGCTGTCAAGCTGTCCGAACCCTCCCCACCATGTTGCTTGTGTTAATGCATTTCCATGCATGGAAGTGCTGGGGGGAACCCTGCAGGCTGTCTCCCTGCAGCATCAGTATGTTTCTGTGAAACACTGTGGAGCACAGTATGTGCCTGACAGGGCAGAATACTCAGTGTAACATCTCTCACAACACCCCTCACAACAATGCTTACAACACCCCTCACAACACCCCTGACAACACCCCTCACAACACCACCTACAAAACCCCTCACAACACCCCTCACAACACCCCTGACAACACCCCTCACAACACCACCTACAAAACCCCTGACAACACCCCTCACAACACCACCTACAAAACCCCTGACAACACCTCTCACAACACCCCTCACAACAATGCTTACAACACCCCTCACAACACCCCTGACAACACCCCTCACAACACCACCTACAAAACCCCTCACAACACCCCTCACAACACCACCTACAAAACCCCTGACAACACCTCTCACAACACCCCTCACAACAACGCTCACACCGCTGCTCACAACACCCCTCACAACACTGTGTTGAACACTCTGTATAACACCATGAACAACACTCTGCAGAACCCTGTACCCAATACTACATGATAGTTCGTACTGTGTGCAATACAGAGCACCAATCAAACGGCAGCACAGCTGGTGGAGCCGCTGCCTCACAGCTCGAGAGACCTGGGCTCAATCCTGTCTTCGGGTGCTGTGTGTGTGTGTGGAGTCTGCACGTTCCCGCTGTGACTGTGTGGGTTTCCCCCAGGTGCTCCTGTTTCCTCCCACATCCTGGAGACATGTGGATTGGTAGGTTAATTGGAGGTGTAAATTTCCCCCTGTAAGGGGTGCAGTCTGAGGAATATTGGTGAGAATGTAGGGAGAATAACATGGGATTATTGTAGGAAGAATGTAAATGGTTGGTTGATGGTCAGCATGGACTCGGTAGGCCAAAGGGCCTGTTTCTGTGTGAAGTGAGGTGACTCTGTGCTCCACCACGTATAAATACCACACAACACTTGTGGGTTTCTGGGCCATTATCTGACCACTCAAAGTCATTTTCTGAGCCTACGATTTTCCTTAATTAACTCTGCTCTCTCTATTTCTTCCCCATCATCAGTCATTCTGTGCAACATTTAATTCTAACAGTCTCCCATCCTCTGCACACCTTCTTTCCTTTTATAATACTTTGTGCCCAAAACTTTGCCAAATTTATCAATTCCCTCTCACGTAGCATCAGTTACCTTCCCCATGGAATATGTTAGTATCTGCTCTGGTCAACTCTAACCATTCACCCTGAATGTCCATCACGTTACAAGCTGCTCCCAGTGTCCCAGCAATCTGACCCCACAACATCTCCTGCTTCTCCACTACCTGCCGCGATCCCAATTAAGTCAAAGTCGAGTTTATTGTCATATGCACAAGTACATGTCTGTACAGGTTCAATGAAAGACTTACTTGCAGCAGCATCACAGGCACATAGCATCAAATAAACAGCGTTCACAAGAAAAACATAAATTAAACATAAATTATACACAATTTTTACAAGAAAGAACACAATTAGAACAGAAAAAAACAAAGTTCACTGTATTGTGAAGCGGTCATAGTGTTGCTGAACTGCAGTGATTAGGGTTGTGCCAGTCGGTTCAAGAACTGAATGGTTGAAGGGAAGTAGCTGTTCTTGAACCTGGTGGTGTGGGACTTCAGGTTCCTGTACCTCCTGTCCGATGGTAGCTGTGAGAAGATGGCATGGCCCACATGGTGGGGATCTTTGATTATGGATGTTGCCTTCTTGAGGCAGCCCCTCCTGTAGATACTACTGATGGTGGGGAGGGATGTGCCTGCGACGTATTGGGCTGAGTCCACTACTCTGCAGCTTCTTGTGTTCCTGCGCATTCGAATTGCCATACCAGACCTTGATGCAACCACCAATTACCACTTTGTAGCCCTTTGTACAGTCCTTTGCCTCTCATTGCCCAGTCTGTGACTGTGTCCCTTCAAGATACTGCCACTGTCATGCTGGCTTGACAGGCGCCCAGTTTCTGAGGATTTCTGCCGAGATCCCAATTAAGTCAAAGTCAAAGTTGAGTTTATTGTCATATGCACTAGTACACGTGTGCACAGGTTCAATGAAAAACTTACTTGCAGCAGCACCACAGGCACATAGCATCAAATAAACAGCATTCACAAGAAAAACATAAATTAAACATAAACATAATTCCTGCCTCTCCATCCCTTTCCAGGAAGCCACCGCCATTCCCTGTGCTGTGGCAAACTTCTGGAACCCACAATCCAGGATACAGTCGGCAGTGAGTCCAGTTGTTCTTTGAGCTCATGAACCCTCAGCTCTGAATTCACCAGGACATCTGTTTGTTGGAAAACGAAGAAGTGAAGGAAACCAGCCTGGACAACAGCAGTGGGGGGAGATTGGTGCCATCCAACAGAGGCAGCAAATGCTGGGAACACTCGGCTGGTCAGGAAGCATCTGTGGAGAGAGAGAGAGAGAGAGAGAGAGAGAGAGCGAGAGAGAGAGAAAATTACTGCTTCAAGTTTCGTTGGAGTGCTGGAGATTTCAATGCTGAATTCTCTAGTTTCAGATACACTGCTCCCCCTCTGTCCCTTTTCTCTCTCCCTCTGACTTACTCAGTTCCTCCTGCACCCACCCCAGCCCCCATCACCCAGTTTCTTTCCCCTCCTCCCACTCCATCTGCCCATCACCCACACACTCCTCCCACTGGGCTCCCCCCCCCCCCCGGTTCCCATCTCTCCCCCCACCTCCCTCACTCGATTCCAGGCTCCACCTTCCTCTCCTGTCAGATTCCATCACCTGCAGCCCTTTGTCACCCCCACCCGTCACCTCCCAGCCTCTGTCGCTATTCCGACTCCCCCCTCCCCCATCTGCCCATCACCCCTCCTCACCCGGATCCACCTATCACCCGCCAGCCCTTGCTCCACCCCTTCCCCTCACCTCTTTATACCAGCGATCTCCCCTCTATCTATCAGTCCAGGTGAAGGGTCACGACCTGAAACATCAACTGTCCATCTCCCTCCACAGGTGCTGCCTGACCCACTGAGTTCCTCCGGCGTTTTGTGTGTTGCTCCAGGTTCCAGTGGCTGCAGTCTCTTGTGTCTGAGTCTGAATCATGATGGTTTTGCAAGTGTGACGAGCAGCCAGCAGGTGGCACTTGTGCTGTGGAAGACAATTGGCAGCGAGATCTTCTGAGTGTTGTTTGGTTGATTGGGTTGTGCCCTGCAAGTACACTGTGCTGGATAGCAGACCCAAGGAGTGCAAATCACACCACTGATGTTTTTCCCTTTTATGTTTATGCAGTGATTCCAGCATCACATCATTACAATACTACAGTATTCCATGACTCACACTAGCTACAGTCAATAGGTTCAGATTACAACACAGTCATCTCTGTCCAGAAAGCCCTCAAGTCCCTGTGGTACCCGGAAATCCCCCGTGGTACCCGTGGATACCGCGTGCTCCTTCTCCAGAGACACTCGGGCACGGATGTAACCCCAGAAGAGGGGCAGGTAATCAGCTCAGCCAGAACCCTCAACTGCCCACCGTCTGGACCCACAGATGGCCACCTTGGCCAGGCCCAGGAGTAAAACCATAGAACCATAGAACCATACAGCACAAAACAGGCCCTTCGACCCACCATGTTGTGCCGTCCATCAAACCACCCTCACACTATCTAACCCTTTCCTCCCGCATATCCATCTATCTCACATTCCTCCATGTGCCTATCCAACAAACTCTTGAACCTGTCCAATGTATCTGCCTCCACCACCACCCCAGGTAGTGCATTCCATGCACCAACCACTCTCTGGGTGAAAAACCTCCCCCGACATCTCCCCGAACCTCCCACCCATAACCTTAAAGCCATGCCCTCTCGTCTTGAGCATTGGTGCCCTGGGAAGGAGGTGCTGACTGTCTACTCTATCTATTCCTCTCAATATTTTATATACCTCTATTATGTCTCCTCTCATCCTCCTCCTTTCCAGTGAATAAAGCCCAAGCACCTTAAGCCTCTCCTCATATTCCATACACTCTAATCCAGGCAGCATCCTGGTAAATCTCCTTTCCACCCTCTCCAACGCCTCCACATCCTTCCTATTGTGAACCGACCAGGAGATTCCCCTGACCCACCCACCCCCCCCCACCCCCCAACGCACCGGGTGACCAAAGGTCAGGAGCGTGTGGCTGAAGTGCAGCCAGAACATGAGGAGCAGCCCCTTCAGATACCCAGAGGCTGCAACCTCTCACACTCCATAGATATGTGATAACCGCTGACTTACGGTACTTAACCCACTGTGGTCAGCGTTGGGACAGACAACAGTCACAGTGGGTGTCACAGTAATACATCATTTTCCTCAACAGATACAATAAGTAACATCACTGTTAAAATGTGGTTCTTTCTTTCAGGCAGGCAGCGTCTCCTATCGTGGGTTAAAGGGGAAATTACTGGTAAAAGGTTTATTATTGTCACATGTACCAAGGTACAGCAAAAAACTTCTGTTTGCCTGCCATCCATACAGATCATGCCATACGTAAGTACATCAAGGTAGTAAAAAGAAGACAAAATGCAGAATATAGTGTTGCAGTTACAGAGCAAGTGCAGTGCAGGCAGACAAATAAAGTGCAAGGGCCATGATGAGGTAGATTGGGAGGTCAAGAGATCATCTTTTAATGTATGAGAGGTCCGTTCAAGAGTCTGATATCAGTGGGATAGAAGCTGTCCTGAAGCCCGGTGGTACATGCTCTCAAGCTCTTGTATCTTCCACCTGATGAGAGGGGGGAGAAGAGAGAATGACCGGGGTGGGAGGGGTCCTTGCTTATGTTGGCTACTTTCCCGAGGAGGTGTAGATGGAGCCCGTGGAGGGGAGGCAGGTTTCCATAAGGAAGGGAATTTCTCTGTGGGTCAGCACAAACCCAATGAGCCAAATAGCCTCTTTCTGTGTCCTCTGCAACTATTGGAACCCTTGTAGCTGCAAGTGCCGGCGGAGGAAGGGAAACGAGGTGGTGAGACGCCCCCTGAACTTTGTCTCCACAGACGCTGCCTGATCTGACAGGCATTTCCAACGTTCTCCTCTGCTCTCATTGGTCACCAGCTCTGGCCTGTGATTCACAGCTTTGTGTTCCCTCGCTCCACCTCGAACTGCCCTCACTAACCTATCCACCAGACAACATCTCACCATAGCAACCCTGGTCTCACCCCACCACAGGTACTCCCCTTGCCCGATCCATCCCACCCTGCCACCCCCCCCCCCTCCCCACCCACCAGCATACAGCAGCTCATTTTCTCACCTTCCCGATTCTGATGGGTCAAATGTTAACTTGGTCTCTCTCTCTCGCTCTCTCTCCACAGATGCTGCCTGACCTGCTGAGTGTTTCTCTGTAGGATGTGGCTCCTGGTGGCAACTCAGTGTAAGCTGTGATTGTTGTATCAGCACTTAGAGTGTGGTGGGAAAACCACCACACACTCCTTGCTGCCTTTCTATTCCCAGGTGTCCTGGGTGCCCTTTTGCTCAGAGGTCTCAGTACAAAAAGAAGGATGAGCCCCCAGTGCAAGTGCTAGGGTTCCAATATTTCCAGAGGACAGGGAAAGAGGACATTTGGCCCATTAGGTCTGTGCTGACTCACAGAGAACTTCACTGATTTTCCTGTAACCTATTCTCCCCACATGCGCAACAAATCAACCTACGCACTCGGGGCAATTTATAGCAGTCAATTAACCTACCAACCCGCACATCTTTGGACGCAGGAGGAAACCAGTGGACCTGGGGGACACCCATGTAGTCACGGGGAGGACGTGCAAACTCCACACAGTCAACACCCAAAATGAGGATCGGACCCAGGTCTCTCGAGCTGTGAGGTAGAGATGCCTTTAGTCAGCTACATTTGCCGAATGTCCACATACTTTTTAGATATTGGACATTGTGGTGGGAGTCTAACGTACCAGGCAGCGTGCATTAGGCTCCCACCACAAGTCTAATGTGGTGGGAGTCTAATGTTTGTTCTTATATGATCTGTTGTATCTGCTAACTGTCGTGAACATAATCTGTCACACATTGTCATCTGACTTGTAAGTCAAAGTGTCCTTAAATGTCACTGTCACTGAATGTCCTGGGCATGGTATCAGTTGAACAGATTGAAACATTCCATAAAGTGTTAGCATTGTCTAACCAGGTGAAAGCACATCAGGCTAATTTTTATAACTGGTACTCAGCCACTGGCAATGGGAGTGAGTGTCTAAATCTGGGAGATGCTTTGAGGGTTAGATAAGTATTGCTTCAACCAACTGGAAGAGTCATGTGGAAAGTTCTGTTGGATTATTGAGTCCCATGGAACAATTAAAGGAAAGGCTTGGTAAAGTAACAGGGGAGGAGAAGGTGTCCCACTTTTTAAAACCTGGTTGGATACAACATGTGGTGTATTGTGAGGTCAGGAAAGAGCTGTTCCCTCTCTGGATCATCTCTGGATTTTTAATTTATGTTTTTCTTGTGAATGCTGCTTATCTGATGCTACGTGCCTGTGATGCTGCTGCAAGTTTTTCATTGCACCTATGTACTTGTGCATATGACAATAAATTTGACTTTGACTTTGGATCAGTGCATTGCCCAGAGTGGGTCTCTCACACAAACACCATTGACTTGCCTTTACACAATGTCCCTAGCACCCTAACACATCTCAAGGCATTCCCAGGAGGGTTAAAAGTAACAGTGACGGACTAGGAGAGGATGGAGAACGGAGAGTATGGGAATGTAGGCCAACAGCGGAGCCACCGGGACACATGAATTAACCATGTCTAGGGTTAAGTGGGGAATGCTGGGGTTCACGCGTAGCTGACAGCGTTTCTCCAGTTCAGTGCTCCCAGTGAACACCTCCAACCAGCTGAGGGGGAAGTGGCAGCGGGTCACCACCATCGAGAGTGGTGGGCCTACCCAAAACCCGAGCCAGATCAGTCTCTATTCATTCCGAGGCCCAGAAGAATTGTTGCATCACAAAATCACAAAAAAAGACTGGTTGCATCACAGTCCGGTATGGCAATCTGAATGCGCAACAACATAGGAAGCTGCAGAGAGCAGTCCAATACATCACGGGCACATCCCTCCTCACCATCGGTAGTATCTACAGGAGGTGCTGCTTCAAGAAGGCAACATCCATCAACAAAGATTTCCACCATCTGGGCCATACCATCTTCTCACAGCTACCATCAGGCAGGAGGTACAGAAGCCTGAAGTCCCACACCACCAGGTTCAAGAACAGCTACTTCCCTTCAACCATTCAGTTCTTGAACCAACCAGCACAACCCTAATCACTACCTCAGAATAGCAACAATATGACCACTTTGATCACTTTGCACTACAATGGGCCTTGCATTTTTTTGATTGTGTTCGCTCTTGTATAATTGTATATAATTTATATCTAATTTATGTTTTTCTTATGAATGTTGCATATCTGATGTTATGCACCTGTGAAGCTGCTGCAAGTAGGTTTTTCATTGCACCTGTGCATACATGTACTTGTGCATATGACACTAAACTTGACTTTATCTTTGACTTAGGAATGACAACAGGCCATTATACAAATTACTTGATTAATATTTACTGAATTATTTTAATATATTTAAAATGTATTGAAAATATTGATTGGCACCTGCTTAGTGCCAAAGGTCTAGACGGGGCAGAGTTTGTTAAGTGTGTCCAGGACGGATTCCTGTCACAGTATGTTGACAGGCCGACGAGAGGGAATGCCATATTTGATCTAGTTTTAAGTAATGAACGGGGACAGGTGACAGATCTATTGGTGTGTGGGCATTTGGGGGGCAGTGACCATTGCTCCATAACCTTTAGAATTGTCATGGACAGGGATAGAAGCAAAGAGGACGGGAAGATATTTAATTGGGGAAAGGCGAATTATGAGGCTATAAGGCGAGAACTTGAGAGTGCAAATTGGGATGACATTTTTGAAGGGAAATGTACTGTGGAGATGTGGTTGATCACTTGCAGGATGTTAGGGATAAATTTGTCCCGGTGAGGCAGAGAAGGAATGGCAGGGTGACAGAACCATGGGTGACAAGAGACGTGGAACAACTAGTTAGGAAGAAGAAGGCAGCATACATAAGGTGTAAGTAGCAAGGATCAGATAGGGCTCGTGAGGAATATAGAGTAGCAAGGAAGGAACTTAAGAAGGAGCTGAGGAGAGCAAGAAGAGGACATGAAAAGGCTTTGGCGAGTAGGGTTAAGGAGAATCCCAAGGCTTTTTTCTCATTCATGAAGAGCAGAAGGATGACGAGAGTAAAGGTAGGTCCGATTAGAGATAAAGGTGGGAAGCTGTGGAAGTGGGTGAGGTTCTCAATGAATACTTCTCTTCAGTATTCACCAAGGAGAGGAGTCTTGATGATGCTGAGGACAGTGTTGGTAAGGGTAATGTTCTAGAGTATGTAGATTTCAAGAGAGAGGATGTGTTGGAGCTGTTAGAAAATATTAGGACAGGTAAGTCCCTGGGGCCTGATGAAATATTCCCCAGGCTGCTTCGCGAGGTGAGGGAGGAGATTGCTGAACCGTTGGCTAAGACCTTTGAATCCTCGTTGTCCACGGGAATGGTACCGGAGGATTGGAGGGTGGCAAATGTTGTCCCCTTATTCAAAAAAGGTAGTAGGGATAGTCCAGGGAATTACAGACTAGTGAGCTTTACGTCTGTGGTGGGCAAGCTGTTAGAAAGGATTCTAAGAGCTAGGATCTATGATCATTTGGAGAATCATGGAATAATTAGGGACAGCCAGCATGGCTTTGTGAAGGGAAGATCTTACTTCACAAGCCTGATAGGGTTCTTTGAGGAGGTGACCAGGAAGATTGATGAGGGTAGTGCAGTAGATGTGGTCTACATGGATTTTAGTAAGGTGTTTGACAAGGTTCCACATGGTAGGCTTCTTCAGAAGGTCAGAGGACAAGGGATCCAGGGAGGTTTGGCCGTGTGGATTCAGATTTGGCTTGCCTGTAGAAAGCAGAGGGTTGTGGTGGAGGGAGTGCATTCAGATTGGAGGGCTGTGACTAGTGGTATTGGTATTGGTTTATTATTGTCACTTGTACTGAGGTACAGTGAAAAGCTTGTCTTACAAACCAATTGTACAGGTCAATTCATTACACAGTGCAATTACATTGAGTTAGTACAAAGTGCATTGATGTAGTACAGGTTAAAACAGTAACTGTGGGTGTCCCACGGGGATGGGTTCTGGGACCTCTACTTTTCGTGATATTTATTAACAACTTGGATGAGGGAGTGGAAGGGTGGGTTAGCAAGTTTGTAGACTACACAAAGGTCGGTGGTGTTGTGGATAGTGCGGAGGGCTGTCAAAGCTTACAGAGGGATATTGATAGGATGCAGAGCTGGGCTGACAAGTGGCAGATGGAGTTCAATCCGGAGAAGTGTGAGGTGGTACACTTTGGAAGGACAAACTCCAAGGCGGAGTACAAGATTAATGGCAGGATTCTGGGGAGTGTGGCAGAGCAGAGGGATCTGGGGGTTCATATCCACAGGTCACTGAAAGTTGCCTCACAGGTAGATAGGGTAGTTAAGAAAGCTTATGGGATGTCAGCTTTCATAAGTCGTGGGATCGAGTTTAAGAGCCGCGAGGTAATGATGCAGCTCTACAAAACTCTGGTTAGACCACACTTGGAGTACTGTCTGGTTCTGGTCGCCTCATTATAGGAAGGATGTGGAGGTGTTGGAAAGGGTGCAGAGGAGATTTACCAGGATGCTGCCTGGATTAGAGGGTATGGACTATGAGGAGAGACTAAAGGAGCTAGGGCTTTACTCATTGGAGAGAAGGAGGATGAGGGGAGACATGATAGAGGTATGCAAAATATTAAGAGGAATAGATAGAGTAGACAGCCAGCGCCTCTTTCCCAGGGCACCAATGCTCAATACAAGAGGGCATGGCTTTAAGGTAATGGGTGGGAAGTTCAAGGGAGATGTCAGAGGGAGGTTTTTCACCCAGAGAGTGTTTGGTGCATGGAATGTGCTGCCTGGGGTGGTGGTGGAGGCTGATATGTTGGTCAAGTTCAAGAGATTGTTAGATAAGCATATGGAGGAATTTAAAATAGAGGGATATGTGGGAGGAAGGGGTTAGATAGTCTTAGGTGTGGTTTAAAGATCGGCACAACATGGTGGGCCGAAGGGCCTTTATTGCGCTGTATTGTTCTATGGTTCTATGGTTTTAAGTGTTTTCTTTCACGTATAACTTATTTTACTCATTAGACCATTCTTCAGTGGCTTGTGAACGTCTTGTGAAATTTAGTTGTTACAGATCCTTTCTTGAACAATGGAGTTATTCTGCTCTCACAGCCCAGGTGATGGGTCCACACATAGAAGTTCCTGTCAGAGTGGAGGTTCTGCCTACTGGGTCATGAGCTATCTTCCTTCAGTGCGTTGACCTCAAGAGATGAGTGCAGTCTTTATCCATGGGTCACTGGCAGCCAGGTGACTCATCGCTAACCACTAGTCCTGGACCAGTTACCTGCATGTTATTGATGTTCTCAATGGATATCCTAGGTTCCGAAAGATGCATTAAACTAGTTAGGACCAATGTGTTCAGACAAAAGTCTATGTATAAATGTGCTGTGTTTGCCATCAACTTAACAAACTTAGCCACTGTAAAAATACTTGTGATTGAGAGACCATATATCTCTTGACAATATTGTGGCAAAAACCACAGATCTCAGTATTTAACAACTCAACATTAAAAGATTTAACGAGATTTAAAAGACACTTGAACAGGTACATAGATAGAGTCATTGTGTCATACAGTCATACAGCACAGAAACAGGCCCTTTGGCCCAACCAGTCCATGCCGACCAAGATTCTCTTCTAAGCTAGTCCCATTTGCTTGCGTTCAGCCCATATCCCTCTAAACCTTTCCTGTCCATGTACCTGTCCAAATGTCTTTTAAATGTTTTTAATGTACCTGCCTCAACCACTTCCTCTGGTAGCTCATTCCATATAGGCACCACCCTCTTGGGTACAAAAGTTCCCCCTCAGGTTCCATTTACCCTAATCATGCATTCTCATAATTTTATACACCTCTATAAGATCAACCTTCATTCTCCAACACTGCAATGAAAAATATCCCAACCTGCTCAACCTCCCTCCTGGCAACATCCTTGTAAATCTCCTCTGCACACTTTTCAGTTTAATGGCCTCTTTCCTATAGCAGGGTGACCAAAACTGAAGACAGTATTCCAAATACGGCCTCACCCATGTCTTGTACAACTGTAGCATAATACCCCAACTTCTATACTCAGTGCCCTGACTGATGAAGGACCAGTGTGCCAAACGCCATCTTCACCACCCTGTTTACCTGTGACTCCACTTATAGGGAACCATGTACTCCTAGGTCCCTCTGTTCTACAACGCTCCCCAGGGCCCTACCGTTCACTGTGAAAGTCTGACCCTCATTTGTCTTTCCAAAATGCAACACCTCGCACTTATCCAAATTAAACTCCATTTGCCTCACTTACCCAGCTGATCAAAACCCCTGATAACCATCTTCACCCTCAACGACACCACCTATTTTAGTGCTGTCTGCAAGCTTGTCAACCGTGCCTTGTACATTCTCATCCAAATCATTGATATAGATGACAAATGAGCCTAGAACTGACCCCTGGGGAACACCACTAGTCACAGACTTCAGTCCAAAAAACAACCTGCCTCCATCGCCCTCTGCTTCCTACCATCAAGACAATTGTGTATCCATCCGGCACCCTACCATGCAGAACCTTATCAAAGGCCTTACTGAAGTATATATAGACCACGTCCACCGCCCTGCCCTCGGAAAAGGTTTTGAGGGATATGGCACCAGTTTAGATGGGCATCTTGGTTGGCATGGACTGGTTGGGTCAAAGGGCCTGTTTCCGTGCTGTATGACTCTATGACTCTTTAATTATAATCCAACTGAATTGAAACTAAATTTAACTGATGACTGCACCCCACCTGAAGTCCCACATCACCAGCTCAGCATCAGCTACTTTCCTACAACCATCAGGTTCTTGAACCGACCTGCACAACCCTAACCCTACCTCAGTAACGGAACACTACGGACCACCCCTTGCACTACCATGGACTTGTCTCTGATTGTGTCTTGTATTGCACTAAAGTTTTGTCTTGCACAGTCTTTTTTTTTCTTTACTTTGTATAATTTATGTATAATTTATGTTCTGTGTGTTGTCTGTACCTATGTGCCAATGATGCTGCAAGCAAGATTTTCATTGTACCTGTACCTCACCGTACTTGTGCAGATGACAATAAGCTCAACTTGACTTGAGGTTCTGTAGAAACTGACTAACTGGTATATTAGTTCTTGTTCTCACATAGAATGGAGATCAAACGCAAAAGAGTTTGGGTAGTTAACGAGCCGATAGTCATCACTTGAGCCTGAGTTACAGAATCACAAAAGGACGCACTCTGGAAGGAAGCACCCCCTTTCAGCGCATGCTCCTCACTTTGACGGAGCTATATAATGGCCCCACCGACCCTTCTCCTTTCCCACTGAATTTTGCTGTCTTCGAGCTTGCATTCATTTCCTGCTGAGTGTAACTAATAACCTGCCCCCACTGCCCTTTCAGACCATGCCCATGTGGCATGTTGGTTTAGCTGCCAGGCAACATCCCAGGCATGGTCCCTCTCCCACCACAGTCACTTCCATTCACCAAATCCCCTCCTAACAAGAACAACCCATCTTCTGCCATTTGATGAAGAAACCGTGAAAGACAACACCACCAAGCAGTGTTTTGTGAAGGGCTTTACTTATGGAAATGATGACAAGGACCCTGTCTACTTCGTAATGTCACAGCCTGTCCACCCACAGACTCACAGAGCCAGACAGTGTGGAAACAGGCCATTCGGCCCACCATGTCCATACCAACCAATTGGCACCCATCTGTATTAGTCCCATCTTCCAGCACTTGGTCCGTAGCCTTCCTTGCCTGGGCAATCCAAGTGCTCACCTAGACACTTCTTAAATGCTGTCAATGACCCAGCTGCAACCAAGCTCACTGGCAGAGGTCCCTCACTGCCCACTGATCCAGAGGTTTAAGGCACATGGGGTCTATGGTGATTTGCTAGATAGGATTCCGAATTGGTTTGGCCATAAAGGACAGAGGGTAGTGGTGGAGGGGTTATCCTGACCTGGAGATCCGTGACCAGTGGTGTTCCCCAGGGATTGGGGCTGGGAGCTCTGCTGTTTGTGGTAATATAAATGATTTGGACAAAAATGTGGATGGGTTGATTAGTAAGTTTGCAGGTGACACAAAAACTGACGGAGATGTGGATAGTGAGGAAGGTTGTGAAAGGACACAGCAGGATATAGACCAGTTGGAAACGTGGGCAGAGAAATGGCAGATGGAGTTTAAGCTGGACCAGTGTGAGGCATTGCACTTTGGGAGGTCAAATGTAATGGGAAAGTATACAGTAAATGGCAGGATCCTCTGCAGCAATGATGTACAGAGGGATCTTGGGGTCCAAGTCCATAGCTCCCTGGAAGTGGTAATGCAAGAAGATAGGGTGGTAAAGAAGGCTAATGGCATACTTGCCTTCATCGGTTGGGACACTGAGTACAAGAGTCAGGAAGTCATGTTGCAGCTGTATAAAACTTTGGTTAGGCCACATTTGGAGTACTGGGTGCAGTTCTGGTCACCCCATTACAGGAAGGATGTGGAGGCTTTGGAGAGGGTGGAGAAGAGGTTCACCAAGATGCTACTTGGATTAGAGGCCAGAAGCGTGGCGACACTTGCGAGCTGCCCCCAGAAAACTCTATGCAAAAGATGCATTTCACTGTGTGTTTTGATGTACGTATGACTAATAAAGATATCTTATAAGGAGAGGTTGGACAAACTTGGGTTGTTTTCTCTGGAGTGTCGGACGCTGAGAGGAGACCTGATAGAAATTTATAAAATTATGGGAGGGACAGATAGAGAATCAGAATCTTTTTTTCCAGGGTAGAAATGTCAAGTACTGGAGGGTTTGACATTTAGTACTTGATGTCAAGTAAGGTGAGAGGGAGAAAGTTTAAAGGAAATTTATGAGGCAAGTTTTTTTTACACACAGAGAGGTAGGTGCCTGGAACACTCTGCCAGGGGTGGTGGTGGAGGCAGATACAATAGTGACATTTAAGAGGCATTTAGACAGACATCTGCCCAGGCAGGGGATGCAGGGATAGAGACCATGTACATAAAGCTGGGTTTATTGGAATGGCATCATGGTCAGCACAGACATGATGGACCAAAGGGCCTGTTCCTGTGCTGTGCTGTTTTAAGGCCTTTTTCTAAGGCAATGCTTTCCAGGCATTTTTTGGGTGAAAAAGGACCTCCTCAGTTCCTTCTAAGTCTTTTAATCATTACCCTAATTCTATGTCCTCTGGCTTTATTCATCTCAGATAAGGGGAAACATTTCCTGCAGTCTATCCTTTCTATACCTCTCATAATTTTATGTACCTCAATCATGTCCCCTCTTCACCTCCTCTGCTCCAGTGAAAACAGACCCAGCCTCTCCAGTCTCTCCTCAGAACTCCAATCCAGGCAACATCCTAGTGACTCTCCTCTGCACCCTCTCCAGTGCACTCACATCCTTCCTGTAAACCTGAAACCATTTGTGCACATTCACTCCCACTCTCTGTTCCTTCGTCCACGATGAAATGTTGGACTTCAGTTGTGACTGTTTCCCCTCCTTCCTCCTATCACACATGTTGCATTACTTGTTCAACCAGGCTTGAAATAATGCCAAGGCTCAAAGGAAACTCAATATCTTGATTTGCTGGGTTAAAGAGCAAAGAAATCCTGAACCTGATACAGATGCCTCTCACAACGAGCTGTACTGATGCAGTTGTCGGTTCACTAAGATAACTTAATGCGGTGTTACTGGAACAGAGTGATCATGTTGCTTTGTGGTCAATGGGTAGGAAACAATAAGCAAATAATTTCAATGAAGATGTGTCAATGGAGTAAACTGAGCTGAAGGCCCATTGTTGGATCACAACAGATTTTACATCAAGTTTCCTTGGGAAAGCCACACCCCAGAGTGGTGTGCATGAAACCCAGGCCAATACAACACTGCAGCTCTGAAGGAGTGGTAAAACTATGGTCCTGGCTGGGCGAGAGACCCCCCCCCCCCCCGGAAAGACTTTGTTCACCTGGTGTCATACAGCACAGAAGACAGGACCTTCAGCCCATCTCATCCATACCAACCATGATGTCTGTCCAAGCTGGTCCCATTTGCCTGCATTTGGCCCATATCCCTCTAAACTTTTCCTATCCATGTACCTGTCCAAGTGTCTCTTAAACATTGTAATTGCTGAGGGGCAACTCTTTCACACAGAGGGAAGGGTTAGATAGATCTTGGAGCAGGATAAAATGCCGGCACAACATTGTGGGCTGAAGGGCCTGTATTGTGCTGTAGTGTTCTATGTTCTATGTAAGTATATGGAACGAGCTCCCTCCACCAGCTCTGGCAGCTCGTTCCATATACTGACCACCATCTGTGTGAAAAAGTTGCCTCTCCCTCTCACCTTAAACCTGTTCCCTCCAGTTTTAGACTCCCTACCCCGGGTAAAAAAGACTGCAACCATCCACTTTATCAGCGCCCCTCATGATTTCATAAACCTCTATAAGGTCACCCCTCAGCCTCCTATGCTATAGGAAAAATGTCCCAGCCTATCCAGATTTTCCTTGTAACTCAAGCCCTCCAGTCCCAGGAAGCATCTCGTGTATCTTTTCTGCACCCTTTCCAGCTTAATGACACCCTTTCTGTAGCAGGGTGACCAGACCTGTACACAACACTCCAAGTGTGGTCTCACCAATGACTTGTACAGTTGTAACATGATGTCCCAACTCTCTGTGTCCTGAGCAATGAAGGCAAGTTTACCAAGCACCTTCTTCATCACCCTGTCTACTTGTGTCACCACTTTCATGGTGTCCTGGCCGACATTATCCACAGCCACCATCAGAAAAGGAAAAGCTATTCTGAGTGTGCTGATCGAAGGGATCTTGTTGTGTGGTAAATTGGACGCTTCCTGTCCTACCGCAACGATTATACTTTGGGTGTGTAGAGCTTTGGGATGTCCCAAGGGTGGGAGAACATAAGCGTTTCCTTCTTTCATCAAACCTGTGACAGGAGGTAATCAGAATTTCACCTCGGCCTTGGGTATTGGAAAGTTGCAAAACTAGTCAATAGCTTGGAATTTGCTCATGAACATTGGATTTCCTTCTTGTGGTATAAAACTGGGCTGTATATTTGTCTGTTGTCAATGTCTATTGTGTTGGCTCCATGTAGTTGGATTGTTCTCTCGACACACACACACACACGCACACACACGCACGCACGCACACACACACACACACACACACACAAGCTTAATGCAGAAGGCCATATCTAGAAATTCCACCTGACATTCCCAAGAAAGCAGTGATTGATAGTCACCACCCCTTCCACAATCAGGAGCATCTCCCAAAGCCTGGATGTAGCAATGAGGGACCCTTCATGTGCCCGTCCAGTGGTGTGATGGTAGTGAAGCTGCAGGGGAGAACGGCCCCCATGATTATGCCCAGTTGGCTGATGCTTTCACAACTCTTGACAGCTCTTTCTGGTCCAACAAGGAAATGTGGAGAACCCTTGAAAAACAAATATCCCAGAGAACCTGTTGTGAGGTTCTCCATGTCATTGGAGCTGGATTGGCCTTTCCAAATGCTGAGCCCTTGAACAGTCCCTGTGTCTGTGTTAATTCTTATCATTTGCTCCCAAGGGCAGTTCAGGGTTGTAGGAATGTTTATGACTCAGAGAGAACCGGTGGAATGCTTTTCACTGGTGGCTACTAATTTATTTTTTCACACACGACTGTTCCCTCGGTTGGAGAGACTATATTTGGGACTTTGAGCCAAGTCAGCATTCATGATCACCCAGCACTGACAATCTCTCGGGGAAAACCATTACAGAGAGTCAGTTTACAGCCAGCAACTGGTGTGCTACTGCAAAGAGCCATTGGTGTTATGAACTCAATGTCAGTTGTAGCCTATCTGCAAAGCGGCATCAGCTGAAGACCCCAGCGCCTAGTTCCTGAAGGCTCTGGCCCTCACGTTCATCACTGCCACTGTAATGGCTTTCTGATCTCCAGATAGGGACCTCTTCATTTTCAGGAATGTGCAACACAGAAACAGGCCCTTCGGACCACTGAATTTGTGCCGATCATCAAACACCCATTAGAAACCATAGAAACCATAGAAAAACTACAGCACAGAAAACAGGCCATTTGGCCCTTCTAGTCTGTGCCGAAACATTATTCCGCTAGTCCCATTTACCTGCCCCCAGCCCATACCCCTCCAGACCTCTCTCGTCCATCTACCTATCCAATTTACTCTTAAAAGTTAAGAGCGAGCCCGCATTTACCACATCAGATGGCAGCCCATTCCACACTCCCACCACTCGTGAAGAAGTTCCTTCTGATGTTCCACTTAAACCTTTCCCCTTTCACCCTAAAGCCATGTCCTCTCGTACTTATCTCTCCTAATCTAGGTGGAAAGAGCCTACTTGCATTAACCCTGTCTATGCCCCTCATCATTTTATAAACCTCTATCATATCTCCCCTCATTCTTCTCCGCTCCAAGGAATAAAGTCCTAACATGCTCAATCTTTCCTTATAACTCAAATCCTGAAGACCCGGCATCATTCTTGTAAATCTCCTCTGCACTCTTTCAATCTTACTGACATCCTTCCTGTAGTTCGGCGACCAGAACTGCACACAATATTCTAAATTTGGTCTCACCAATGACTTATACAACCTCACCAAAACATCCCAACTCCTATACTCAATACTTTGTTTTATAAATGCCAGGATTCCAAAAGCCTTTTTCACAACCCTGTCTACCTGTGACTCTACTTTCAAGGAATTATGTATCTGAACTCCCAGATCCCTTTGTTCCTCTGCACTCCTCAGTGCCCTACCATTTACTGTGTCTGTCCTACCTTGATTCGTCCTTCCAAAATGCAACACCTCACACTTGTCTGCATTAAATTCCATCTGCCATTTTCTGGCCTATTTTTCCAGTTGGTTCAGATCCCTCTGCAAGCTTTGAAAGCCTTCCTCACTGTCCACTACACCTCCAATGTTAGTGTCATCAGCAAACTTACTGATCCAATTTACCACATTATCGTCTAGATCTTTGATATATACAACAAACAACAATGGCCCCAACACAGATCCCTGAGGCACACCACTAGTCACAGGCCTCCAATCTGAGAAACAACCATCCACAACCACTCTCTGTCTTCTCCCACTCAGCCAATTTCGAATCCAGTTTACAACCTTTCCATGGATACCCATTGACTGAATCTTCTGAACTAATCTCCCATGTGGGACCTTGTCAAAGGCCTTACTAAAGTCCATGTAGACAACATCCACAGCCTTTCCTTCATCTACTTTCTTAGTGACATCCTCAAAAAACTCCACAAGATTCGTTAAACACAATCTACCACGCACAAAGCCATGCTGACTATCCTTAATTAACCCTTGGCTGTCCAAATACTTATATGTCCTATCTCTCACAACACCTTCCAATAATTTACCCACTACTGATGTCAGGCTCACTGGCCTGTAATTATCTGGTTTACTCTTCGAGCCTTTCTTAAGCAATGGAACAACATGAGCTATCCTCCAGTCCTCTGGCACCGCACCCGTGGCTAAGGGCATTTTAAATATATCTGCCAGGGCCCCCGCAATTTCTACACTAGTCTCTCTCAAGGTCCGAGGAAATATCTTGTCAGGCCCTGGGGATTTATCTACCTTTATTCGCTGTAAAGCATCAAGTACCTACTCATCAAGTACCATTCACTGCACCTTTTTTTTATTCTCCCAACATTCTCATCAGTCCTCAGATTCTACTTGCCCATGCACTGGGGGCAATTTACAGCAGCCAGTTAACCCATCGACCTGCACGTTGTTGGAATATGGGAGGAAACCGGAGCACCCGGGAGGGAAACCCAAGTGGTTACAGGGAGAACGTGCAAATTCCGCACACAGGCAACGTCAGAGGTCAGGATTGAACCTGGGTCTCTGACACTGGGAGGCAGTGGCTCTACCAGCTGTGCCACTGTGCCGCCTGACATTTTAATCAAACAATATTTCCACTGATAGATGATCCCAACTCACGGAAACATTGCTCTCTGGTTAGGGACATCCAAGGATTTGAAGTGTTAATGCTTTGGCCCAGAATTATAGTGTAGTCAGTGATAAATAGGCAGAAGGCCCCTCTCTCTCCCTCAGGATATAGAAACATAGAAAACCTACAGAGCAATTCAGGCCCTTCGGCCCACAAAGCTGTGCCGAACATGTCCCTACCTTAGAAATTACTAGGCTTACCCATAGCCCTCTATTTTTCTAAGCTCCACGTACCTATCCAAAAGTATCTTAAAAGACCCTTTCGTATCCGCCTCCACCACCGTTGCTGGCAGCCCATTCCACGCACTCACCACTCTCTGAGTAAAAAAACTTACCCCTGACATCTCCTCTATACCTACTCCCCAGCACCTTAAACCTATGTCGTCTTGTGGCAACCATTTCAGCCCTGGGAAAAAGCCTCTGACTATCCACACGATCAATGCCTCTCATCATCTTATACACCTCTATCAGGTCCCCCCTCATCCACCGTCGCTCCAAGGAGAAAAGGCCGAGTTCCCTCAACCTGTTTTCATAAGGCATGCTCCCCAATCCAGGCAGCATCCTTGTAAATCTTCTCTGCATCCTTTCTATGGCTTCCACATCCTTACTGTAGTGAGGCAACCAGAACTGAGCACAGTACTCCAAGTGGGGCCTGACCAGGGTCCTGTATAGCTGCAACATTACCTCTCTCCAAACTTTCCTGCATCCTCACCACAAAATTCAGTGTCAGAAGTTTGCAAAGGAACATCTAAACAAGCCTGATGAATTTTGGAAACTGATAAAGTTAAAATAGAACTTTTTGGCGGCAATGAGCAAAGGTACGTTTGGAGAAAAAAGGGTGCAGAATTTCATGAAAAGAACACCTCTCCAAATGTTAAGCACTGGGGTGGATCGATCATGCTTTGGGCTTGTGTTGCAGCCAGTGGCAGGAGGAACATTTCACTGGTAGAGAGAAGAATGAATTCAATTAAATACCAGCAAATTCTGGAAGTAAACATCACACCTCTGTAAAAAAGCTGAAGATGAAAAGAGGATGGCTTCTACAACAGGGTAACGATCCTAAACACACCTCAAAATCCACAATGGACTACCTCAAGAGGCACAAGCTGAAGGTTTTGCCATGGCCCTCACAGTCCCCCGACGTAAACAGCATCGAAAATCTGTGGATAGACCTCAAAAGAGCAGTGCATGCAAGACAGCTGAAGAATCTCACAGAACGAGAAGCCTTTTGCAAAGCAGAATGGGCGAAAATCCCCCAAACAAGAAATGAAAGACTCTTAGCTGGCTTCAGAAAGCGTTTACAAGCTGTGATACTTGCCAAAGGGGGTGTTACTAAGTACTGACCATGCAGGGTGCCCAAACCTTTGCCTAGGGCCCTTTTGCTTTTTTGTTATTTTGAAACTGTAAAAGATGGAAATAAAAAAGTAATCTTGCTTAAAATATTAAAGAAATGTGTCATCTCTAACTTTATGCCTTTTGGAAATCAGGTCATCTTTTACTCGCTTAGCTATTCACAGTAACAGAAATTTTGACCAGGGGTGCCCAAACTTTTGCATGCCACTGTAGATTCCAGAATCTGCAGTCTTTTGTTTCTCTATGATTCTATCAGGAATCATTCTCACACCAGCCCTCCACCCCACAACACTCCTTCTCTTTATTTCCCAACCACCCTCTCTCCACAGCTAATCCATTTGCTTTCACAAATCTTCGGCCATTTGAACCTTTATTTGATTGTCCTTGTTCCTATTAGAAAGTGTTTGTGACGTTTAAGTTTTACACAATAAAGGTACAAAATCCAAACATGCAAGTTACCCTTAAATGTACAACCAAATTTCTTGCCTCAATTAATCAGTCAAGTTCTTTGTTGTCAGCCTTATAATGAATAATTGATTGAGCTTCTTTATTGTCACTAATGCATCTGTGATCCTAGATTCAGGAAGAATAGTTCAGACATGCAAGAGTGGTTGGTCACATTACCCCCTATATACCTCTGACTGAAAGGAAAATTCAGACAATGGACCTCATCAACCTTCACTTAGTCTTCTTTTTGTCCCACATTAGCTACTTATTACAACACGGGAAGCCATTTGGCCCATCAGGTCTATGCTGGCTCCTAGGAGAGCGATCCCATCAGTCCCATTCTCCCTCATTTTCCTGTATCCATGCAACTTGGTCTTTATCATATTCCCATCAACTCCCCCCAGATTCTACCCCTCACCCACACATTAGGGGCAATTTACAAAGTCTAATTAACCTACCGACCCACACGTCTTTGGGATGTGGGAGGAAACTGGAGCACGCAGAGGAAACCCAGGCAGACACGAGAGAACACATAAACTCCACACAGACAGACCTGGAGGTCAGGATTGAACCCGGGTTTCTGAAACTGTGATCCACTAAACGCCTCCCTAATTACAGCTTTACGTTGCATCTAACGACGGGACAAATACTTCCAGCTTAACAGTGCAATGCATCACTGGCTGGTATAGTTCAAGCTAAGGTCAGTTTTCATACATACTTCATGCTTTGTCTGCATTTTCCTTTCACCCAGAGTTATGTAGGGAGTTATGTGACCAAACACACAGGGTCTACAGGTCTGGTGGTCCTCAACTGATCCTTGCATACTGGAATTTGACCTTCTGTTTACTTTGATGCATAATTTCAATTTTTCACATATTTTTGTGCATCTCTGGGTCGTTGCTTTGTTGGCTTATTGTTTTCCTTATCCACCGTGCTACAAGACACAGCTTCTAATAGTCAACCTGTTACACACAGCCCGTGTTTTACCCTTACAGTATTCACAAATCATCACCAAAATATTGGAGGTATGGAATAAAATTCACTCTTATGGAAGTGATGTGAATAAAAGTAAATAAATAAACACAGAATTCTTTATCAACTCACGTTTCTTGGTAAATGTGCAGATGACGCAGCTTCATGTTATGGAATATTGTGATATGGACCATTTTCCAGGAACGCGACTCCTCCCTGTAATGCAGGGGTTGTCTGTGTATATATTAGGAAGACAGGTGTCGGTCTCTTCCATCCCAGTCTGGTGAAACTTGGGCCTGGTAACTTCGGACCTTTTAGGTTTTGTTCCATTGCAGTCTAATGCTTGAGCTTCGCAAATATCCTTTAACAGGAACAAGAGTGGTCAGAAAGGCAGGGTTCCAAACAAGATGAGTCTGGAAATGGTTGCTTTCAGCAGTCTTAAATATCGTTGTTTCCAGATGCATAGTGTTCTCACTTGTGGTGTAGGGAGGGCGCGAAGGGAGGTGTGGAAAACAACTGCCTTGTAGGGCCTATTCCTGAAGATGCTGAGGCAAAATGAAAAACACGACAATGCTGGAGGAACTCAGCAGGCCAGGCAGCATCCGTGGGGAAAAGCAGGCAGTCAACATTTCAGGTCAGGACCCTTCCTCAGGACTGAGGCAAGACTGGGATTAGTGTAGATGGGCAGCTGATGGTCAGCATGGACAGGATGGGCCAAAGGGCCTGTTTCTGTGTTGTATAACTCTGACTCTAAGGCAAAGATGTGGGGAACACCACGCCCAGATGTGTTAAGGGGGCAGGTGGAGACAGGGAGAAGCACAATGTTTCTTGAGCTTTGGGGGACTGGGCTCAGTGTTGGCCAAACGTGAGGCCAGGTACAAGACAGTTCCCTCCTGTGGGGAGGTCATCCTGCACTCTCCAGGCATTAATGTTTAATCACCTGGTCACTGTTAAACAGAAGTCATCGGGGCATTAAAAGAAGTGTGGAATTTTTTCCAGTTCTGTAAACAGTTGCATTTATGAGTTGTAAAGATATTGATGGAGGGGGATAGTTGTTTGACTGGGAGAGTGCACGTAGATGAATGTGGGTTCTGGAGTTAAAACTTCCAGAAGCCCATCAAGCAAGACTTTCTTGAATGAATACCCAGGATTGGGCCAAAGGGCCATGGAATATCCTCGGCAAGTAGAATTAAGGAGAATCCCAAGGCATTTTATACATACATGAAAAAGAAGAGGGTAGCTAGGGAGAGGGTAGGACCACTCAAGGGCAAAGGAGGGAATTTATGCCTGGAACCAGAGGAAGTGGGTGAGGTATTAAACCTGTATTTCCCATCGGTATTCACTAAGGAGAAGGACATGGAGGACAGTGAGGTCAGGGAGGGGTGCTGATATTCTTGGGCGTGTTGATATCAAGGAATAGAAGGTGTTTGGTCTGTTGAAGAATGTTAATATGGATATGTCCCAAGGGCCTGATGGGATTTATCCCAGGTTATTGAGACAGGCAAGAGATGAGATTGATGGGGCCTTGACAGAGATGTCTGTGTCTTTTGTAGTTATAAGTAAGGTCCCAGAGGACTGGAGAATAACTAATATTGTTCCTTTGTTTAAGAAGGGCAATAGAGACAAATCAAGAAATTATAGGCCGGTGAGCCTTACATTGGTGGTAGGGAAATTATTGGAGGAGATTCCTAGGGATCTACTTGCATCTGGAAAAACATGGCCTTATTGGGACAGTCGGCATGGCTTTCTGCAGGGGAGGTCACATCTTACAAACTTGATTTTTTTGAGGAGGTGATGAAGATGATTGATGAGGGTGGGGCGGTGGATGTTGTCTACATGGACTTCAGTAAATCTTTCGACAAGGTCCCTCATGGCAGGCTCATCTAGAAGATTAAGGTGCGTGAGATCCATGAAGACTTGATGGATTGGATTCAAAATTGGCTTGGCCGTAGAAGACAGAGGGTAGTGGTGGAAGGGTCTTATTCTGGCTGGAGGTCTGTGGCCAGTGGTGCTCCGCAGGGATCAGTGCTGGGACCTCTGTAGTTTGTAATATATATGAATGATTTGAAAGAAACTGTAGGTGGTCTGATTAGTAAGTTTGCAAATGGCACAAAAATTGGTGGAGTTGGGGACAGTGAAGAAGCTTATCAAAGGATACTGCTGGATATACATCAGCTGGAAATGATAAATGGCAGGACCTTAGGAGCGTTGACGTACAGAGGGACCTTGGGTGCAAGTCCATAGCTCCCTGAAAGTGGCAACGCCAGAAGATAGGGTGGTAAAGGAGGCATATGGCACGTTTGCCTTCATTGTTCAGGACATTGAGTATAGAAGTCAGCAAGTTATATCACGGTTGTGTAAAACTTTGGTTAGGCCACATTTGGAGTATTACAGGAAGGATGTGAAGGCTTTGGAGAGGGTATAGAAAACGTTCACCAGGTTGTTGCCTTGATTGAAGTGTATCAGGTGTAAGGAGAGGTTGGACAAACTTGGGTTGTTTTGCTGGTGACAGAGGCTGAGAGGAGAGGTCGAGAGGGCTGATAGTTTCAAGTTTCTAGGAGTGAACATTACCAATAAACTGTCCTGGTCCAACCACGTAGAAGCCATGGCCATGAAAACTCACCAGCACCTCTACGTCCTCAGGAAGCTAAAGAAATTTGGCATGTCCCCTTTGACACTCACCAACTTTTACTGATGCACCATAGAAAGCATCCTATCTGGATGCATCACGACTTGGTATAGCAAGTGCTCTGCCCAGGACCGCAAGAAACTGCAGAGAGTTGTGGACAGCCCAGCGCATCACAGAAACCAGCCTCACCTCCATGGACTCTATCTATACCTCTCGCTGCCTTGGTGAGGCAGCCAGCATAATCAAAGACCCCACCCACCCAGTTCATTCTCTCTTCTCTCCTCTCCCATCAGGCAGAAGATACAGGAGCCTGAGGGTACATACCAACAGGCTCAAGGACAGCTTCCATCCCACTGTGATAACCATAGAACAATACAGCACAATACAGGCCCTTCAGCCCACCATGTTGTGCCAACCTTCAAATCACTCCTAAGACTATCTAACCCCTTCCTCCCACATATCCCTCTATCTTAAATTCCTCCATATGCTTATCTAACAATCTCTTGAACTTGACCAACGTATCAGTCTCCACCACCACCCCAGGCAGCGCATTCCATGCATCAAACACTCTCTGGGTGAAAAACCTCCCTCTGATGTCTCCCTTGAACTTACCCCCCATTACCTTAAAGCAATGTCCTCTTGTATTGAGCATTGGTGCCCTGGGAAAGAGGCACTGGCTGTCCACTCTATCTATTCCTCTCAATATCTTGTATACCTCTATCATATCTCCCCTCATCCTCCTTCTCTCCAATGAGAACAGCCCTAGCTCCTTTAGTCTCTCCTCATAATCCATACTCTCTAATCCAGACAGCATCCTGGTAAATCTCCTCTGCACCCTTTCCAACACCTCCACATCCTTCCTATAATGAGGCGACCAGAACTGGACACAGTACTCTAAGTGTGGGCTAACCAGAGTTTTGTAAAGCTGCATCATTACTTCACGGCTCTTAAACTCGATCCCACGACTTATGAAAGCTAACATCCCATAAGCTTTCTTAACTACCCTATCTACCTGTGAGGCAACTTCCAATGATCTGTGGATATGAACCCCCAGATCCCTCTGCTCCTCCACACTACCCAGAATCCTGCCATTTACCTTGTACTCCGCCTTGGAGTTTGTCCTTCCAAAGTGTACCACCTCACACTTCTCTAGATTGAACTCCATCTGCCACTTGTCAGCCCAGCTCTGCATCCTATCAATATCCTTCTGTAAGCTTCGACAGCCCTCCACGCTATCCACAATACCACCGATCTTTGTGTCATCTGCAAACTTGTTAACCCACCCTTCCACCCCCTCACCTAAGTTATTAATAAATATCACAAAAAGTAGAGGTCCCAGAACCAATCCCTGTGGGACACCACTAGTCACAGCCCTCCAATCCGAATGCACTCCCTCCACCACAACCCTCTGCTTTCTACTGGCAAGCCAATTCTGAATCCACATGGCCGAGCCTCCCTGGATCCCTTGGCCTCTGACCTTCTGGAGAAGCCTACCATGCGGAACCTTGTCAAACACCTTACAAAAATCCATGTAGACCACATCTGCTGCACTACCCTCATCAATCTTCCTGGTCACCTCCTCAAAGAACCCTATCAGGCTAGTGAGGCAAGATCTTCCCTTCACAAATCCATGCTGGCTGTCCCTAATTAGTCCATAAGTGATCATAGATCCTATCTCTTAGAATCCTTTCTAGCAGCTTACCCACCACAGATGTAAGGCTCACTGGTCTGTAATTCCCTGGACTATCCCTACTACCATTTTTCGCCACCCTCCAAATCTCCGGTACTATCCCCGTTGACAACAAGGACTCAAAGATCCTAGCCAACGGTTCAGCAATCTCCTCCCTAGCTTCACGAAGCAGCCTGGGGAATATTCCGTCAGGCCCCGGGGACTTATATGTCCTAATATTTTCTAACAGCTCCAACACATCCTCTCTCTTGATATCTATATACTCTAGAACATTACCCTTACCAACACTGTCTTCAGCATCATCAAGACCCCTCTCCCTGGTGAATACTGAAGAGAAGTATTCATTGAGAACCTCACCCACTTCCACAGCTTCCAGACACATCCTCCCACCTTTATGTTTAATCGGACCTACCTTTACTCTAGCCATCCTTCTGCCCTTCACGTATGAGGAAAAAGCCTTGGGATTCTCCTTAACCCTACTCGCCAAAACCTTTTCATGTCCCCTTCTCGCTCTCCTCAGCCCCTTCTTAAATTCCCTCCTTGCTACTCTATATTCCTCACGAGCCCTATCTGATCCTTGCTGCTTACACCTTATGTATGCTGCCTTCTTCTTCCTAACTAGTTGTTCCACCTCTCTTTTCACCCACGGTTCCTTCACCCTACCATTCCTTCTCTGCCTCACCGGGACAAATTTATCCTTAACATCCTGCAAGAGATCCCTGAATATCGACCACATCTCTATAGTACATTTCCCTTCAAAAATGTCATCCCAATTTACACTCTCAAGTTCTCGCCTTATAGCCTCATAATTCGCCTTTCCCCAATTAAATATCTTCCTGTCCTCTTTGCTCCTATCCCTGTCCATGACAATTTTAAACGTTATGGAGCAATGGTCCCCCAAATGCTCACCCACCGATAGATCTGTCACCTGTCCCGGTTCATTACCTAAAACTAGATCTAATGTGGCATTCCCTCTAGTCGGCCTGTCAACATACTGTGCCATGAATCCGTCCTGGACACACTTAACAAACTCTGCCCCGTCTAAACCTTTGGCACTAAGCAGGTGCCAATGAATATTTGGGAAGTTGAAGTCTCCCACTATAATAACCCTGTTACTTTTGCATCTTTCCAAATTCTGCCTCCTAATTAGCTCCTCAGTATCCCTACTGCTACCGGGGGGCCTATGGAATACTCCCAGTAGAGTAACTGCTCCTTTCTTGTTCCTAACTTCCACCCATATTGACTCTAGAGAGGATCCTTCTACATTATCCACCTTTTCTGCAGCTGTAATAGTGTCCCTGACCAGTATCACCACCTCTCCTCCTCTTCTCCCCCCCTCCCTATCCCTTTTAAAACACTGAAAACCTGGAATATTCCATATCCATTCCTGCCCTGGTGACAGCCATGTCTCTGTGATAAGACTATTAAACGGTTCGCTTATACAATGAGATGGACTCTTGACCTCACAATACACCTTGTTATGACCTTGTACCTTATTGTCTACCTGCAATGCACTTCCCTGTAGTTGTGACACTTTATTCTGTATTCTGTTATTGTTTTTACCCTGTTCTACCTCAATGCACTGTGTAATGAATTGATCTGTATGAACGGCATGCAAAACAGGTTTTCCACTGTACCTTGGGACAAGTGACAATAATAAACCGATACCAATACCAAAAATCATGAGAGGCATAGATAAGATAGGTAGTCAAAGTCTTTTTCCTAGGGTAGAAATTTCAAATACTAGAGGGCATAGCTTTGAGGGGGAAAGTTTAAAGGGGGTGTGTGGGCAAGTTTTTTTTTACACAGAGAGTGGTAGGTGCCTAGAACGGACTGCCAGGGGAAGTGGTGGAAACAGATACAAGAGTAACATTTAAGAGGCATTTAGACAGGCTCGTGAACAGGCCGGGGATGGAGTGATATGGATCACGTGCAAGCAGATGGGATTATTTTAGACTAGCATCATGGTCGGCACAGACATGAAGGGTTTCCAGGAGTCCCAGTTCAGGATTTGCTTAAGGCTGAGTCAGTAGTAAGGAAAGCAAATACAATGTTAGCATTCATTTTGAGATGAGATGAGATATGTTTATTAGTCACATGTACATTGAAACACACAGTGAAATACATCTTTTGCATAGAGTGTTCTGGGAGCAGCCTGCAAGTGTTGCCACACTTCCGGCGTCAACATAGCATGCCCACAACTTCCTAACCCGTACGTCTTTGGAATGTGGGAGGAAACCGGAGCACCCAGAGGTCACCCATGCAGACATAGGGAGAACATACAAACTCCTAACAGACAGTGGCCAGAATTGAACCCTGGTCGCTGGCGCTGCAAAGTATTACGCTAACAGCTACACTACTGTGCCTGCTAGAATATAAAAGCAAGGATGTACTGCTGATACTTTATAAGATATTGGTCAGACCACATTTACTATATCGTGGGCAATTTTGTGCCCCGTATCTAAGGAAAGATGGAGAGGGTCTAGAGGAGGTTCACAAGAATGATCCCGGGAGTGAAAGATTTACCGTATGAGGAGCGTTTGATGTCTCTGGGCCTATACTCAATGAAGTTCAGAAGGATGAGGGGGGATCTCATTGAAACCTACCAGATACTGAAAGGCCTGGATAGAGTGCATGTGGAGAGGATGTTTCTGTTAGTAGGAGAGTCTAGGATCTGAGGGCACATCCTCAGAATAAAGAGACCCCTTTAAAACTGAGATGAGGAGGAATTTCTTCAGCTAGAAGGTAGTGAACCTGTGTAATTCGTTGCCACAGAGGGCTGTGGAGGCCAAGTCATTTAGTGTATTTAAGGCAGAGATTGATAAGTTCCTGATTGGTAAGCAGGTTAAGGGTTACGGGGAGAAGGTGGGAGATTGGGGTTGAAAAATTTGGAATTCGGAATTTCACCACCCATTCCAGAAGAATTTGGAACGGGAGGGGAATGATCCAGTTGCCATGATCCATGTGGGTATCAACGATTTAGGTAGAAAGGTAAAACAAGGAAAGAGGTTCTGCTGAGGGAATTTGAGCAGCCAGGGGCTAAATTAAAAAGCAGAACCAAAAAGTTAATAATCTCTGGATTACTACTTGAGCTATGTGCGAATTGGCACAGGGTCAATAAGATCAGAGAGTTAAATGCATGGCTGAAAAATTGGTGTGGGAGAAGTGGGTTTGAATTCATGGGATATTGGCACCAGTATTGGGGAACAAGGAAGCTGTTTGGATGGGACAGGCTCACTAGATTCACAAAATCATTTGATTCAGGAATGGTTCCGGAGGACTGAAAAATTGCAAATGTCTCTCCACTCTTTATGAAGGGAGGGAGGCAAAAGACAGGAAATTATAGGCCAGTTGGCCTGACTTCAGTGGTTGGTAAGATGTTATTATTAAGAGTCCATTATTAAGGATGAGGTTTCAGGGTACTTGGAAGCATATGATAAATTAGGCTGAAGTCAGCATGGTTTCCTTAAGGGGAAATCTTGCTTGACAAATCTGTTGGAATTCTTTGAGGAAGTAACAGGCAGGATAGACAAAGGAGTGTCGGTGGATGTTGTTTACTTGGATTTTCAGAAGGCCTTTAACAAGGTGCCTCACATGAGGCTGCTAAACAAGATAGGAGCCCATGATGTTACAGGAAAGGTACTAGCATGGATAGAAGATTGGTTGACTGGCAGAAGGCAAAGAGTGGGAATAAAGGGGGCCTTTTCTGATTGGCTGCCAGTGACTAGAGGTGTTCTGTAGGGGTCGGTGTTGGATCCGCTACTTTTCATGTTATATGTTAATAATCTGGATGATGGAATTGATGGCTTTGTGGCTAAGTTTGCGGATGATACAAAGACAGATGGAGGGGCAGGTAATGTTGCGGAAGCAGGGAGTCTGCAGAAGGACTTGGACAGGTTGGGAGAATGGGCAAACGAGTGGCAGATGGAATACAGCATAGGGAAGTGTCTGGTTATGGACTCTTGTAGAAGGAATAAAGGCATTTCTAATGGGGAGTAAATTCTGTGAGGACCCAGAGGTTGACTGGATTAGGAACTTCAGGATCTGTCCCAGTGAATGGCAATCTACAAGACGTGAGGAACAAGGATAAATAGATAAGATTTCTTCATTAGTCATATGTACATCGAAACACACAGTGAAATGTATCTTTGCGTAGAGTGTTCTGGGGGCAGCCTGCAAGTGTCGCCACATTTCTGGCACCAACATAGCATGCCCACAAATTCCTAACCCATACATCTTTGGAATGTGGGAGGAAACCGGAGCACCTGGAGGAAACCCACCCAGACACGGGGAGAACGTACAAACTCCTTACAGACAGCAGCCGGAATTGAACCCGGGTCACTGGTGCTGTAATAGCATTATGCTAACCGCTACACCACCGTGCCTGCTTGCCCAGAAATGGAGGATGGGGGTGTTAGTGAGCTGCTGCCGGCACCTTGAGGATGCACAGGGTTGGAGGGAGCTGGGAAAAGCTCCTGCTGTGGGAGTGGGGAAGAGGGACTGAGAGTGGGTGTAGGATGGAGAACATGTGGAACTCACTAGGTGAGGGCACCATCACCCGTAAGCTGCTGCTGGAGACACAGTGATGGACCCAATGTGAAATGGGGACCAGCGAGAGGTGAACCACCTCTCCGTCCAATCCCAGTCCCAATCCCAATTCCACCCAGAGGTGGCCACTGTCCTCCAAAGCTCCATAGAAAATAATCCCTCCGGGAACAGTGGAAGCTTCCAAAGATGAGCTGTCACCTCTAGCATGTGGTTGCTGAATTAAACCAATGACTAAGGCCTTTGGTAGGAGCAAGGAATGTTGTCTAGAGATAGCTCACTATCCGTCGGGAATGCAGTGAGCTGAAAGGCCCTCGATAAGCTCTAACAGTGCAATGAGTTTGGTGAGATTTTTCCATGACTGGGATCCGATTTATAAATAGGACAAGCCTGTCGATGGTGTCTTTCACACCCCTGGTATGTCCTGAAACACTCCCAGACAATGACACGCTTGTGGAATGTCATCACCCTGGTGATACAGGCTGGGAACAGGAAATGCCAGCAACACTCAACAGGTCAGGCAGGGTCCATGGATAGAGAAACAGAGTCAATGCTTTAGGTGGAAGACACTCTGTCAGAACTGGGGAAGGAAGAAGAAATAAGCTGACTTCAGTTCTAGAGAAGGTGAGGGAGGGATGTGCAGAGCAAGGGGAATATCTCTGGTAGGGCGAGACCAAGCAGCATCATGTGTTGTTGATGGTGAGGCTGTGGGACATGACCAGCAGGTCAGACTGCACTAACGGGGAGAGAAAAACTGGGCCAAATCACTGAAATGGCAAGACCCGACGCACACATCAAAAGAAAAACTTACTCAACGTTTTTATTTCAGACTTCCAGCATCTGCAGTTTTTTTCACTGTGATGTAGGAAATGTGGCAGCCGATTGAATGCATGGCAAGATCCCATAAACAGAACCGTGGTCATCATCAGATAGTGCGTTCCAGTGCTGGTCGTTCTTCTTTCCTGTTGATCTCTCTCAGGCAGTCCCTCAAGGTCAGGGCTGACTGGCTTCCACTCCGGTCCTGTGGGTTTGAGGTGACTGATGAGGCCGGTGTGGGTGATACCATCCCCGCCACAGGTGGTGCAGGAGGAAGCCGATGGGTGGGTGGGCTGGTGGGTGAGGTGCTTTGCTCCTCCTCCTGCTGACCCAGGCCTCCTGTGTGATCCCAATCTGTGGCCCCAAGGTCCTCAACACCACACTGAATGCTCCTTCTCCTCTTTGAACCATCATGGGTCACGGATTCTCAAGGGCCACTGGGGATGTTGCACTTTTTGGAGAAGGCTTTGAGCACCTCCTTGAACCTTTTCCTCTGTCTGCCCGGTAATCTCTTCCCAGGACAGAACTTGGAATGGAATGCCTACTCTGGGAGTCCAGTGTTGCAAACAACATGACCTGTCCAATGCAGAGCCTCGATGCTGGAGATGTTGGCCTGGAAGACTACAATATTAGTTTGCTTCTTCTTCCAGTAAAACTAGAGGACTTCACAGAGGTGCCATTGGTATTACCTCTCCAGAACCTTGAGGTGTCAGCTGTAGGCAGTCCAAGCCTCACAGACATAGTGGAGGGCAGGGATCACTGCTGCCTGGTAGACCATGAGTTTTGTGCCAGGTCTGAGGTCTTCATCTTCAAACACCAATTGGCCAACGGCTGTGTTGGTGAGTTTTACTGTTGATGGGGGGTGGCTCCTGGGAATGGGGAGTGGTCCACATTTACCAGGGTCTCACTGCATCCGTGGAGATGGAAACAGTTCACGTGTCAGACCTGATGCTTGGCCATCCTGACAAGACAATAACTGCTTCTCACCCCCTAGGTACTGCCTCGCCTGCAGGGTATTTCTAGCAACTTGTGTTGTCGCTCTGTGTGTGGTGGCTGCTTCCGCTCCCTGCATCTGCCCTGGAGTTGTTGTGCTGTGAAGATGATGCCCTTGATGCCGCTGGGTGGATGGAGCCCACGCTGAGATTCGGGGGGGGGGGGGTCAGTTCTTCACCCTCTGGGTGGAGGGGGTGAGGAGGCAATGACTCCCTGTGTTGAAATGCAAAGAGACCCCACCATTGTTACCCTAGTCAAGCTGCCTGGACTCTGGGTGGTCTTGACAACACTGAAGAGTCAACACATCGTGAGTCTCTGGACTTCATCCAGCCTGCACTTGTTCTCTGAGTGATCCCATAGGTTATGTTAGTCCTCATCAGAGGGCAGACATGGTCTTGTTATAATGCTTCCTCTAAAGGCTGGGGCTTCTCACTCCCATAATACAGCAGAGGAGGATTATACCCCACTTCCTGGAGTCATAGACCCATACAGCATGGAAACAGGCCCTTCAGCCCATCTCATCCATGCTGACCAAGATGCCCATCTAAGCTGGTCCCATTTGCCTGAGTGCGGCCCATATCCCTCTAAACTTTTCCAATCCATGTACCTGTCCAAATGTCTTTTAAATGTTGCAATTGTTCCTGCCTCAACCACTTTCTCTGGCAGCTCGTTCCATATACACACTACCCTCTGTGTGAAGAAGTTGCCCCTCAGATCCCTCTTAAGTCTTTCCTCTTTAACCTATGCCCTCTAATTCTTTGATCCCCTTTCCCTGGGAAAAACACTGTGTGCTTTCACCCTATCTATGCCCGTCATGATTTTATACACCTCTATAAGGTCACCCATCATTCTCCTACGCTCCAAGGAATCAAGTCCCAGCCTGCCCAACCTCTCCCTATAATTTGAGTCCTGGCAACATCCTCGTAAATCCTCTTTGCACTTTTTCCAGCTTAATGACATCTTTTCTATTACAGGTTAACCGAAACTATTCACAATACTCCAGGTGTAGCCTCATCAACATCTTGTACAACTTCAATAGAACGTTCCACCTCCTATACTCAGTGCTCTGACTGATGAAGGCCAGCGTGCCAAACACCTTCTTCACCAACTTCACCCACAGTTTTTTGGCTCAGAAGTGAGTGTTCCTGCCTTGGAGAGCATCGCCCCTACTTGCCAAGTCGAGGAACCCATGAAACTACCTTGTTATTCATTTTGTTTGCACTATTTATTTAGTTTTGTAATTTACTGTAATTTTATGTCTTTGCACTGTACTGCTGCTGCAAAACAAAAGAGTTCACATCATCTAAGTGCAATAATAAATCTGATTCTGATTCTGATTCTGATCTCTCACACTGACGTAACAGCCTTGTAGAGGAGACAGGAAAATTAGCTTAAACCACAAATCAATGAGTCAGGCTTCACTGATGTAGCCACCACTGTTGTGGTGAAGTGGTGGGATTATTCTGATGTGGCTGAGTTAAGGTGATTAAGGAAATGAAGGAACAGTATCCCCGAAGCAAACCCGCCCTGGAAATGAAAAAAGGAGCATTGTCGGCCTGCAACAAATGTTTTTTTTATTTTTAAGCTGTGAAGAGCCCTGCTTTCAGCACATTGCAAACTCCATCTGACTGCTCTCACTCACAGCTGCAGATTGACGTAAATGTTCTCTCACAATTGAAGCTTTCAGGCTTGAGTCATGACTGTGGCACTAGCCTCTGTGACTGGCTCTGAGACCCAATTAGGAGAGTCACCATGAAGAGGTAAACAGCTGGAAACCCACATGCTCCTGGACTGGGCTCAGCAGCAGATGCAGGACTGTGGGGCTTCGGTTTATGTCTGAGCCACAAGCCACTGACATTGTCCAACAGAAGAGAGAGGAATACATTGCTTTACCACATTTACAAGAGCCCTTTGGTTTTGCAATATGGGAAATGTGGCTGCAGGATATTGCCAGTGATATGTGTATGTTGGGTAACTGGACTGGCTGGGAGAGGGTCAGCAGCTTTAAATTCCTAGGTGTTAACATATCAAATGACCCGTCCTGGGCCCAGCACATGGATGCAATCACGAGGAAGGCACACCAGTGCCTTTACTTTCTTAGGAGGTTGAGGAGGTTCGGCTTGTCACTGAACACTCTAACAAACTTCTACAGAAGTACAGTTGAAAGTATCCTGACTGGTTGCATCACGGTCTGGTACAGCCATTCGAATGCACAGGAATGTAAGAAGCTGCAGAGGGTAGTGGACTCAGCCCAATGCATCACGGACACGTCCCTTCCTACCACTGGTAGTATCTAGATGGAGCACTGCCTCAAGAAGGCAACATATACCATCAAAGATCCCCACCATCCGGGCCACACCATCTTCTCGCAGCTACCATTGGGCACGAAGTACAGAAGCCTGAAGCCCCACACCACCAGGTTCAAGAACAGCTACTTCAGTTCAACCATTCAGTTCTTGAATCAACCAGCACGACCCTAATCACTACAGTAGAGCAACACTATGACACTTTGATCACTTTCCACTAAAACAAATTTTGTTTTTTTTCTGTTCTAATTGTGTTCTTACTTTTAAAAATTGTGTATAATTTATGTTAATTAATGTTTCTATTGTGAATGCTGCTTATATGATCCTATGTGCCTGTGATGCTGCTGCAAGTAAGTTTTTCATTGCACTTGTGTGTATGACAATAAACTCGACTTTGACTTTGACTTGACTTTGTTGCTGCAGGCACAGGCACAGTGTGAGGAACTGTCCTTCTTGTTTTTTTATATATACATTCATTCAAGGGATGTGGGCTTCTCAGGCTGAGGCAGCATTTAATTGCCCGTCCCTGGTTGCCCTTGAGAATGCGGTGGTGAGCTGCCTTCTTGATCCGCTGCAGTCCTTGAGGTGTGGGTGTGCCCACAGTGCTGTTAGGGAGGGAGTTCCAGGATGTTGACCCAGCGACGGTGAAGGAACGGCGATATATTCCCAAGTCAGGGCGGGGTATGGCTTGGAGGGTGGTGGTGTCCCCCCCATGCTTTTGTTGCTCTTGTCCTTCCAGCTGGTAGAGGTGGTGGGTTAGCACAGCGAGATCTCACACACTCACCTGGGAGGTGGAAGGACCTTTGTTTGATATCTCAGCCAGTAGGACTACAATCTTCCCTTAAAACCATGCACGGGAGTGGCAGCGGGTGAATGACCCACATTACCTTCCCCACACTCCTCACGTGTGACGTGCCCATGCTTTACGCATGTTCACTGTTGCGTGTTGTGCGTGTGTTGGTGAATCAGTACTCTGCCCCTGTGCTGCTGATCTGGTGGGGTGAGTGAGGGGTCAGTGAGGGGTATAACGGAGAGTGTTCCAGTGGGAGGTGTGGGGTATGTGGGTGTGTACCTGCTGGTAGAGGCATTGCTGAGGTGGTGGGCTACACCCTGCCCCATTCCATCACCCTCCCACCCATCCTGGGCAGAGTCCTGCAGGGCTCAGTGATCCTGGGGTCTCCTCTGTCCTCCAGGGTCTAATTGGAGCAGACGGCACCATCGCCAGCATAGTGACCCCCACCACAGAGTCACACACACCCCCCACACATGCACCCACACCCCCACACACCCCCCACACACACCCCCCACACACACCCCCTACATACACCCCCCACACTCCCCACACATTCCCCCACAAACACACCCACACACATTCTCCACACACATCCCTCACACAGCCCCACACATACCCCCACACCCCCCACACACCCCCTCACATACCTCCACTGCACAACACCCACACCCCCCACACATACCCCCACTGCACCCCCACCACACACCCTGCACACACCCACTGCACACCCTCCACACACCCCCACCGCACACCCTCCACACACCCCCACCGTACAGCCCCTACGCATCCCCCACGCACCCCCACCGCACACACCCACACACATCCCCCACTGCCACCACACTTACCCCCACCGCACACCCCCACCTCACAGCCCCACACACCCCCACCACACACCCCCACCTCACAGCCCCACACACCCCCACTGCACACCTCCGCACACCCCACACACACCCCCACACACCCCTACACACACCCCCACTGCACCCCCCACCACACACCCCACACATACCCACTGCACACCCTCCACACACCCCCACTGCACAGCCCCACTGACCCCCACTGCACACCCCCACACACCCCACACACACCCCCACACACACGCCCGCACACCCCCACACACACCCCCACCGCACACCCCCACAGCATCACTTGGCAGTGTCCCTCCCTCTGCTCTGCACACAGAGCCAGTGTGCTCCAGTGTCTGTCTGAGCAGCTCCATCACCACTGCCTCCCAACACATTTGTGCCTCTCTTTACTGCTCCACAGTGAAGCCTCTCCAAGGCTTGCCCACTGTGAAGAAGTTTTCCTCCTCTCTCCGATGCCAGTTCTGTGAGACCTTCTCTCACTGCTCTCCCTCTGCGGTTTCCGCTGCCCTCCTGCTCTTTGACCACATGCTTACACAAACTCACTACCCCTCTACACTCTCAGTCCTGATGCAGGGTCTCGACCCAAAACATCGACCATCCCTCTGCCTGCACAGACGCTGTCTGACCCGCTGAGTTCCTCCAGCAGTTTGTTTTTTGCTCCAGAATCCAGTGTCTGCAGTCTCTTGTGTGTCAGAGTAGAGTGACCCTTCAGTAGTCTGGTCCCTTGATGCTGAGGTTAAAGCAGGGGACGGAGTGTGGGTGAAATGGAAAAACCAAGTTAAGGTCAGTGTTTATTGCAGATTTCCAGCATCTACAGTGTTATTCATCTCCAGTGCCCAGAATTCTTTTCTCCTTCCCCACTCTTCTCCTCTGTTCTCAATCATTTCATTTGCAGCTCCTCCAAAATTCTCGATCAGCTTTGGTTAACAAGACCTCATCATCTCTCAGCTTGCACCACTGTGTTGTCCAGTCTCTCTCAATCTTGCCCCATCCTAGAGTCTCCCTTTGGTCTCTCTCCTTCCCTCCACCTTAAAATAGGCCTGTTTTTCTAGCTTCCCTTAGTTCTGATGAAAGGTGATCACGCTGAAATGTTATCTCTCTCTCTCTCTCTCTCTCCTCTCAGTCTCTTTCACTCTCTCTCTCCTCTCGCTCTCTCTCCTCTCACAATCTCTCTCTCCTCTCTCTCTCTCTGTTTCTCTGTCTCTTCTCTCACTCTCTTTCTTTCTCCTCTCTCTCTATCTCTATCTGTCTGTCTGTCTCTTCCTCTCTCTTTTCACAGATGCTGCTTGAGCTGTTGAGTACATCTAATACTTGTTTTCACTTTCACTTGTGAAAGTAGCACCTCTCCTCACACAAGTGTCGGTGTGTGCTGAAGCCCTTTGTTGTTCTGTGTTGCAGAACATTTCAACAGTCGGTCAGTAAGCAGTGACTGTCCTCCTGCCCATGGTTTTAATATTGGGATTCACCTGAGGTGAATGGAGCTTGTAATTTATTGGCCCAGATAAGTCAGAGTCCCCAGTAAGTCACGCAGTGGTTAAGATGTTAGACACCACAGAGAGGGGTCTCCAGTTTCCAGTTCTGTATTCTCACTGACTGGGAACCGATGAAAATGAACTCCCAGCGAGTGGAGGGATCTCATCATCTCCACATATTGAGAGCGCTTCCATAAATACATCGGCCGGCTTTTGCCTTCCCTAGGTTTGAGCTTTGTAGGATGGCTGACAGATGACCATAAATTCAGTTTCAAAAACCTCTGTTTGAGCCAATGGTTCTAGTCAATCTGTTTGTGCAGACATGGCAAGTGTGCTCTGTATCGACCCAGGGACCAGTAAGTCAGAACTCCAGACATCAAGAGAACTGTGTGCTTATGTAGTCAGAGCAATTTCATCATTTCTGGATAAGTCACTGGTTTTCATAAAACACTTCACGGGTAGGAGTGTCCTGGCGACAGGGTTAGCTGGTTGTGAATGAGTGACAGTCACAGGTGAGAGTCCTGGGTTCCCTGTTGGTGAGATGGACAGAGGACATGAATGAAAGGAGAATGAAAGTGCTCCAACATCTCCCAAGCAGCCGACATACTGAACATGAAGCTCAATGTATTTTGTTCTTGCTGACTTCAACCCTTCATCCACCACCACCTCCCCCCACCCCACCACCTCTTCCCTGCTCAGGATCATTCTCACCCTGCCTTGTTAGAAGACAGACTGCTTCCCAGTAGACAAGGCAGTCTGGTGGCACTATTGGAAGAAGATTTGTTCCCAATGAATCATTGAATCTAATATTTGATCAACAATGCCCTTCTATTTTTGGAAGCTGGGCATAAATTAAATGATCACAAAACAGATAAGGTTAATTTCATTTCTAACTGCTGAAGTAAAATTGAGTCTTGGAGATCACTGCCGGTCATGTGTACTCAGTGGTCATACTGCATGTGAACTATAAACATTTGCATGTTTTTGTTACATTTTATTATGAGAAGTAGAGTATGTTATTGAAACAGAAACAGAATTAGATTTATTATCATTGGCCTATATGACACGAAATTTGTTGCTTTGTGGCAGCAGTACAGTGCAAAGATATAAAATTACTATAAATTACATAAATAAATAAATAACTAAAGTGGGCAAAGGAATAACGAGGTAACGTTCATGGGTTCATGGACCTTTCAGAAATCCGATGGCCGAGGGGAAGAAGCTGTTCCTGAAACACTGACTGTGGATCTTCAGGCTATGGTAGTAACGAGAAGAGGGCATGTCCCCGATGGTGAGGGTCCTTAATGATGGATGCAGCCTTCTTAAGGCACTGGCTCTTGAAGATGTCCTCAATGGTGGGGAGGGTTGTGCCCGTGATGGAGCTGGCTGAGTAAACACCCTCTTGCAATCCTGTGCATCGGAGCCTCCGTACCAGGCAGTGATGCAACCACTCAGAATACTCTCCACTGTGAGTCTTTGGTGACATATTGAATCTCCTCAAACCCCTAACAAAGTAGAGACGCTGGCGTGCCTTCTTCACAGTTGTATCAATGTGTTGTGCCCAGGATAGATTCTCCAACATGTTGACGCCCAGGAACTTGAAGCTCTCCACTGCTGACCCCTCAATGAAGGCATTGGTTCCCTTGTCCTGGGTCTTTGGAGGGTGGAAGATGAGTGAAAATACCCATATGGACATTGATCAGGCATCTTCCACTGAAACGAATGCTTTTGCCAAAAATAGGTTGCCAATAGCAGCCCAAAGGTGTGGAGGTTTTTGACATGGTAATCAAGGACGCCAGGTATGTCAGTGGGGCTCCCTGTGCCCTAATTGTTGCACTGTAACCAGAATCTGCTCCCAAGCAAAGAAACATGAAGTGACTTCACAGGAAGGGAATCTATTTATAAACAAATTCCCAATGGACAAAGCTCTCGGAACTCATTATATCGTCACAGCTTATCGAGAGTCTCTCAGTTCACTGCATTCTCAACAGATAACCAGCTATTTCTAGATAGCATTTCTTAAGTCAGCAACAAGTTGCTGGAGTAACGCCTCGTTTTCGAGAGCTTCCCATCGTTCCCACCCCACACGGAGCCCCGGAGAACAGCTGCCACTCCGGATGGGATTGGGATGGGACAGAGAGGGGCTTCACCTCTCACTGGTTTCGGCTTCATGTCGGCCCCAGCAGCCCATATCACCATCGGTCACCCATCCAGTAACAGTGTGTCCACCCACCCCCACCAGTCCTTCTCTCTGTCCTGTCTCCCCTTGTCAACCCACCCCCAGCTGTCTCTCTGTCCCATCACCCCTGGTCCACCGCTCTCTCTCTCTCTTTCTCTCTCTCTCTCTCTCTCTATCCCGTCATCCCTTGTCCACTTACCCCCGGTGGACCCCAGGTCTCTGCACACTCTCTCAGTTGATGACGAACGTCTGATGGCCAAGCATACAGTGGAGACCTGTAAGTTCTGCCTAGTGTTTACCCCTCAAACAGGAGCTATGAAGCAGATTTACATGGAAACAATGTTTGCAACCAGATGTTGACTATTCTTGGTTGCATACCTTAATGAAACTTCCAGGCTATTTCACCAGAAATTGGACGGATGTGCCCAGCAGGAATTAGACAGACGCTCCCAGCGGGAACTAGATGGATGGTCCCAGCAGGAATGGGACGGACACTCCCGGTGTGATTCGGTCGGATGTGGCTGGTGTGATGTCAGTGTCAGAGTGTGTGGGTTACATTCTCCTCCCTGCGGAACATTATTGGCGGAAGCTGGGACCAGGTATTTCAGGCGCTCTGGGCCAACACCACATCACCAGTCCAATACCGACCCGGATCGCCGCACGGCCACTATTTTACTCCCCCTTGCCCTCGGCAGCCCCCACAATTGACAACCCCTCGTACCCCACTATCTCCACCTCTCCCCACCCCCACACAACAACCTGATCCACCAGTACAAAGCCCACTCCCGATGTGCTACCGGTCACTGACCCTTTACTCCAAACCCCACGTAGGTTCCAGCCCCTGATCCCCCGACCCTCACGGAGGATCAGTCTCCCCGACCCCTGACCCCACTGAGAATCAGTCTCCCTGACCCCAGACCCTCACTGAGGGCTGATCTCACTGACCTATGACCCCCACTGAGAGTCTGTCTCCTCGACCTCTGACCTTCATTGAGGGCTGGTCCCCCTAACCCCTAACCCCCACATTTGTCAGGATCTGGGAGTCACTGACAGGACCAGCATTTATTGTCCATCCCTAATTGCCGTTGGGAAGGTGGGAGTGAGCCCCCTTTTTGAGCCGCTGTAGTCCTTCTGGTGAAGGTGTTCCCACAGTTCTGCTGGGTTTAGACCAGTGATATATTTAGACCCAGGATTTAGACCCAGCAACGGTGAAGGGCTGGGTGACGTAATTCCTAGTCAGGACTGCATGTGAGCCAGGACTCAACTCGAGGGCAGACTTTCCCTCTACATTTGCAAAGTTTGCTGTCGGGCTTCATGACTCGTTTCTTTGAGGAGTGCAATAGGATATTTCATATCCACGAGAAGGGCAGATACCTCAGTCAGAAAGCTGCATCGTCACACCTGTACCTGAGCAGTGGGTAGATCTGGTGGCTCTCAGTGGAGCCCACAGCCTTTTGATTGCAGCTCAGAGAGCTTCCCCTGAGATCATGACCCTTCATACAGTGCAATGTTCCGAGATCATCACACCCTCCCAGTGAGGGGGCTGCAGAGACAAACACCTCGGTTCCTGCTGCCTTGCAAGCCCCTTGCCACAGGCAGCAGCTGAACAGTTAATCAGGAAAAGACAGCAGTTTGTTTTGCTTCAGTGATTTGTCTTTAATAAAGTGTAACATTCTTGCCCTCTCTCGCACTATATCCAAAGCAATTCATTCAAATAGGCAGTAAATAATAAACATTTCCGGTTACTGATTGATGACGCCAAGAAAATTGCTCAGAGTTTTGGAAGGCATGAGAAGCACTTGAGATTGGATTCTGGCCAGATTTTCATTAGCCCCTCTGGCTCTTGGTCAGTCATGCAGTGTGGCATGGAGACTACTGGTTCTGCAGTATCAGCTGGAACCACCAGATCATTTTCCACCCAGACCACCTGTGGCCGACATCAATTCCTTGGGATTGGAAGGGAAAGAGAGCCTTGCCACTCAACAGGGACTGGACACTCCCTGCCAGGTGCCTAGGTCTGGCGCTGGGGTTCCTTCCCTCCCTCCAACCTCTCCAAGATTCCAGCATTCACAAGACTGAACACTCCCCTTCCCTCAGAGACTGAGATCAGGAGTTGGCAGCCTTAGGTTATATGGACAGGTTACATGAATTTTCAATTAAGGATGAACTAGACATTTCACTTAAAATGTTAAAAGAATGTGAGACAGTAGGCCTGGAGAAACTATAAGGAATTCAGCATAAGGAGAGGTAAATCTTAATTATGAAATTAGGCAGCTCAGGAGTGAACGTTTAACACAGAGACTTCTCCCATAAATGCTGGCAGCCAACTGGACCGTCCAAGACCGAGATTTTACAAAAGCAAAACACTGCAGATGCTGGAAATCTGAAATAAAGTGAGAAAAGGGTGGAAACACTTGACAGATCAGGAAGCAGACAGGTGCCACTGTCAGGAAAAGGAGTAAGCCAAAAATATGGAATTTGGTGCACAACCACTTGAATGGTAGCATGGGCTGGAGGGTGCGAATGGCCTTATCCTCTCCCTCCTGCTCCTGCAACACAGCAGCACGCTTGATTCAGAGTGTGGAAGTCATCAAAAGGCTTCATTGAGCTGATGACATTCTTGGCAGGAAAAGAGGAAGTTGACTTATGCTGGCGTTCACCTAGATCAAAGAACGGTACAGCACAGGAACAGGCCCTTTGGCCCACCATGTCTGTGCCGACCATGATGCCAATGGAACTAATTCCATCTGCCTGTACGTGCTCCATATCCCTCCATTCCCTTCACGTTCATGTGTCTGTCTAAATGCCTCTTAAACATCACTACCGTATCTGCTTCCACCACCACTACCCCGACAGCCTGTTCCAGGCACCCGCCACTCTGCATAAAAAATTTGCCCCACACGTCTCCCTTCAACTTTCCCCTCTTACCTTAAAGCTATGCCCTCTAGTATTGGGCATTTCTACCCTGGGAAAAAGAGTCTGACTGTCCACCCTATCTATGCCTCTCATAATTTTATATACTTGCATCAGGTCTCCCCTCAGCCTCTGACACTCCAGAGAAAACAATCCGAGTCTGTCCAACTTCTCCATATAGCTTACACTCTCCAATCCTGGTGAACTTCCTCTTCACCCTCTCCAAAGCCTCCACTTCCTTTCTGTAATGGGGCAATCACAATACTCCAAGTGTAGTTGAATCAAAGTTTTATGTAGCTGCAAAATGACTTGCCAACTGTTACACTCAACGCCCCAACTCATGAAGGCAGGCATGCCGTATGCCTTCTTTACCACCCTATCTACTTGCGTGGCCACTTTCGGGGAGCTATGGACTTGGAGCCCAAGATCCCTCTGTGTAATTTCAATACTTGTTAGGGTCCTGCCATTAACTGTGTACATTCCACCTACATTTGACCTTCCAAAGTGCAACACCTTGCAGTTGCCTGGATTAAACTCCATCTGCCATTTCTCCCCCCCCCCCCCCATATCTGCAACTGATCTATATCCTGCTGTATCCTTTGACAACCTTCTTCACTGTCCATAACTCCACCAATCTTTGTGTCATCTGCAAACTTACTAATCAGCCCACCTACATTTCTGTCCAAGTCATTTATATATATCACAAACAACAGAGGTCCCAGCACTGATCCCTGCAGAACATTGCTTGTCACAGACCTCCAGTCAGATGAAGGACACTCCACCACTACCCTCTGTCTTCTATGGCCAAGCCAATTTTGAATCCAATCCACCAAGTCACCCTGGATCCCATGTGTCATAATCTTCTGGATCAGCTGTCGATGTGGGACCTGGTCAAATGCCTTACTAAAATCCATGCAGACAACATCCACAGCTCAATCCTCATCAATCACCTTGGTTACCTTCTCAAAAAAAACTCAATCATCAGTAAGACATGACTTACCCTGCACAAAGCCATGCTGATTATCCCTAATAAGGCCATGCTTTTTCAAATGTGAGTAAATCCTATCCCTAAGAATCCTCTCTGATAGCTTCCCTACCACTGATGTGAGGCTCGTTGGTCTATAATTTCCTGGATTATTCCTATTGCCCTCCTTAAATAAAGGAACAACATTGGCTACAGTCCAGTCCTCAGGGACCTTGCCTGTGGCTGGAGAGGAAACAAAGATCTTCATCAATGCCCTAGCAATCTCCTCTCTTGGCTCTCTCAATAGCCTTGGATAGATCCCATCAGGCCCTGGGGACTCATCCACCTTCATGTTCCTCAACAGACCCAGCACCTCCTCCTTCTTGATCTCAACATGCCCTAGATTATGAGCATACCCCTCCCTGATCTCAGTGTTGCCTACATCCTTCTCCTTGGTGAATACCAATGTGAAATACTCATTTAGTACCTCGCCCACTTCCTCTGACTCCAGCTGTAGTGAGCCGTTACTGTGCAACACAGCAAGGCCACTGATGCTTAGGCACTTGGCTCCATTCTCATTTCATTTATTAGCCTCACTCTGTCCCAGTTTAATCAAACTGGCTACATCTGCAGTGTGAAGAATTTCTCTGACAACATTTACTTTTATTAATCATAACACTTAAGCCAAGGAAATGTTTTGGAGTGTGTTTTCATAAATGAAAATTATTTCATAAATTCAACGTTGACAAAGAAACTGCCTTGAAATCAGAGAGCTGCTGTGGTTAACACAGCTGTCTGTGGGTTGTCCCATTGCCAAGACAGGGGAAAGAGGGGCGCTGCCGTGACTCTGCCGCACCCTTTGGTTTAGACACTGAGTCAGTGGCGATCGGGAGAAGGACCAGTTCTCTAGCAGGGCACGGGCTGGAGAGTGAAGTCATTGGCTGGCACCGAGATAAGCTACACACTTCTCCAGAACAGAAGCGTTCCACAATGGAATTTCTGAAAATCACACAGAGTTGCATTATTATTATTGGCTGCCATGGAGCCTGCCCAAAACTAGAGCTGAGGATGTTTGAGCAGTTTGAGGACTATAAGTGGTGAATTATATTTTTTTCCACTTGAAGTTGCAAAGGTTTGATGCAGCATATTAGAATTCTGGAACTAAAGGCCAGGAACCCAAGGTTAAAAATAGAAAACACTCCTCCGGACAAGCGTTCTGAGGTTTGGATGGAATGTTTACAAGAGGCTGAGGACCAGCCCTCTCAACTCCCACTGTTCCATTATCGTCTGGTACAGGCAGTGGGATGGGCTTGGTAGGAGAATGAACAAGGTAGATTTGGGAGGAGTAGTTAATGAAAAGGTGAGAGCTCAGGTAAAGGGGAATGGGAGCAGTACTAGTCGAGGTGACCGACTAGGTTCAGCAGAGCCACATCTACAATGTCGCTTCAAACTGGTGTCTGGCCATATTGACTAAACAAAGGAGCTCTGGCACACTCTGATATTGTTCTGGGTGCTGTTTTGCTGTGGCTATCTGTATTCCCCAGTGCAAATACCAGACCATTGCCTGACTGATAGAAAACCATTAATTTTCCAACAACCAACTTTGCCCCCTCTCTGTTTTTGGGCCCCCTGAATGGCAGCTTCCAAATTTGGAAATGGCAGGACTCAGCACCTCTGCTTCCCACACTGACTGTGGAAAGGTTCTCACAGCCACAACAGGCAACTTTGCTCACAACGTCTTGGAGCTAGCATTGTGGAACTTGGAGCTCATTTTACAAACTATGTTTCTAACCTGTGGAGGTTAGTACTTGTGAGTTGCAGGGATGCACACAATGAATCTACCTTGGGAGTACAAGTAGACGAGTGGCTTCCTCGATATACCTCGACACCTGTAACTTCACAAAACACTGGTGAGACCACACTTGAAGTACTGTGTGCAGTTCTGGTCACCACACTATAGGAAGGATGTGATTGTGCTGGAGAGGGTGCGGAGGAGATTCACCAGGATGTTGCCTGGATTGGAGCGTTTCAGTTATAAGGAGAGATTGGACAGGCTGGGTCCGTTTTCCCTAGAGCGAAGGAGGCTGAGGGGTGACCTGATAGAGGTATATAAAATTATGAGATGCAGAGACAGGAGAAGAAGGTAAAATCTTTTTCTCACAGAGGGGGTATCAAAAACAAGAGGACACAGATTTAAGGTGAGAGGAAGAAGTTTTAAAGGGGACTTGAGGAGAAAGTTTTTACACAGAGAGTGGTTGATATTCGGAATGTGTTGCCAGAGGAGATGGTGGCATCAGTTACAACCACTAAGTTTAAGAGGCATTTAGATACTTAAATAGGTGAGAAATAGAAGGATATGGTCCTAATGCGGACAAATGGGATTAGTGCAGATGGGTAAAAGGGTCGGCATGGACCCAGTGGGCCAAAGGGCCTGTTTCTCTGCTGGACGACTCGATGACTCTATGAATATCATCTGAGGAGCTCAGATGGCATCAGATGGTGACAGGTGGAACGAGAGCTTGCTGCACCTGGTGCCACACTTTACCAGTGGCTGTCAAAGTACAGGCAACAGCAACAGGTCACACGCTTGTACCGCAGCCACTACACTGAAGCATAATAACAATCAAACCGGGTGGACAACTCACCACTTTTACTCTAGATTCACGAATGCAATGTCACTCTTAGCCCAGTTGAGCTCACAGAGCCTTCCTCACAAACATCCACCAAGTGGGTTGGCAGAGCCGTCCCAAAGACTGGTCAAACAACTGGGGAGAGGAGGCACCTAGAACACCCCCATCTTCAATGACAGTGTGGCCTAGCATGAGTACTAAAGGTAAGGTTGGGGCATTCACAGCCATGTTCAGCTGGAAGTGCTGAGGGGATTGATTCACATCAACTCCCTCCTGAGGTCCCCACCATCACAGCTAATTCAATTTAATCCACATGGTATCAAGAAGCAGCAGAGAGCACCGGATACAGCAAAGGTTGAGGGACTAGACCACACCCCAGCTGTGGTACTGAAGACCTTTGCTCCAGAACTAGCTGCACCTCTAGCCAAGCTGTTCCAGTACAACACTGGTATCTGCCCAACTATGTGGAACATTGCCCAGGTACAGTCTGTTCACAAAAAGCAGGACAAATCCAGTCTAGTTCATTAGATCTACTCTCAAACATCCCCAAAGTAATTGAAGCTGTTGTCAACAGCGCTACCAAGTGACACATACCAACAAACTATTCACTGATGTGAAGTTTGGGTTTTGCCAGGACCAGTCAGCTCCATACCTCCTCACAGCCTTGTCCAAACATCAAAGGCAAGTTAATTGTGACGTCAAGGCAACATTTGACCGAGTGTGGCATCAAGGAGCTCTGGTAAAATAAGACAGTGGGCATCAAAGGGAAAACACTTCAGTAGTGGTTTGCACTTCCACAATGGAAGATAGTTGTATTTGTTGGGAGGTCGATCATCCCAGTCCCAGGACATCACTGCAGGAGTTCCTCAGAGTGGTGTCCCAGACCCAACCATCTTCAACTGCTTCATCACTGACCTCCCTTCCATCACAATGTCAGGAGTGGGGACGTTCACTGATGACTGCACAATGGTCAGTTCTGTTCACATCTCCTCACACCTGAAGCAGCCCATGCCTGGGTGCAGCAAGACCTGGACAACATTCAGGCCTGGGCCGATGATCGTGAGTGACATTGAGCCACAGAAGTGCCAAACAATGACCATCTCCAACAATTCCAACCGTCTACCCATGACATTCAATGGTATTACCACCAGCGAGTCCCCACAATCAATATCCTGGGGGGTCACCATTGACCAGATACTCAGCTGGACCAACGACGTGAATACTGTGGCTACAAGAGCAGGTCAGGGACTGAGTATCCTATGGACTCACCTTCTGACACCACAAAGCCTTTCCACCTTCCACAAGGCCTGCCAGGAGTGTGATGGATCACCCTCCACCTGCCTGGGTGAGGGCAGCTCCAACAGCCCTCAACAAGCTTGACACTGTACAGGACAAGGCAGCCCGTTTGAGTGGCAGCACCCCCCCCCCACCCTAAACATTCATTCCCTCCACCACTGGCGCACAGTGGCTGCAGTGTGAACCACCTACAAAATGTACAGCTGTTACCCACCCTGGCTACTCTACTCACCCAGCATCTCCAAAACCTGTGACCTCCACCACCAAGAAGGACAAGGACAGCAGGCACAGGAGAACACCACCACCCACAGGTTCCTCCACAGGTCGCACCAGATCCTGACTTGGAAATATATCACCGCTCCTTCATCATCACCAGATCCAACTCCTAGAAGTCCTCCCAACAGCACTATTTCCGCAGTGGTTCAAGATCCTGATTTATATTTGTGAATCAGATCCTAACCAGAAGATGGGAATCAGGACCTGGATCCCAAATTACCTCACATGAACCTACATTCCAGTTACCTCAGCTGTCTCCAGAGTCCTGATCTACACCAAGGAATATGAGACCCAGGAGCAGGAGTAGGCCATTCAGCCTCTTGTGTTTGCTATCCCATTCGTCAAGGTCATAACAGATCTCCCCTAGTTCCATTTCAGCCCTTTCCCCAGACCCTTAATAACCAGAACTCTATTAATCTCTGTTTGAGCGAACTCCACGAACCTACACCTCCATGGTGAGGAATCCTAAAGATTCACTGCTCTCCGACTGAAGAAGTTATCCCAGTCCTAAATGGCCCGTCCCTAGTTCTGTGACCTCCCCCTGCCCTAGACTCCAGCCTCAGATTCACTCTCCCTGCATCCAGCCTGTCGAGCTCAAAGTTTCAATGAGATCTCCTCTCCTCCAGAGAATACAGTCGCAGTCTACCCAATCTCTCCTCCTGTGGCAACTAACCATCCCTGGAACCTCTCTACAGAATCTTCCCTGCACCCCACCTATGGCAGGGACATCCATTCTTATGTAAGGAGGTCAACACTGTACACAATTCCCCAGGATCGCACCAAGGACACTGCCTGACCCCATGAGTGTTCCCAACCTTCTCTATTTCAGGATTCCAGAATCTGCAGTGTTTTGATTGCACTTTCTAGCTGCAGTAAGACCAGCGAGTCCAAATCTGTGGTCCCTTGAGTGGAGGTGAAGATCTGGTGACAATTTCAAAGAAGACCAGGGGAGCTTTCAAGAACACGAGAAAATAGGAGCAGGAGTAGGCCACTCGGCCCCTCAAGCCTGCCCCTCCATTCATGACTGATCTATGTTGCCCTCAACTGCTCTTCTGTGCCAGTTCCCAGAACCTCCAGTGTCCTGGGGACAGTTACGCTGCAACACCAAAAGAAAGCAGATGCTCCAGACATCAGCACGTTACCGTTTGTGGGATCTTGCCGTGCTGAAATGTTAGCCTGGTACCAACTCTACAACAGTGACGGGTCACTGACTGTTAGGACCAGAGGGGCCCTGCAGAAACTGAACACTTTGTTTTAAAATTAAAACCTTTGATGAATTGGCATGGCTTTTGTTCTCTGCTGTGAGAGCCAGGCTTCCTCAGTGGGGGTTAAAAGTCCTGAAGGAATGGGGAGCGAGGGAGGGGATGGAGGAGGACAAGGGGCAGAGAGAGGTAGGAAGGCAGGGAGGGAGGGGAGGTAGGGGAGGAGGAAGGGGCAGGAAGGGAGGGGGAGGGGAAGGAAGGGGTAGGGAAGGAGGGAGGGAAAAGGGGAGGAGGGTGCAGGGATGGAGGAGAAGCAAGAAGGGGAGGATGAAAGAGGGATGAAGGAGGTTAGGGACGGAGAGAGGGAAGGGAGAAGGAGGGAGGGAGGGAGGAGGCAGGGGTAGAGGGGCTATTGTGGAGCAGTTGAGCCAGAGAGATATGCAAAGGGGGTCTTTGAGTGGATTCCTGTTCCCTTGGCTGGGAAAATGAGGAGGATGAGGCAGGAGAGGAGGAGGAGGTGACAGGAGGAGGAGAAACAGGTCCAGATCCCCGGACAGAGCAACAAACCGCCCACGTCCCACCAGCCAGGACCCGGTGAGGATGGGGGGCTGACACTGGTACATAGTCGGAGGGGTTTTGGAGGCGAAAAGTTTTAATTGAGTCTAATTGACACAAATGACCAAGAATTCATATGTTAATAAAAGGACCAGGGGAGGGGTGATCGGGGGAGGAGAGGTGATTGGGGGAGGGGTGATCAGGGGAGGAGAAGTGACGGGGACGGGCGATCAGGGCAGGGATGATCAGGGGAGGAAAGGTGATTGGGGGAGGGATGATCGGGGTGAGGGGTGATTGGGGAAAGAAAGGTGATGGGGAGGGGAGGTAATTGAGGGAGAAAAGGTGATTGGGGAAGGGGGGTGATTGGGGAAGGGGAGGTGATTGGGGAAGGGGTGATTGGGGAAGGGGGATGGTTGGGGAGGAGAGGTGATTGGGTATGGGGGGTGATTGGGGAAGTGGGGAGATTGGGGGAGTGGAAATTGGGGGAGGGGAGATTGGAGGATTTGATGGGATGAGCTTGGGCGCCTGGTATTATGGAAATAAAGGGACAGCAGGTGACCATTGAAGAGTTTGTCCTCACCCCCTCCCCCCACCATGAGGGGATCCAAAACCCCTACACCCCCTCCCCCCTGAGAGGAGAAGCCCTCCCCCACCCCTCTGTCTGGAGGGAGGTGTGAACACTGTCTGCTGGTCGGTCAATGCCAGTTCCCACCTCTCCCACTCCCCCACTTCCTTCCCGTCACCCATTCCCCCCACATTCCCATCAACATCCCCCTCTCCAGATTCTACCACCCACACACACAGTAGGGGCAACTTACAGAGTCCACTAACCCACCGACACACATGTTTTTGAGATGTGGGAGGAAACCGGAGCACCTGGGGGAAACCCACGCAGTCACAGGGAGAACGTGCAAACCACACAGACCACAGTTACTTTTTAAGATCCTGTAAACTTCAATTAGGTCATCCTTAACCATATATTAACTTTGAAATATAATAGTTTCCTTCTACTTAGCTAATCGCAGCCGCTGGCTTTGATCACTCTACTACAGCGGTTCCCACAGGGAAAATGAACAGGGAGAAGGAAGAGGGAGAATTCGGGGAGAGGGAGGGAGGTTGGCAGAGGCTGGGAGTTGGGGCTTGTGAACAGGAGAGACTCCTCTGAGACTTTTAACATTGTTCTGGTGACGGGCGGCAGCAGTTCCGTTAACCTGTGCCGCTACACTGGAGCCCACCGCAGTTGCTGTTAGTTGTGTGTCCAACACTCCTTCTGCCTGTGTCAGGCATCGTCGTTGGGTAGGACAGTGGCTCAGCTGGTAAAGCCACTGCCTCCCAGCTCCAGAGACCCAGGTTCAATCCTGACCTCCGATGCTATCTGCGTGTGTGTCCGTGTGTGGAGTTTGCACGTTCTCCCTGTGACTGGGTGGGTTTCCCCCGGATGCTCTGGTCTCCTCCCACATCCCAAAGACACACAGATCGTTGGGTTAACTGGCCGCTGTAAATTGCCCCTAGTGTGTGGATGAGTGGTAGAATCCGAGGCGAGTTGATGGGAATGTGGGGGGAAATAAAAAATAGTGCAGCAAACAAGGTGCTGGAGGAACTCAGTGGGTCAGGCAGCATCTGTGGAGGGAAATGGACAGTCGATGCTTTGGGTCAAGACCCTTCATCTACCTGAAAGATAGAGGGGAGGTCGCTGGTGTAAAATGAGGGGAAGGGGTGGAGCAAGGGCTGGCAGGTGATAGGTGGATCCGGGTGAGGAGGGGTGATGGGCAGATGGGGGGGGGAGTGGGAATAGCGACAGAGGCTGGGAGGTGACGGGTGGGGGTGACAGGTGATGGAATCTGACAGGAGAGGAAGGTGGAGCCTGGAATCGAGTGAGGGAGGTGGGGGGGGGGGAGATGGGTACGGGGGGGGGAGGGGAACCGGTGGGAGGAGTGTGTGGGTGATGGGCAGATGGAGTGAGTGGAGGGGGGAAAGAAACAGGGTGATGGGGGCTGGGGTGGGTGTGGGAGGAACTGGGTAGGTCAGAGGGAGAGAAAAGGGACAGAGGGGGAGCAGATTACCAGAAGCTGGAGAACTCAATGTTCATGCTGTCAGGTTGTAGACTGTCCGGGTGGAACATGAGGGGCTGTTCCTCTGGAGTAGAATAGTGTCAGTGTAACTGGGTCAGCACAGACAGCAGGCCAAAGGGCCTGTCTCCATGCTTTATGACTCCATGATGACCTCCACATCCAAGCCATGCAGAGATCCAAGTTCAGGTGCCAGTGGTTAATTCCAATCATTCCAGAAGTGTTTACAAAGAAGAGCCGGGCAGGCCAGAGAGGAAACATTCGGAGAATCTCTGTTTAGGATTCTGTGCATACTTGGTGGACGGAAGCTGTTGTCAATCCTGACATTACGTGGGAGGTTTAATCCTCTTCCCCTGCCTCCGCTGGTGCTCTCGGGTTCCTGGGCTGACAGCTGGAGCACATCTGTGCAGCCAGCTGTCCCTCTCCACACCACTTATCCCCTGGCTTCAAACAACACAGGAGCCAGTAGCCTTACTGATGCCTTAAGCTGCGTTACTCTGCAATATCCCCCTCAGCCAGTGGTTACCATGGAAACCGCTGCCATGGTAAGCAAAAGGCAGCAAGCTGCATTCAACTAAAATAGGAAGAAGTGATTATATTTCAAGGTCAGGCGTTCTTGGAGAACAGCCTTGATCTTGGCTTGAGAACAATCTGGAGTTATTGGGGAAGGCGCAGAGTGGGGTGAGGGTGTCTGCTCAAGTGATGGCCTCGATGTGGGGCTTGGGTTACAGAGAGGGTATGCTGGAGAAGCAGGGATTGTTCCCAGAGCAGACAAAGCCACGTGGAAATGGGATAACGAGCTGATATAATAGACTGAATGGGCTTCCACCAGCAAGACACTGATGTCAGAATACTGGCTGTAGATTCAGAGAGGGGAGAAGGGTGAGGCATTATCACACACAGCAGCAACTCCAACGGGTGGTGTGAATGCTGGAGATATCCAACAGGTCAGTCAGCGTCTGTGGAGATAGCAAAAGAGTCAAGTTTTCAGGTCACAGATCACATTAACCCTGCTCCCCTTTCCACAGATGCTGCCTGACCTTTCCCATGTTTTCATTATTTCCTTATGGCACAGAGGGAGGCCATTTGGCCCATCATGTCTATGCCAGCTCACAGAGCAACTCCATTCCCCACTGACGTTCCCCATACAGGTAACCCTCTGTGTTACAGGAGGTGGTGTCCAGAGAAAACAGTCCGTATTGCGATTTCTCGTGTCATCAGGAGACGCGCATTGAAAAAAATTCTGTTCATTTATTTACTGTCTTTTCACATAAATTCCATGAGAGTGAATTTTATTTCATATTTCAACTTTTTGGGGCAGTGATTTGTGAATTCCGTCAGGGTGAATTTCCATAACCTAGGGGTCACCTGTAATCTATTCTCCCATATTCTTAATTCCACCATCCAGCTACATTTGGGACAATTTACAGTGCCTAATTAACCTACCGATCCCTGGGTCCTATTTCCTAAATCAAAATGGCTCACTATTTGGAACACTTCTATCAAATTTCCCACTATTCTCCCCTGCTGTAAGGGGAACAGAACCAGCTTCAGTCTCTCTCCAGAGCTGAAGTCCCCCGTCCCTGGTACCCTTTGAGTAAACCCCTCTGCACCTCATCTGACCAGCTTGCTGTGAAACATCATCATTTCTTCCTCCCACCCCAGTTACTCTCACTTCTCCACCCCCCCCCCCCCCCCCAATCGGGCAGAAGATACAAAAGCTTGTAAACACGCACCACCAGGCTCAAGGGCAGCTTCTATCCTGCTGTTATCAGACTCTTGAACGGACCTCTCATACACTAAAAGAGGAACTCTTGATCTCCCAATCTACCTCGTCATGGCCCGTGCACTTTATTTGTTTACCTGCACTGCACTTTCTCTGTGACTGTAACACTATCTGCTTTCTGTTTTCCTTTTGTACTACCTCGATGTACTTATGTATGGAATGATCTGTCTGGATGGCATCCAAACAAAAGCTTCTCAGTGTAACTTGGTACATGTGACAATAATACACCAATTACCATTGAATGGTCTCAGCTTTGAGCTCTGTGTTTGGCTGTGAGGGATCCTAACTGCGCAGGGACCATAACCCTCTCACCTCTGAGTTGGGTTCACTACTTACCAGCTCACGGAACATGAAGTGGTGGGCTGCACCATTAACAACCTGTGGCCAGTGATTTATACAAAGGCTGAAGGAGGGACTGTTGTTGATAACCTGGTCAGCGTCATTCTGCTCATCAATGGCAAGCGAAAAGGCTCTTCTGGATGTGAGGTGCTGCTGCAGAGTGTGACTCTGAAGGAGGCTCCAACACATCATCTACATCGGGGCTCGGTTGCCCTGGGGTCACAGTTGCCCCTCTGCCCCGCGGTCCGAGCAGCAACTGCCCTCTTCCAGTTGGGATAAGCTACAGGGATGAGGAATGAGCCTCAGGTTAAACTTTCCCAACAACAGCTGCGGCAAGAACAAGGTGTGTCCACGCGGGGTCTTCACTGGAAAGATGAGGCCCAGGTATCCACAGGAACCAACCCAGATTGAAATCGACTGGGAGCTGAAGGCTGAGGCATTTGGGGAAATGGGATCCTCCTGTGCAGGCGGAGGTGGTTCATCCCAGCCTACCTGTGATCCTCCTGCACCTCTGCCCGCAACCCCTGTGAATGCAGGGACATAGAGTGTGCTGCAGTGAGACTGGAAGTTACTTCTGCCTTCATTGCCTGGCCAATGAACACTAGTCCAGGAACTTAACCACAGTGCTCCTAAATCCTCAGTCAATGGTTTTCAACCTAACCAGTGTTTAATAACATTTTAACATGACTCCCTTGCTTTTGTATTCTCTAATATAAAGCCAAGGTGCACTACTGAAAGTATCCTGACTGGTTGCACAAAGGCCTGGTACAGCAATTCCAATGCACAGGACTGCAAGAGGCTGCAGAGAGTAGTGGACACAGCCTGGTCCATCACAGGCACAGCCTTCCCCACCACTGACAGCATCTACAGGAGGTGCTGCCTCAAGAAGGCAGCATCTATCATCAAGGATCCCCACCATCCGGGTCATGCCCTCTTCTCGCTGCTGCCGTCAGGCAGGAGGTACAGAAGCCTGAAGTCCCAGACCACCAGGTTCAGGAACAGCTACATTCCTACAACCAGCACACATAAGATGCTGGAGGATCTCAGCAGGACAAGCGGCACCTATGGAAGGAAATAAACAGTCAACGTTTTGGGTCAAGACGCTTCATCAGGACTGGAATGGAAGAGGGCAGAAGTCAGATTGAAGAGGGAGGGGGAGGAGCGCAAGGTGAGTCCAGGTGAGGGGGGGGAAGGTAGGTAGGTGGGAGAGGTGGGGATGAAATGGAATGATGTGAGAGACTGGGAGGCGATAGGTGGAAGCGGCAAAGGGCCAAAGAAGAAGTAATCCAATAGGAGAGGACAGTAGACTATGGAATAAAGGGAAGGAGGTGGGGAACCAGAGGAGGGTGATGGACAGGTCATGAGGGCGGGGGAGGGGAAAGAGAATTGGTGAGGGGTTCACAGGAATGAGGGAAAACAAAGGGGAGGGGTTACTGGAAATTAGAGAAATCGATGTTGATGCCGTCAGGTTGGAGACTACCAAGGCAGAATATGAGGTTACCTTGGCTCCAGCTCTTCCCATCCTGTGACTTGAAGGATGCTATTCCCTTCTCTCAGTTCCTCAGTCTCTGCTGCATCTGTCCCTGTGATGATACTTTCCATTCCAGGACATCGGAGACGTCCCCTTTTTCCAGTAAGCGGGGTTTCCCTTCCACCACCATCAATGCAGCCCTCACCCGCATCTCCTCCATTACCCGTATGTCTGCCCTCCTCCTCTGCCCCCACCCGACATAACAGGGACAGGGTTCCCCTTGTCGTCACCTACCACCCCACGAGCCTCTGCATCCAACACATCATTCTCCACTACTTCCTCCATCTCCAACGGGATCCCACCACCAGGCACATCTTCCCCTCCCTCCCCCCTCCGCTTTCCGTAGGGATCGCTCTCTCCGTGACTCCCTTGTCCACTCATCCCTCCGCACAGATGACCCTCCTGGCACTTATCCCTGCAACCATGCAAAGTGCTACACCTGTCCCTATACTTCCTCCCTCGCCACCATTCAGGGCCCTAGACAGTTCTTGCAGGTGAGGCAGCGCTTCACCTGCGAGTCCGAGGGTGTCATTTATTGCTCCCGCTGCAGCCTCCTCTATATCGGTGAGACCCGATGCAGATTGGGTGACCGCTGCATCAAGCACCTTTGCTGTCGCCACAACAGCCAGGATCTCCCGGTGGCCACCCACTTCAATTCTGCACCCCATTCCCATACTGACATGTCTATCCACGGCCTCCTCTCCTGCCCCTTTGAGGCCAGACGCAGGTTGGAGGAGCAACACCTCATATTCTGTCATATTCCAACCTGACAACATCAACATCTATTTCTCTAACTTCCGGTAACCCCTCCCCTCTGTTTTCCCCTTCTTCCTGCCCCCCCCACATTTTCCCTCATTCCTCTGGCCCCCCTCACCCCTTCTCTTTCCCCTCCCCCACCCTCACGACCTGCCCATCACCTCCCTCTGGCTCCCCACCTCCTTCCCTTTATTCCATGGTCTACTGTCCTCTCCTATCGGATTCCTCCTTCTTCAGCCCTTTGCCTCTTTCACCTATCAACTCCCAGCTTCTCACATCACTCCCTTTCATCCCCCCTCCCCCACCCACCTACCTTCCCCCCCTCACCTGGACTGGCCTCTCACCTGCCAGCTTGTGCTCCTCCCCCTGCCCCCCCCCACCTTTTTATTCTGGCTTCTGCCCTCTTCCTTTCCAGTCCTGATGAAGGGTCTCGACCCGAAACATCGACAGTTGTTTTCCCTCCATAGATGCTGCCTGTCTTGCTGAGTTTCTCCAGCATCTTGTGTGTGTTGCTCCAGATTCCAGCATCTGCAGAATCTCTTGTGTCTACATTCCATCAGGTTCTTGAACCAATCTACATAACCCTAACCTTACCGCAGCAACGGAACACCACGACCACCTACTGCACTATCATGGACTTGTCTTTGTTTGTGTCTTTGGTTTTTTTTGCACTGTCTTGCTTTTGCAGTTTTTTTTACTGTATGGCATAACCTTATGTATAATTTATATTCTGTGTGTTGTCTGTACCTATGTGCCTGTGATGCTGCTGCAAGCGAGATTTTCATTGTACCTGTACCTCACTGTACTTGTGCACATGACCATTACCTTGACTTGAGAATCCAGTATGGTTTCTTCAGCCTTCGCATACACATAGTCCAGCTCTCTCGGCCACTGCACCCTTTCTACCACTAGACCACGTAGCCCACAGTACGCCAGTACAGGTGAGAAATGCTTTGTGAAAGGGGGATTTTAAGGGGGCTTCTTAAAGGAAGAAACAGAGTTGGAAGAGTGGAGAGGATTGGGGAGGGAATTGCAGAGCTCAGGGCCTTGATTATGGTGAGAAAGACAACAAGGAATGCAGTGAACAAGGCCAGAATGGGGAATCTGCAATTAAGGGTTTCACCTGAGCTGGACACAACACTGTGGTTTGCAGCAGATGGCTGGGGGAGGTTCAAATTACCCATTGTGTGTCCTATAAATAAATAATCATGTCTGCTACAGCTTGGAGCACCATCTGCATCCTCATTTGTAATTTGTTGCTGTGCTGTAGGATTGCTGTTTGGGCAGAATTTTTTGCTTCATTACTCCAGGTTTTGGGCAGAAAAATAATTTTGAGTGGAGTGTGGTTATTTTCAGCCATTTTCAATGTGTGTGTGTGTGTGTGTCTGAGTCTGTGTGAGCCAGTGTGTGTGTCTGTGTGTGTATGTCTGTGTGTGTGAGTCTGTGTGTGTGAGTCCGTGTGTGTGAGCTTGTGTGTTTGTGTGAGTCTGTGTGTATGAGTCTGTGTGTGTGTGTGTCTGAGTCTGTGTGAGCCAGTGTGTGTGAGTCCGTGTGTGTGAGCTTGTGTGTGTGTGTTTGTGTGTGCGAGTCTGTGTGTGTGTTTGTGTGTATGTGTGTGTGTGGGGGGGGGGGGGGAGCCTGTGTGTGTATGTGTGCTTGTGAGTCTGCGTGTGTGTCTGTGTACGAGTGAGTGTGTCTGCACACAGGTGTGTTTGTGGGGCTAAACATGCTTTTCAATGTGACTCGTGTGTGTGACAATAAACGTGTGAGCATTTATGTCTGTGTGCAGAGGGACAGAAAGGAGCCAATATGGAGGAAGCTGGCGATGTATTACACCCAGGGAGTGAGCCCCTTTCAGTCCCCTGCGAACCTGTGAGCTTGGAGAGGGACTGAGGACACTTCCTGCTCTGCGTTTGTAGGCTGAGGTTGATGTTTCCTTCAGGGTGTTCCAAGGTGCTCTCCAGCCAGTGGAGGTGTTGTTAAACGTTATCAATTGGCATCAATATATAAAATGAGGCAGGCAACTTATGTGCGGCAAGCTCCCATAAAAAACATCAAGGTCAGGGACTGGATATCCCACAGAGAGTAACTCAACTCCTGACACCCCAGGAGTGTGATGGAACACTCTCCACTTGCCTGGGAGAGTGCAGCTCCAACAGCCCTCAACAAGCTCCACTCCATCCAGGACAAGGCAGCCACTTGATTGACATCCCATCCCCCATCCACCACCCTAAACATTCATTCCCTCCAACACCGGCACACAGTGGCTGCAGTGTGAACCATCTACACAGTGCACTGCAGTTACTCGCCCAGGCTACTCCGACCGCACCTCCCAAACCTCTGACCTCCCCACCAAGAAGGAGAAGGGCAGAGAGTTCAGGGAAACACCACCACCTGCAGGTTCACCCTCCAAGGTGTACAACATGTTGTCTTGTTTCTGCTCCTTCCGTTGTCACTGGGTCTAAACCTGGAACTCCCTCTCCAACAGCACCTTCACCAGAGGGATGGTGAGTCCTGCAACATGGAAACAGGCCCTTCAGCTCAACTGGTCCATGCTGACCAAAATTCCCATCCAAGCAAATCCCATTTGTCCCTCTAAACCTTCCCTATCCATGTACTTGTCCAAGTACCTTTTAAATGCTGTTAATTTTCCTGCCTCAACCACTTCCTCTGGCAGCTCGTTCCACATACTGACCACTTTCTCAGTGAAAAAGTTGCCCCTCAGGTTCCTATTAAATCTGTCTCCTCTCACCTTAAACCTATGCCCTCTAGTTCTTGACTCCCCAACCCTGGGATAAGACTGTGCATTCACCCTATCTATAAGATCACCCCTCATTTTCCATTCCAGTGAATAAAGTCCCAGCCTGCTCAACCTCCCTCCATAACTCAGTCCCTCCAGTCCTGGCAACATCCTTGTAAATCTCCTCTGCACTCTTCCCAGCTTCATGGCACCTTTCCCGTAGCAGGGAGACCAAAACTGAACACAATATTCCAAATGCGGCCTCAAAAACGTCTTGTACAACTGCAACATAACATCCCGACTTCTATACCCTGTGCCCTGACTGATGAAGGCCAGCGTGTCAAGAGCCTTCTTCACCACCCTGTCTACCTGCGACATCACTTTCAGGGAACCATGTACTTGCACTTCTCGGTCCCTCTGTTCTAAACACTCCCCAGGGTCCTACCGTGGTGGGGCAGTGGTTCAAGGAGGCAGGTCACCCATACCTCCTCTAGGGCGATTAGCGCAGGGTACACCCAAATACTGGAAGATAAATTTTAAGAAAAATATGATGACCAGATAATCTGCCAGTGATACTGGTTGTTGGATAAGTATTTTCAGGGATGTGGGGAAGGACTCCCCTGTTCTGTTTTGAACTGTTGCCGGGAGATTTTCCATTCACTTGGAGAAGGCGGTCAGAGCCTCACTGTTAACAAAGCTGAAAGCAGTACTCTTGACAGTGCAGCACTTCTTCAACACTGCTGAGGTGTTGGAGTGCTTAAGGACGTGTCAGGACACAGCCAGCTCCCCCTCAGTTCACAACAGCTGGTTAGGACAACACGGGGAGGAGAGGGTGAGGCAAAGGAAATTGATATTCCTTGCATTTTAATGCAGTTGAGTCCCTTTTGAAGTAATACAGTTAGACAGATATCATCAGAATGGAATCCCAAATGCTCACTTATTAAAGACAACAGGATTTTTTTTGTATTGTTTTTAGTCTCAAGCTTTATTAACAGTGTCTGGAGATAATGGTCAGCTTTACCAATGGCTTTTATCCAGTGCTGATTGTTTTACTAATTCATGTGCTGTATCACAACAGAATCTACCACAAGTGATTTATTAATAGCAACCCCTGGTGTTTTTTTACATAGAACAGCTCAGTGTAATTATTCATATCAGCTAGGGTCTCATTACAATGGCATTGCAGAGATAATGGGTGATGGATGGTCTGAGACTGCCAGTGTTTAGAAAGAATACAGGAGCAGGGCTGGGAGCGAGGATTGAGCTTACGTTTGGGATGCAGAGGTTTGGAAGATGAGCCAGCTCAGGCTCTGAAGGAGTCTAGGGGTGCGCTGCTGGGAAATCTCCCAACTTCCTGCCTCCCCCATTCTGGTTAAGGAATGTGGGGCTGCCTTCCTGGGCCTGGCTGTTGGGAGTGGACTTCAGCTCTCACAACCTCGCATGAGTCTCAGACCTGCCCTCAGGACCCTCCAGATTGCCCATTGGAACCTCAGGCCACTGATTTTAACCGGGTGGATTTGTACAATGGGGGAGGGGGGCATATCCCCTGGAGGTGCAGCCTGCACTGTGGTCTCACGGGCCGACACTAGCAGCATGATGCATTTTGGAGTCACTTCAAGGGGTGGGGGAAAGTCCAGGGAAGTTAGTTCACACCATCGTGATAAGTTCCATGGTGCCCACTGTAATTAATGCGTAAATCTGCAGCAGCAAGGCCTTCTCACAAACTGAAAAACAGAATGCTGAAAGAACTCAGTGGGTCAAGCAGCATCTGTGGAGGCAAAAGGTGTAGGTCAGCATTTTGAGTCGAGGCTCTGCGTCAGGACTGAGAGGGAAGAGGTAAGATTGCCACTAGAGGTGCAGGGTCTTGACACGAAACACCAGCAGTGCCGTTTGACCCGCTGAGCTCTTCCAGCGTTCTGATTCTCGTTCCAGATTCCAGCATCCGTAGTCTCTTTTGTCCCCGAGGATTTCTCGCAGACTGTGAACCACTGAAATTTGCTGCCAAGCACCTTGTGCTGCGCTGGGTGACCCAGGTGACACTGACATTTGCTGAAATCGTCCAGAGTTGACAGATCTTGTTACCAATCAGCTCACCTACAACCTCCTAATGGACCTCACCAAGCTACCACCTCTGAGTCCTAGTTTTACAGCATGGAAACAGGCCCTTCAGCCCTTTGAGTCCATGCTAACCCTCAACTATTTCTATACCCCGTTTTATTCTTCCCACAGTACAGTCAACTCCCCCCAGATTCTACCACTCACCAACACACTAGGGGCAATTTACGGTGGCTGATTAACCTGCCAACCTCTGTGTCCACACCCCCCCAACCCGTCTTTGGGATGTGGGAGGAAACCAGAGCACCTGGAGGATTCCCGGGGCATACTTCATCCTTGTGCCACGAGCTCTGCCCCATGCTGTTCTTCGACTGTTCTGACTAGTGAATATCTGCACAGCCACAGAAGAGCAGCATTCCCATTGGGAACTCTCCACTTGCTTGGCAGCGATGGGCTGGCACTGCCAACGTTTCCGATACCCGGAGCAGAGGGTCTTCCCACACCTCACCCTCCACAGCACAGGGAGACCTTCCCTCTTCCTCATTCTCAGCATCTCCATGCATGCCTATGTTCTCATCAGGGGCCCAAGGACATTGAGGCTGACAACAAACTGAAGGCTTGTTACAGTCTGTGTTTGTTGTAAAGCATCAGCTCTTGCACGGCTGCCCGGTGATCTGGTCAGCAAATGGTCAGCGATCCAATGCTCCCAGTTTCCCATTGGGATGTTGGCGCTGGTGACAACATCCGATGCCCGTCCCTCATGGAATCACAGGAAACCTGCCACACGAGAGGCTGCTCAGACCATTGTGTCAGTGCCAGTTGAGAAGGGGCCTAATCCCACCCCCAGTGCTGGGTCCGTGGCCCTGATGCTCATGTCCTTCACGTCCCAAGTTTTGTTTAAGTGTGGGGAGGGTCTCTGCCTCTAACTCCATGTCAGGCAGTGAGTTCCAGTCCCCCACCAGCCTCTGGGTGAAACATTTACCTCACCTCCCCTCAAATCCCTCTACTTTAAATCTGTGCTCCCTGTGTCTGACCCTCTGCTGAGGGAAACGATTACTTTAAAAGCAAGCATATACTGTATATTTATCTCTAACTCTTTCTCTTTTTCTATTTCTCCCTCTCCCTTTCTCTCTCTCCCTCTCTCTCTCCCTTCTATCCCTCTCACTCTCCCTCTCTTTCTTTATACACAGACATGCCTGTACTTCTGTGTATTTTCTCCCTTTTTATTTTTCTGTCTCCATCTGCCAGGTTTTAAGCTAATTGTTGCCTTGACAACCTTGGTCTGCACCCTATCACAGACATTCCCTTCTGTTCTCCCCTCCCCTCCTCTCCCCGTCTCTACGACTTAACATCTTCTCACTCTTTCAGTGCAGTAGCAGGATTAAAGATTTGAGAAAGCATCGAACCATCGTGAATCAAAGCAACATTCAACAGGAACTAATCCACAAATAGCTGATGATCTCTTTAAATAGCACGGGAATTATTAGAGCTGGGGGAAATTATGTTGTGTCGTTAGCTGGAGTGTTTAGCTCTAATTTGGCAATGTTAGTCTTAAATTAACTTTGTAGGCTGATCGGTATTAAGATCTGTCAACTTTGTATGATTTCAGCAAATGTTAGTGTCACGTGTTAACAATTCTCCTGAAATGACAGCTAGTGTCAATATTAGGTGCTGAGGCTGGTACGTATTCAATACTGGACGATTTCAAGTGACCTCCCCTTTCTCCTCACAAATGTGACTGCACCTCTGTTTTGATTTGTTTTTACTCTTCTCTCTCCATCTGCCAATTTTTAAGCAAATTGTTACCTTGACCATCTTGGTCTGCACCCTATCACAGACATTCCCTTCTGTTCTCCCCTCCCCTCCTCTCCCCGTCTCTACGACTTAACATCTTCTCACTCTTTCAGTGCAGTAGCAGGATTAAAGATTTGAGAAAGCATCGAACCATCGTGAATCAAAGCAACATTCAACAGGAACTAATCCACAAATAGCTGATGATCTCTTTAAATAGCACGGGAATTATTAGAGCTGGGGGAAATTATGTTGTGTCGTTAGCTGGAGTGTTTAGCTCTAATTTGGCAATGTTAGTCTTAAATTAACTTTGTAGGCTGATCGGTATTAAGATCTGTCAACTTTGTATGATTTCAGCAAATGTTAGTGTCACGTGTTAACAATTCTCCTGAAATGACAGCTAGTGTCAATATTAGGTGCTGAGGCTGGTACGTATTCAATACTGGACGATTTCAAGTGACCTCCCCTTTCTCCTCACAAATGTGACTGCACCTCTGTTTTGATTTGTTTTTACTTTTCTCTCTCCATCTGCCAATTTTTAAGCAAATTTTTACCTTGACCATCTTGGTCTGCACCCAAGTTCCCACAGTTCTCTCTTCCCCTCCCCTTCTCCACAACTTAAAACACACGTCTTCTCAGTTTTCCAGTTCTGCTGGTAGATCCTTGACCCGAATGATGGACTATTTCTCTCCCCACACATGCATCCCTGGCCTGCTGAGTACTTCCGGCATTCTCTGATTTTTGTCTTGGATTTCCAACATCTCCAGTTTTTTGCTCCAATTTCAGTCCCTCACACTCCAGATATCCCTCGTGGATGGTGGAAAGGCCTTGGGGTGTCAGGAGGTGAGTCACTCACCACAGGACCAGCCACTGACCTGCTCTTGTAGCCACCACATGCTTATAGCTAGTCAAATTGAGGTTCTGGTCAATGGTGACCCTCAGGTTATTGATGATGGGAACTTGGTAAGAATGATGCTATTGGATGTCAAGGGTAGGTGGTTGGATCCTCTCTTGTTGGAGATGGTCATTGCCCGGCACTTGAGTGGCATGGATGTGAATGTCATCAAAGTCTGACTGGTGGCTGCTTCATTTGCTGAGGAGATGTGAATGGAACTGAACCTTGTGTGGTCATCAGTGAACATCTCCACTTCTGACCTTATGATGGAAGGAAGGTCACTGATGAAGCAGCTGTGGGTGGTTGGGTCTGGGACACTGTGCTGACTACTTCCCTCCAACCATTCAGTTCTTGAACCAACCTGTGCAACTCTATGCACTACCTCAGTATAGCAACACTATGACCACTTTGAGCATTTACACTACAATTGACATTTTTTTTGTTCTACTTATGTTCTTTCTTGCAAAAATTGTGTATTATTTATGTTTAAGTTATGTTTTTCTTGTGAATACTGCTTATATGATGCTATGTCCCTGTGATACTGCTGCAAGTTAAGTTTTTCATTGCACCTGTGCATACATGTACTTTTACATATGACAATAAACTCAACTTTGACTCTTGACTGAGATGATTGACCTCTAACAACCACAACCACCTACCATTGTACAAGGTCTGGCTCCTTGAAGAACTTGTATTCACACAGCTCCTGTTACGTGGTGACAGGAACAGGAGCCATTGGATTGTTTACCCTTTGATGCCCACTGACTTCAGTTTTACCAGGGCTCCTTGATGTCACACTCGGTCAAGTACTTTCTTGATGTTGAGAGGAAGTCGTGTTCTCTGTCCTCTTCAATTCTCTGCCCTCCATCTCTCCATTAATCTCCCCCTCCTGTAAGTCAACTGCCTACATTATATCCACTGTCACCAGCTTCACCTTGCCGTTTCACCTGAGCTCGCTATCCCACTCCCTACTTTGCAACCATCGGCATCTTCACTTCTCCCAACCTCCGTCTCAACGTGCTACCCTGGTAAAAAGATTTTGTACCAATTAGTTACAAGTATGCTTTCAAAATCTAGACATCGTCCCCCACCTACCACCCCAGCTAATTACAATGTCCTGGCATCGGTCACCTTTGACGCCTTAGTCCTCATTAACACCGTTATCACCTCTCAACTTGCCCATCCTCATTGGAATGGCCCACACCTCCACTCCCTTGACAAGAACTTGTATTCACACAGCTCCTGTTACATGGTGACAGGAACCAAGGCTCCTCAAGCACGTTAACCAGATTTGATGCCAAGCTTTGGGAAGCAAAGTTATATCATAAGGAGCACCATAAACGATGAAGTGGATGTAAAGACCAGAGAGGTTTTGGGGAGGGATTTGCAAGCTTTGGCCCCTGCCATTGAAAGGCAAAGCAGCTAATGGTGGAACTGGGAAATCTATGCAAGTACAAGAGGCTGGAGTTGGGGAAGTGCAGGTATCGCGGACAGTGGCAGGGATGGGGGAAGACTGCGGGGACAGAGAGTGCTGAAGCCTAGGGAGAGTTGGAAACAAGGAATAGAGGCACTTCCTAACTGGGAACCAAAGTAGGGCAGCTAGTACAGAGAGAAAGGGTGTAATGCGCTTGGAACAGGTAGCAGAGTCACAGATAGAGCATGGAAACAGGCCCTTCAGCCCTTCGAGTCTGTGTTAACCTTCAAGCACCCACCTACACCTGCATTTTTCCCATTGTATTTTGCCCACATTCCCATCAACTTCCCCCAGGTTCCACTCCTCTCCTATACACTGGGGCAAGTTACAATGGCCAATTAACCTGCCAACCAGAGTTTTAGGTGAGCTGAAGTTTATGGAGGGTAGGGAACAGCCATAGGCAAGGGTTTCAGAGGTAGGTGAGCAGTCAGGGATGTTATGGACGTAGGATCAAGCAACCTCATTGGTGTTGGGGTTAGATCTGGTTCAGTATCAGGGATGGAGTAGGGTCCCATTGAGGCAGCCATTGCTCTACTGCACCAGTACAGTGGGGAACAAGGGGTGTATAGGAGGTGAATTATTCACCACAGGATCATAGTTGTTGGAGGGTTCGAGGGAGTCGACCTAAGTGTCGTCATCACATGTATTGTATCTGACTCATCTTCTGATAACATTGCCAGGAGGCTGCACACAGATAGGGAATGGGGAAGGAACAGATGGTTGGGGTGACACCAGAGAGGGGCAGGAGGTGCCTCACCATTCATCACCAGACCTGGCTGAATCAACCACAGGTGTAACCCTATCCTCTCTACCCAGGCTGCTCCCCTCTCTATGATCTCCCTACGTTGCTAAGATTCTCTATTGCAGTACCCACTGCCTCTACTGAGCGTAGTGGGTGTATGGAATGAGCTGCCAGAGAAGTGGTAGAGGTGGGTACAATTACAATGTTTATACGACATTTGCACAGGTACATGGATAGGAAAGGTTTAGAGGGATATGAGCCAAACGTGGGTAAATGGAACTATCTTAGGTAGTTATCTTGGTTGGCACAGACGAGTTGGGCCGAATGGGCTGTTTCCATGCTGTATAACTCTCTGACTCTAACTCTGATCGTATAACTCTAAACAGTCTTCTTAAGTACCTCTCCCACATCTCCTCCACCTCTGGTGATGACAGCTCCACCGCTGAGATTGAGACCCTCTGGTCTACTGCCTCTCCCATTTCCTTCCCTCCCCCTGACCCACTGGTCTAGACCCCTGAGGTGTTCTCCAGCCCTAGGGCTGGGCTTACTCCCTTTTTCTCCAGCCCAGAAAGGCTTCATTTTGTCAGAGGTTTTCTTCACCATGGGAGCATGTTGAAGGTCAGTGGCCTGAGGTGGGCTCTGGACAAGAAACTTCTACTCTGTTATTCTCTTTTCAAATTAAGGAGGATTTCATGGGCACGTTTCCTGATGTTGGAGAACTTAGTCTGCACGAGTTCAGTTTGAGGCAGGAAAACTCAGTTCCAAAGAAGCCCTGGTCAGAAGAACAATTCTTGACAAAGCATGAAATGGCAAAAGGCTTCCGCCTCATCCAGGAGTGTGGGGGGTTTCCTGAGGGTTTGATATTTCCTGAGAGTGTGAGAATTTCCTGAGGGTGTGAGGATCTTCTGAGGGTCTCAGGATCTCCTGAGGTTCTGATGGTCTCCTGAGGATCTGAATGTCTCCCAAGGGTCCCCTGAGGGTTTTCTGTGGGTCTCCTGAGGGTCTGAAGGTCTCCTGTGGGTCCCCTGAGGGTCTCCCAAGGATCCACGGAGGGTGCAAAGGTCTCCCAGAGGTCTCCTGGGGTTGAACCAATGTACATCTCAGTCCCTGTTGGCTGCGAGGAACACCACTCTCTGCTCATTGTGCTGTGACCTGGTGCACCCCTCATGTGATCAGGAGAAACCAGGGAACATATCCTGAGTGCAGAATCTGGCTCAAACCATGTGTCCTGCCCACCCCCACCCCCCTCCGCTTCCACATCTCTGCTGCTTCCTATCTAACAATTGCCACTTGAACATGTTCCAGCTCCCTGTCAGGCTGCACATTCCAAATCTTGACCTCTGACTGATCCTCGTGTCACCTCTCATGCTCTCTTCAACAACCGGAAACTTTTTATTCAATGTCAAATTTTTATTATTTTATACATCGCCATCAAATCTCCTTTCAGCCTCCCCTGTTCTATGAATAACCTCAATTTCTCTGCTTTCTCCATATAACTAGAATTTCTCATCCTTGGAATCAAACTGATAAATCTCCTCAGGACCCTCTCCAGACCTTCCACATGCTTCCTTTAGGGTGATGCTTAGAAATAACCATTATATCCCAAGTATAGCTTCCCTCTGTGCTGTCTGCATTGTCTTGGGTTCCATTTCCATTCTTATTATTCTGTCCTCCCACACCCAGGTCTCTCTGTTCCCGAGCTCTCTCACAGTTGCACTGTGTAGCTGGTAATCTTTCCTTGAAGTTCCCACCCAGATCAATCAGCATCCTATCCGGATCTATCACAGCTTGGTATGGCAGCTGCTCTGCCCAACGTCCCACAGAATTGCAGAAAGTTGTGAACACAGCCCAGTCTGTCATGAAAACTGGCCTCCCCTCCATGGACTCTGTTTACACTTCCCACTGCCTCAGCAAAGCAGCCAACATAATCAAGGACCCCTCCCACCCTGGTCATTCTCTCTTCTCCCCTCTCCTGTCGGGCAGAAGATAGAAAAGCTTGAGAACACGTACCACCAGGTTCAAGGACAGCTTCTAAGCTGCTGTTATAGGACCCTTGAATGGACCTCTTATACGATAAAGAACTCCTGATCTCTCAATCTACTTCGTCAAGGCCCTTGCACCTTATTTGACGACCTGCACTGCACTTTCTCTGTAACTGTAACACTATATTCTGCATTTTTTTTTCATTTTGTGCTACCTCAATGTAATTATGTGTGGAATGATCTGCCCAGATGGCACGCAAGCAAAAGCTTTTCACTGTATCTTGGTATGTGTGACAATAATAATCAATTCCCAATTATCAATTCCCAACTTCCACTTTTCTCCACTGCATTCCATTTGCAAAGTGTCTGCCGCCTCAGCAGCCATCCATTGCCGCTCAATAAGTCCAAGCTCTGTGTCTACTAATTTTTAGTGTGCTTCATACACCGGACTCCAAGTCCTTAATGCATTATAATGTAGCAACAATGCTGTGCATTCCCACTACACTCCAACCCTACAATCCAGCCATTCTCTGCCTCCTTATTATTGCACATTTATCTCCATGTTGCAAATAAGCCCATAATGCACCAAATAATATTTGACAGCCCCAGTAACACCGGCTCTGCTCGCTCTATCCTTAGCGGTGCATTCCAGGTGGAAACTCGTGATTAAAACGCGCAGTGCTCCCTGTGCCCGATGCACTTGCAAATAAATGTGCTAAATGCTGCAGAGAGCATTCTGTGGGCAGCTGCTGGTGCTGCTTTAACAGGGAATAGGAACAAAGGGGAGTCAGTGGAGTAGCAGGTGGAGATGGGGAGAGTTGCTGCTCCCCAGATGGACCAGATCTGGGAGAGAGAGAGAGTGGGAGAAGAGGGTGTAGCTCTGCGATTGACGGGCGGCGGCCAATGAGCGGCGGGAAGGGGGCGGGAGCGGGGGCCTCCGACCAATGGGCGGCGGGAAGGGGGCGGGAGCGGGCGGGCGGCGGCTGGTGCGCCGAGCGGGTGTCAGTGCGGCGGGCTGGCGGGGTGAGAGAGGTCGGGCAGTGGCGGCGATGGCGTCTAAGTGTCCCAAGTGCGACAAGACCGTCTACTTCGGTGAGAGCCGCGCTCGTTCCCATGCCCGGCGCTCCAACCCCCGCCTCCGGGGAGGCGGTAGATCCCTCGCCCCCTCCCTGGGGCGTTCCCTCATCCCCCTCTGGGGTGCTGCTTTCATACCCCACCTTCCCAAAAAATCTGTTAGTGGCAGAGAAGATGGAATGGGGTTAGCCGGTGGGCGAGGTTGCACAGCGCAGGGAATGGGATTGAATGTGCAGTTGGGGTTGGGGGCCAGCGTGCAGGCGAGGGGCCGAGTGGCCCTCCCTCCCTCCCGGCAGACTTGGCTGCGGCGCCGTCCTAATGTGCAGCCGTTGCTGGGTGCAGGCGGCAGCGCTGCTTTCACCCCCGGGGCTGGGTCGTGTTTGTAGTCCGTTATTGTACGCGGGGGCAGTCGCGCCCCTTCGCACCTTGTGATTGCGGGTCGGTACTGCCCCTGGACCCAGCTGCCAGACATGAACCTGTCAGCAGTTAGGGTGGCAGTCCGCAGCAGCCCCAGAGACTGGTCAGGCGGTGCAAGCAACTCCTCCGCTACCGTTTCTGTCTCAATTGTTGCATCCATTGGGGAGAACAATAATAATAAAGCAATAGGAGATTGACTTGGCTTTTTGTTTTCTGCACTTGCCGACGCACTGATGAAATTAGGGAGCTCAAGTAGGCGGTTTGTTCAGCAAGAATTGTTCGGAATCATTCAATGTAGACCTGGGTCACAGTCCCCCTTGCAAGAACCATCGTTCCCTGCCCTTTGCCTACAGCCTGTACATTGTTCCCCTCACAATAAGGCTGGGCTATGATCCGAAGGTCTTTATCTGATTCTCTTCGGAAGATAGAATTAAGTGTTGTTCTTTCAGAACAATCTGGAGCAGGGTGACTGGCCATGTATTTTTTAAATGAATTCTAATTTTACCCTTGGTAAAGGAGGAATTTTTTTTCAGATGGTAGGTCACACCCTGGCTATTTTCCCCTCCTCCACCCACAGGGAATCAATGGGTTTCATCTATTGAAGAATTATTTGACAGACTCTGAATTAAGTGCTGCACCCTTGCTTGCTGCTTAGTCCCCCAATGCCTGGATGATGCCTGTGTCCATCGGGGACGTTCTGGTTTTTAACCTGTGCTTGGGGATTGGGAAGGATTGGACACAACTGCTGGGGTTTTGAGCAAGAATCTAGCTTGTGTGTTATTGGCAAAGGAATGGGACAGAAGGTTTTAGTCAGCAGGTTGTGACCTGGGAGGTACTGCCTGAAAGGGTGATGGGAGTGGTCAATGGTAACTTTTAAAAGTCTCTAAGTGAAAATAAGGATCCATCCAGGGGAAAGGAAATCAAAAGTGATGCAGTCGAGCAGCCCAAGTGACTCCTGGTGTCACTAAAGCTGTGTTGGGAATGAAGTAATGCCAATCTTTTGCTGAGGGGAGTATATAAATTTATGAGAGGCATGGACAGGGTAGATAGAGTCATTTTCCTAGGGTGGAAGTGTCAAGTATTGAAGGGCATAGGTTTAAGGTGAGAGGGAGAAAGGAGATTTATGAGGCAAGCTTTTTTTATATACATAGAGTGGTAGTTGTCTGGAACGTGTTGCCAGGGGTGGTGGTAGGTGTAGATACAATAGTGGTGTTTGAGAGGCATCTAGCGCGTACATAAACAGGCAGGGAATGGATATAGAATGTGCAGGCAGATGGGATTGGTTTAGATTGGCATCATGGTTGGCATAGACATCGTGGGCCGAAGGGTCTGTTCATGTGCTGTACTATTCTCTGTTTTGATCAATTCTCTGCAGGGTGATGTTAAGATGCTATTTTGCACATGTTTCATCATTTCTTACCTGCTCCATCTGCACTGGTAGGTTGGTGCTCAGGAAATGAGTTCTGAAGTAGCTCAAGCAGTCTTGTTTCATCTCTCCATTTGTATTGTTGCCTGAGGGCACTTCTTGCTGTGAATGTTTATGTATTTCCCATGCACTGCACTTGTATGTGAGTGTGGATGTGTTAGATGAGCGTTGAAAGTGCACTTGCTGTAACTCTACCCTTTCTGCATTGCACTATAGAGCTTATTGTTCCCACGCTCCCTGGTACCAACTCCCTCTGACCAGCTCTACAGCAGAGCTGATAGCTTTTTATTTAAAAACCATTCCCTCATCTGTTCCAGAGTGAGTCCAACTTGGCTGCTTATTAGCACTGCCCTTTTTTTCCATGCTCTGCAAACCCACCAGAGGCAGGGGAGTGGGCATCAACAAACTGGTGATCCTTGCTAGGTTGGCAAGCAGGCAAATTTTGGACAGTGACATGGTGTCAACTGGACACTTTTATTTTAATGAGATGTGAGTTGGCTCCAAATAATGGTGCTCTTGAGTAAGTGTGCAGTCCAGCCACTGTTAAAGGACTGCAGCAAGCCATTAGAGAAGCTGGAGGTTGGGGTGCCTGGAGAAATGAGAGGGTTAATTGGAATGTGTAAGTGCTTTCAGAGGGAGCATTGTGTCAGCTAGAGTGTGTAGATGTTTTGTATTGTCAGTGGAACCCATCACTCTCCCACATTGTTTTAATGTTAACTGCTGTTGTGATGGAGCAATTTGGGATGTGACCTGTGGGGAACGTTCAGCCTTGGGTGGAACAGCTGGCTCTGGATCACAGTTCCTAGTGATCCTTTCCTCCCTCAAGTACAGCTCTGCTGTAGGCTAATTCACAGGGACTGATTGAGATTGGGCAACAATTTTGCTTTTCTTGCATTGTGGAGTTCAGTATTGCTCCCCCTGCTTCAGAAAAGATGTTAGTAAACTGGAAAGAGTGCAGAAAAGATTTGTAAGAATGTTGCCAGGACTTGAGGGACTGAGTTATGGGGAGAGGTTGGGCAGGCTAGGACTGTTTTCCTTGGAATATGGGAGAATGAGGGGTGATCTTGTAGAGGTCCATACACAAGGTGAATGCACTCCATCTTTTTCCCAGGGTTGGGGAATCCATAAAGAGCCTGTTTCTGTGCTGTATGACTCTGTGTGACCAAGATGGTGGTTGGTGTGCAAGTTAGACCTGAACTTTGGGCAATTCCTGTGGTGCTGGGAAGCTGGGCCACAGTAGCCGAGCTCAAAGCTCTTGAAAGCTTGTCCATGGACGATGGTGGATCTCCCTGGTTAAATTGTAGAGTTCTTGTCTCTGACTCAGAAGGTTGCGAATTCACAGATCGCTTAAAGTGATAACTAGTGGCTGAGTTCTCAAACTTCTATTGCAGGACCCCTGTGTTGTTTTTTTGTTTTGGTGAGGGGTGGGGTGGGGGGGGGAGCGTTGCTTGTCCATGTTGTCAGCTTCATCATGAGAGTAACCAATTTTGCAGTGCTGTTTACCTGTGGTGTGAAACCCTTCAATAACTTGTGACAAGGAGGGAGGTGTGATCAGTTTTCAGGTGGGTCTCAGGAAAGTATTGTTACTTGTGAGTGTGAATGTTGACAGGGGAATCTCAGGAATAGAGTGGAAAGGGGATGTAACTGTTTGCAGGGGTCCCTCCATGGAGCATAGCTTGAAAGCCATCAATCTAAGGTGATAACCAGAGAATTAATACTGAAGTGTTACTTCCACTTGTCTGTCAGTCAGCTGGAAATGTACTCCGTGTTGGAGCACAGCTGCAAGTACTTTGACCAGAGCAGTGGAATTCTACAATCATTGGCATGCAACTGGCAAAGAAAAACAGCTCCTTTCTTTAAAATGGTTATTTCTGGTGTAGGACTTGAGGGGTTAAACCAGTGCCTCAGATCCAGGCAGTGTTTCAGCTTAGGTGTGGCGGAGTTTCAAAGATGAAGTTGGCCGGCTGGTCATTGGCCTGTAAAATCAGCTTTGTTTCGGCAATAAATCACACACAGCATCTGGGAAGCTGCCTCTGAGGGTCGGGCACCTCGCTGACGGAGGTCTGGAATCCCACTAGGCTGCGTTCTGTGAAGCGTGTCATTGTCAATCAGTCATCACCCGTGTGAGCGAACTTCTTAAAACATTTTCTCATGTTTCCTTACAGCATGGGAAGGAGGCTGTTCGGCCCAGCAAGTCTCGAGCAATCCTATCCCCTCCGCAGCTTATCTCCCTGTAAACTGTCCTCTCGCACATGCCCATTTACAACTCTACTGGCAAATTAACCTTGCAACCAGCATGGTCCTCCTGTAGCAGTTCTCCCTGCAGGAGGACCAGAAGGTTGAAAGTTGTACAAGTCCTACTCTGTAGATTTGAGCCCAAGACTCTGGTGCAGTACTGTAAGGGTGCTGCATTGTCTTTTGAGACCTTAAGCTGCAAGCCTGTCTGCTGGATATAAAAGATGCTATGGAACTATTGTAGGGAGAGTAAGGAGCTCTCCCCAGTGTGTCAAGTATGGATTTATCCACAGCCAGTACCAGTTATTTGATTGCCTACTTTGCTGCTGCCCATGGGAGTTTGCACTAAATGAATTGGTCTTTCCTACATTAAAGCAAGGGTTGTACTTTGAAAGTACTTCATCTGCAATTTCAACGGAACATCTGGAAGTCCAATGATTTGCTTTGTGAAAGCAAATCTTTCTTTCTCATTAAATCAGTAGAAAGTTTGAGAGATTGAAGGAGAGTTGGACATGGATTTTACTGAAGCATCTGTGGGAATATCTGGTTACAGTAAACAATTAAAATCTGTACATCTCAAAATTGGAAAATATTCAGCGGGTCAGACAGCATCTGTGGAGGGAGGAACAGAACAGTTAGTGTCAGGCCCAGGCATTGGGATTAGGGCTAAACTCCTCTTTAGAACTGGAAAAGTGAGGCAATGAGCATGTTTTAAGTTGCAAAGAGGGAGGGGTAGAGAGAATGTCTGTGATTAGGGTGGAAAGAAAGGCTGTCAAGATGACGCGATGGTTTTGGGTGCCATAGAGTTGATCATAACACACCTGTCTTGAGTGTAAGAAGAGGAGATGAATGAGGGCAGTTAGAGGGAAATGTAACCAGCAGCAGCAACGTAATGGGACTGAGATGCAGACAGCAGTTGCTGGAAATCTGAAATAATAGAATGCTGGAAATGCTCTGATCAGGCAGCATCTGTGAGAGAGGAAAACCAGGATAATGTTACAGGTGTATAACCTATAGATCTGAGCCTGGCTTGTTCTTAAGCTCCTTTATTTCAGCTGGGGAGTGTCAAAGTTGAGTTATGCCAAGAAACAGCAGTGTTGTTTGGAGTTGTGAAGCACGAGCTGGTTTCGGCAGCTCTTCCTTCATCCAAGCCCCGAGATGCGTCTCCCCTTACACCACGGTGCAGTGCGAGGACAGTGGCTCCTGCTGTAACAGACCAGAGGAAGAGAGAATTTGTAATTTTACTGAGTCTTTTGACCCAGGAGGTCTTGGGGGCTTTACAGACAATGATGTATTCCTGGTGCAGACGCTGTTGTAATGTAGGAAACAGATTATGCCAGGTCAAGTGGATTATAAATACCATTGGAAACTGAATTTTTAGTTAATCGTGTCATCGCTATTTTTATAATATCTACATAAAGCAGGAAGCTAAATGGAATGTCGTTGACAACTGAGCTGGACTGACGATCTGCGCTGAATTGTCATGTTGACAGAATATCAAATTAATAACCTAGTGAGATATGTGAGCGGGCAGGGTTGTTTACAGCTTTGTGTGGCTGATGTTGGTATTTGTCTGGCTCTCAGGGTTAACATACTACACCGATGAGCTATAAACAAACTTGGTGCTCTCCGAAGTGTTTTGCAATAAGCACCCTATTTTAAACAGAACCCCTGGTTCAGAGGAAAGTTACAAAACAGTGGAAGGTGAGAAGTGTTACTATTCATCTGTGCTTTATTCACTGTGACAATTAGTTTATTTTATGAATTAAGTTGCCAGAATTCTCCTTGCTCCCCCACACACACACACACACACACACACACACACACACACACACACACACACACACACACACACACACACAAGTATGAGGATTGTGGTTAAGCTAACCATGGAATAGATGCTGAGGTTTGGAGGGTGGGGCGGGGGGGGGTGGGGGAGTGTCTGAGGGGCAGGCTGCTGGATTGGCAGAGAAGAGGACAAGGGGGCTTTTATCACCCACCTGTCATATGGTCTCCTCGTGACTGGAGCTGGCATGCTTTTCATTTTTCCACTGGGAATCTCTGCTTCCATCTCAATTTCTAATGGGAAGGAATACACAAGACGGCATTGTGCAGGAAGAGGGATGACCTTCCTTGTGTCTCGTTGCTGGGGTGTCAGGCGCTTATAAATACTGCTGAACCAGCTCGGCACTGCCGTGGCTCCTTCCTGTGACAGGCAGCTGCTGGAGATGAATTTTCCTCCCTTCCTTCTGTGGGTTACATTTCATTTTCTGTGTGCTGTTTTAGTGCAGGGCTGGAGGCTGCTGCAGATCCATCTGGATCTGAATGTAAAGGTTAGGCTAACGTTTTGGCTCTTGCACTTCAGACTGAGTGTGGTCAGTATTCAAGGAATTTAGGGGTAGGAGTAGGCCATTCAGCCCCTCGAGCCTGCCCTGCCATTCAGTGAGACCACCACAGGTCTGTGGTGGGCAAGAACAGGGCTGATGGAATATTGTGGAAAAATGTAAAGTTATCCATAGTAGAAAAATATCTTTTTTTAAACCATGTGAGGTTGGGTAATATGCAAAGAGACCTTGGGTTTCCTTTGAACACAAGTCAATAAAGATGGTGTGCAGATGCAGCAAGCAATTAAGGAGGCAATGGTATAACGAGGATTTGAATGCAGGTGTAAAGATGTTTTACTACAAATATACAGGGCATTAGTGTGTCAGCACTGAGTATTGTGTGCAGTTTTCATCTCCTTATCTAGAAGAAGATATTTGATGTATAAAGGGAGTGCAATAACGATTCAGTAGCCTGGTTCCAGGGATGGGTGGTTTGCCACATGCGGAGAGGGTGAGTAGACTGGACCTGTGTTCTATAGAGTTTGGTTCTCACTGAAGATTACAAAGCCCTTGCAGTGCTCAACAAGTTGGATGCAGGAGGACGTTCTCCCAGACTGTGGGGCCGCAGTGACTGAGCAAATATTTGGGACTGAGCTGGGGAGAAATTTCTTCACCCAGATGACAGTGAATCTTTGGAGTTCTTTGCGCTGGAGAGCTGTGGAGGCTCAGCCATTGGGTTCATTCAGAACGGAGATCAATAGGTTTCTGGATATGAAGGGATCAATAGGGAGAGGGCAGGAGAATGATGTTTGAGGTGGAAGATCAGCCATGATCTTGTTGAAAGATGGAGCAGAATTGAGGGGCCAAATGTCCTTTTGGGTTTGCATTCTTAATCAAGGGTGCAGGTGTCTCAGAAGCAGCTCTCGTGGCTAAAATCTTCACCTGGTACTGATTTTAACTCTCGGTCTCCTGTATCTGGAGTGTCTGACTCTCCTGGCACTACGCATTCTTTGCTCAAGTGGGCAGGGGTCACCCCATCAGCTGATCAACGACGCCAGTGGGAGTAGATCCCTATGTAGACAAACGCTCGAACAACCGGAGGAAGTAAGTGGCTGGGCAGCGCAAGGAAAATTGAGTCAACTTCAGAGAAAGTAAGATATTCCAAGCTTGCACATCCTTTGTTTCCAGATATTCACACAGTGCCAAATAATCTCTTTCTACTGCCAGCACAGAGCAGTGCTGGAGTTCTCTCTACTTAGTCATCTAAACAGAAGCAGGCCCTTCAGTCTACCATGTCCATGCTGACCACTGTACCTTCTACACTGATCCCATTTACCCACATTACCTCTGTAGTCTTCTAAGCCTTGGCAATTCCGACTACCTGTTTAGGTCCTTCTTGAATGTTGTCAGAATCTCTGCCCACACCACCTCTTCAGACAGTACGTTCCAGACTCCAACCATTCTATGTGTGTGTGCGTGTGCACGCGCGCGCGGCGGTGGGGTGGGGGGGGGGAGGGGGAGGTGAGGAGGGATTTCCCCCTCAGATCCCCACTGTCTCTTTCCCCTACAGGGTCTCCTCAACACCCACCTCAGATCCTTGCCAAGATCTCATTTCTCATCTCAGGGGTCAGGAGTTCCCTGTGGGGAAAACCACCTGCTCTGCTGCTACCTTCTACTACGTCAGAGGCACAAAGCAAAGGCCGGTTGTTGCCGACTGCGTGCAGGGCTCGTGGTGCTGGAGGATTGGGAGGGATGAGTGTGGCAGTGTGATGTTACCTTGGTATCCCAGAGACATGCAGCTCTTGGCCATACCAACTATCACTGCTTTGCTTCTAGCCCAGTGGCCAGCAAAGTCCAGAGGACAACTCCAAGTATATACCCCAATGTGAGAGGGAGTCAGGCAGTCTGTCCATACAGGAAACCAGGTTTATAGCACGGGAATCCGATGAAGCCATTAACTGTGAGGCTTCACTCATCATCTCTGCTATGCCTTTGGATTACTACCTGGAGATGGTACTGTTTCTTACTGTACGTGAACCTGAAATCTGTGGTTAAGTAATTAAAAACAGTGGAAAAAATCCTCAACACATCGGGCTGTAAAGCAAAATCTAGCTGCTAGAAATCTGAAATAAGAGCAGAGTATGTGGGAGACACTCAGCAAGTTGGACAGCATCTGTGGAGAGAGCAACAGTCTGTTTCAGGGCTGTGTCAGAGGTGGACATGATATGCACAGGAACAGGCCCTTTGGCCCATGATGTCTGTGCCAAACACAGTGCCAAATTAAACTAATCCCTTCTGCCTGCACATGATCCATATCCCTCTATTCCCTACGTATTGAAAACCACTGTCATTTCTGCTTCCGCCACTACCCCTGGTAGTGTGTTCCAAGTACCTACCACTCTGTATTTAAAATAAAAAACAATGCCCCCACATCTGCTTTAAACATACCCCCTCTCACTTTAAAACTATGTCCTTAGTATGTGACATTTCTGCCCTGGGGAAAAAGGGTCTGTCTACTTTGTCTATGCATCTCATAATTTAATAAACTTCTATTAGGTCGCACCTCAGCCTCTGATGCTCCAGAGAAAACAACCCAAATCAGTTGTAGTGAACATTAGGCAGTGTGTAATGTCACCTGCCTAGAGCCACCATTCCAGACCAGCAGCCAGACTTGTGGGCTCGCCCACCGCTGGGCTGCTGCACAGTGGTGGTGATGCAGTCCAGCACTGAAGCTAAGTGCAGTTTGGAGTGGGCAATGAGTTTGAGCCCCTGACCCTCTGCATTTAACAACCAGCATTGCAGGTCCCCATCGGAGACCGAGGTTGCAATGTAGCTCTGAGGTTGGCAGGGGGGCTTGTGATTCCAGTTAACAAGGCTGGGTATATATGTGTGTGTGGACACTGAGAGCTTTAGAAATGATAAGATAAGATCTTTATTAGTCACATTTACATTGAAACACACAGTGAAATGCATCTTTGCATAGAATGTTCTGGGGGCAGCCCACAATGGGAGCAGGTACAGGCCATTCAGCCCCTTTTGTGTGCTCTATCATTCAGTAAGATGGCTGATCTCTTGCCTTTCTGTGTGCTTGATTCCCTTAATGTCTGAAAACTGACCAATCTCTGCCGTGAATGTACTCTGTGACTGAATGTCCGCAAACCCCTGAGGTAGAATATTCACCACCCTCCTGGGTAAAGGAATTTCTTCTCATCTGTCCTGAATGGTCAACCCCTTATTTTTAAGACTGTGACCCCTGGTTATAGACACCCCAGCCAGGGGAAACATTGTCCCTACACATACCCTGCCAAGACTGGTAAGACTTTTGAACATTTCAATGAGACCATCTCCTTCTAAAGAGTACAAGCTCAGTCTGCTTAAACTCTCCTCGTATGACAAATCCATCATCCCAGAAATCAATGTGGTGAACCTTCATTGCACTCACTCTATCACAGGTATATCCTTCCTCATGCAGGGAGGTCAGATCTATAAACAGCATTCCAGATGCAGTCTAACCAGGGCCAGCAAAACATATTTACTCTTGCATTCAAATGTCCTTTGCAATAAAGGCAATTATATTTGCTTTCTTAATTGCTTTCTGTACCTGCATGTTAACTTGTAGTGATTTGCATACACCTAGGTCCTTCAAATACCAACACCTTTCACTCCTGCTATTTTAGAAAAAACTATTCTTCTATTTTATTCAGATAAGTGGATGACCTGTCACTTTTCCATGTCAAATTCCACCTGCCATGCCCTTGCTCATTCCTTTGGCCTGTCCATATCCCTCTCAGCTGCTGTGCATCCTCCCACAGCGTGCACTGGTTTGGAGAGGTGCCTTTATAAAGAACCAAATGCTTGGCTTGAATTGGGAAGGACCTGGTTGTCAAACAGCAACAGAGTGACCTTGTCTTGGCGGTGGAGATGGGCAGTGTGTTTGGGGTGAGCAGGCTGGTTTAAATGGACCACCTTTCACATTGGGAATTGTAACATCACACACTGACAATGGACGATGGAGTTGGCAGGTGAAGCATTGGAATCTGCATTCACTGCCAGAGTTCACTATGTTTCTTGGAGATTCCCTCCTTAATCCCAAAATACAACATGACGCTATGGTTCAATAGATTTCTGACAAATTTCAGTCAAGATCAGATGGCTTCCTAGTTATTTTCCTGTGTTAGTGCTTGACCAGTTGATTAGGCTATGATCTCTTGAATGCTATACTAGAAGGCTTCAGGCTTGCTCCTTCTTTTGGGGTCAAACACTGCTGGGTTTCTCTATTTTTCTGTCTTTATTTTTAAAGAAATTCATAATTAGTCAAAGAATGGCCTGCACTGTGTAACAAGGATTTAAGACCAGAAGGAGCACACCTTAGAATACTTGCCCACCCATGTGGAAGATGAGGAACAGGACAGACAATGACACCTTGGGATTTGTAGTTTTTCTGGGACCACATCCATTAATCAATTTCTTGGGATCTGGTGTTATTGACAAGACCATCCTGAAATGTCCCTGGGAAGGTGGAGGTGAGCTGCTGCCTTCAACCACTGTGGTCCTTCTGGTGAACGTGCTCCCACAATGCTATGGGGAGGGAGTTCTAGGACAGACCCAGTAACGTTGAACAATTGGTGATGTATTTCCAAGTCAAGATGATGTGTGATTTGGGGGAGGTGATGGTGTTCCCATCCTGCTCTTGTTCTATTTATTGGTATAGGCTGGGTGTTTGGGAGGTGCTGTCAGAATAGCCTGATGATTCACACAATAGCCACACTACACTGGGGTGGAGGGAATGAATGTTCAGGGTGGAGGGTAGGGAGCCAGTCAAGTGACTTCTTTGTCCTTGCTGGTGTCGAGTTCCTTGAGAGTCACTAGAACTGCACTCATCCAGGCAAGTGGGAAGTGTTCCATCACACTCCTGACTTGTGCCTTGTAGATGGTGGAAAAGCCTTGGGGTGTCAGGAGGTGAGTCACTCACTGCAGGAGACCCAGTCCCTGACCTTGATACTTTGGTAGCAACAGTGTTTATATGGCTGCTCCAATTGAGTTTCTGGTCAGCAGCAATCCCTGGGATATTAGTGGAGGAGGATGGTGCAGCTGATAGAGTCACAGCCCCACAGCTCTAATGAACTGGATTCAATTCTAACCTCAGGTGCTGTTTGTGTGGCATTTGCATGTTTTCCCTGTGACTGTGTGGGTTTCCCCCGGGTGCTCTGGTTTCCTCCCCATGCGGGTTGTTTAGTTAATTGGCTGGTGTAAATTGCCCCTAGTATGTGGGTGAGGGGTAGAGTCTGGGGGGAATTGATGGTAATCTAGGGGGACTAAAATAGGATTGGTATAAATTGGTGGTTGATGGTCAGCACAGACTTGGTGGGCTGAAGAGCCTTTCCATGACTTGGTGATTCCAGTGCCATGGAATGATGAGGATGGATGTTAGACTGCCTTGTTAGAGGTGGTCATTGCTTGGCACATTTTAGCATGGATGTTACCTTCCTACTTATCAGCCTGTGCCTCACCTCCAGAATTCAGGAAGGCTGTGATGAGGTCTGGAGCTAAGTGGCCCCGGTGAAGCCCAGACTTAGCAGTGATGGGCAGGTTATTGGTGAGTAAATGCCGGTTGATGGCATTGTCAACAATATCCTCCATCACTTTGATGCTAGAGAGTGGGCTGATTGGGCAGTAATTGCCAGACTGGACTTGTCCTGCTTTTTGTGACCAACTTTCCACATTGTTGGGTAGACACCAGTGTTATTGTGCTGGAACAGCACGGGTAGAAGTGCAGCTGGTTCTGGAGTGTTGGTCCTCGGTACCACAGCTGGGACGTTGCCCACACTTTGCTGTATCCAGTGCTCCCGGCCTTTTTTGGGAAGTGAGTTAGACCAGCTCCTGTGACAGTGGGGATCTCAGGGAAGTCAACATGGACCTTCCACTTGGCTCTTCTGTCTGAATGTAGTTGCCAAGTTATCTCTCTGACACTCGTGTCTTGGGCCCTGCCATCACTGAGGATGGAGACGTTCTAGGAACCTCTGTTTAGCTGTTCGGTGGTGGAACTGCAGAACTTTGATTTGTAGCATGGGATCACTTGGCACTGTCCACTGATTTCGCTCTTTAGCGCACATGTTATCCTCCATTACAGCTTTACCAGGTAGCCTTGGTGCTGTTCCCAGCATTGCCCTTCTGCCCTCCTCATTGAACCAGGGCTGTGGCCTGTGTAATGGTGGAGTGAGGGATTGGCGGGGCTGTGAGGTTACAGACTGTGCTGCTGATGGTCCTCCGCCCTCATGGATGACTAGTTCTGGGCTGTCAGATCTGTTATGTGCACGATTATAGTGTCTATAAAAGGACTAAGGCGAAAGGTGGGTGGAGCCAAGGAAGAGCTGGCTGCTTCTCTAATGCTGATCTTAAAGTCTAACTCTGTACAAATTAATGGGAGGAGTAGGATGCACAGCCCCTCAAGCCTGCTGTGCCATGTAAGGTCACCGCTGATTAAGGCAGGATGAGTTCCACGAGAGCCTGTGCTTCGGGCTCGGGCTCTGCCTCCGCACTGAAATTCCTGGACCTTCATTTGACTCCAGCAGTTGGGATTAGGGAGTAAGACTTGGAACAAAAAGCACCAGAGCCTGGCTCCTAACTGTGTCAAGACAGATTGCTGATTAAAGAATACTTTGTGTGAGAGAAGCGATGGGATTACAAGAAGATTGAAACAGTATGCTGCTGCTGGGAGTCTGCTCCACCCTGGCGCTGAGGAAAACCAGAGTAAATAATGAAACAGGGATACCGGGTGCCGAGGGAGGGTTCCCACCCCAATCTGAAGACAGCTCTGTCAAAGTGACATTGTTGTGGTGCTCCGTTCTGTGGGTGGGTGCTGTTAACAGCTGGCACAGATGAGAAATGTGCCTGATAATGTGAGAGCACTGCCAGCGAGAACATTTCACACCATGCTGACAGGCTTCCAGTGGAGCCTGCCTCCTCCTCACTGGATTTCAGGAGCAGGTCACTGTGTCTAATGTCCCAGACCCAACCCGGTTCAGACTTTGTTAAACCAATGGAATCGGCTTCATGCTTGCCTTTCCCTGTGCCAGAGAGGGGCTGGGAAGGGAGCCGGGGGAATCATTGATCTATAGGGCAAGGGCGGAGTTGTGGGAGAGTAGAGACAGCTGGGAAGATGGGTTGAGACAGAAGCAGGGGCTAGAGGTAGAGGTGTGAGAGACAGAGAGTGGGGTGGGTTTGGGTTGGTGGAGAGGAAGAGACTGGAGGTCAAGGATTGTGTGTTTGGGTGGGAGAGGAGATGGACAGAAATGGGAGACGTGAACCAAGCTTTTGCTGTGGAGCAGACAGTAAAATAGGCGGGGAGATGGTTGATGGACGAGCAGGGGCAGTTGGTGGGTGGGTGAGGAGAGGACGGGGGGGGGTGGGGGGAGGCTGGTAGTATTGTTGGTAGGTGAGGGAAGGGGATTATCAAGATATCTGGCGCTGAAATGTCCCTCAGTCCCGCTGTTAGCAACACCTAACACAAAGCCCAATCTGATCATGACTTTCATCCTGCAGCCATGTTAACCCATTTCGTCTTTTCCTATCACAGACATTCCCTTTGTTCTACCCATCACTCCCCCACCTTCTCTGCAACTTGAAACTAACTTGTTCTTCCTCTTTCCCATCTAAGTACTTAGAACCATAGAACAATACAGCACAATACAGACCCTTTGGCCCACCATGTTGTGCTGACCTTTAAACCACGCCTAAGACTATCTAACCCCTTCCTCCCACGTATCCCTCTATTTTAAATTCCTCCATATGCTTATCTAACAATCCCTTGAACTTGACCAACGTACCTGCCTCCACCACTACCCCAGACAGCGCATTCCATGCACCTACCACTCTCTGGGTGAAAAACCTCCCTCTGATATCTCCCTTGAACTTCCCACCCATTACTTTAAAGCCATGCCCTCTTGTATTGAGCGTTGGTGCCCTGGGAAAGAGGCACTGCCTGTCTACTCTATTCCTCTTAATATTTTGTATACCTCTATCATGTCTCCTCTCATCCTCCTTCTCTCCCTTTAGTCTCTCCTCATAATGCATACTCTCCAAACCAGACAGCATCCTGGTAAATCTCCTCTGCACCCTTTCCAACGCTTCCACATCCTTTCTATAATGAGGTGGCCGGAACTGGACAGTACTTCAAGTGTGGTCTAACCAGAGTTTTGTAGAGCTGCATCATTACCTCGCGGCTCTTAAACTCGATCCCGCGACTTATGAAAGCTAACATCCCATGAGCTTTCTTAACTACCTTATCCACCTGTGAGGCAACTTTCAGTGATCTGTGGATATGAACCCCCAGATCCCTCCACACTCCCCAGAATCCTGCCATTAACCTTGTACTCCGCCTTGGAGTTTGTCCTTCCAAAGTGTACCACCTCACACATCTCTGGATTGAACTTCATCTGCCACTTCTCAGCCCAGCTCTGCATCCTATCAATGTCCTTCTGCAGTCTTCGACAGTCCTCCACACTATCCACAACACCACCGACCTTTGTGTCATCTGCAAACTTGCTAACCCACCCTTCTACCCGCTCATCCAAGTCATTAATAAATATCACAAAAAGTAGAGGTCCCAGAACCGATCCTTGGGGGACACCGCTAGTCACAGCCCTCCAATATGAATGCACTCCATCCACCACAACCCTCTGCTTTCTACAGGCACGCCAGTTCTGAATCCACACGGCCAAGCCTCCCTGGATCCCATGCCCTCTGACCTTCTGAAGAAGCCTACCATGTGGAACCTTGTCAAACGAACAAGGTTCCACATGATAGGCTTCTTAAATGTTGTGAGAGTCTCTGCCACTGGGGCAGTTTATTCCAGATCTCAACCTTCCTCTGGGTGGGACCATTCTTCCTCGGATCCCTTCCAAACCTCTTGCCCCTTACCCAAAATCTATGTGCCCCTCATAATTTTGTACACCTCTGTCAGGTCCCCCTTTGGTTTCCTCCACTCTAAGAAAACAGACCCAGCCTCTCCAGTCTCTGATAACTGAAACGCTCCATCCTGGGCAACATCCTGGTGAATCTGCTCCGCACCCCCTCCACTGCAGTCACATCCTTGTCCTGCGATGACCAGACTCTCATATGTTGAGGACAGTGGTAGAGGTTGTAGAGGAGGTTGCTGGAGCTGACGGTGTGTACCCTTCCGATGATCTGCTCTGTCAGCATTTTCACACACCAGTCACCTGCGGCCTTGGGTTGAACTATTTTTGTGTCAGAGGACAGTGTGTCCGGCTCTGAGCTGGCCTGATTGACGGAGCCTGGGATTTCTTCGACTCCTCTGTCAGTGGACTGACTGGCGCAGGATGCCCAGCACCAGGGGGATTGGGTTCCCTTGCAGGTGTGCCCATGAGCTTTGGGTGGTGAGGTGTGTGGAGGTCCGAAGATTTGGGGCATCTGCAGCTTGGAGCAGGCTATGTGTGGTCTTGGGGGTTGGTGGCAGCTGCAACGGGCAGCGTGTTTGAGCTTGGAGCCATCTCCTGCTGTGTCCAGCTCCACCAGCGGCTGGCAGAACGGATTTGCAGTGCAGAAACAGCCTGCTCTGCCCCTGACTATGCTCCATCACTACCCCTCACTCCCCCCCCCCCCCCCGTCTAACCCTTTCTCTCCTTTCCTCCTGAGTGTTTTGGACGTTAAGGGAATCGAGGGATTTGGGGTTAGTCGCAGGCTCATTGTCTGGAGAAGTCTGGCAGCTGCTACAGGCCAGTTGTTCTGTGCACCTGGTGAACAGAAGGCCACATTATCCATTTATTGAGAGTTGAAAGGGATGGCTGTGGTTTATGTACAATGTCATTACTTCAGCTCTGCTGATTTTTTAAAGGTCCACAGTATGTTCAAAAATTACTGGCAAGTAAATTCAAAGGAAATCCAAATGTGTTTTTTAAGCACATCAAGAGCAAGAGGAATACTTGGGAAAGGGTAGGGCCTACTGGGGTCCTGAAATGTCACCCTTACCTAAGAGGTAAGGCTCTTAATGCACACTTTGTGGCTGTCGTCACTGGAGAGTGGGGCCATGCTAATGTTGCAGTTCAGTAGGAAGTATTGGATGACCAAACATGGTAAAAGTGAACGTATTAAGGGGTTTTGTACGTTTGAAAATGGATAAATTGCCAGGCCCAGATGAAATGTATCCCAGAGTGTTAAGTGAAGCAAGGAGGAAACTTTGGAGGCACTGGCTACAGCAGTGGTGCCAGAGGATTGGAGGACTGCTGCCATTGTACAGTTGTTCAAAAAGGGAGGAAGGAATGTAAGTACACACCTGTGTTGGGTCAATTATTAGACTCTGTTCTAAGGGACAGTATTAACCTGAGAAAGGTACAGGTTAATCAGCAACAATCAGCACGGATTTGTTCAGGGAAGGTTGTGTCTGACTGACGTGATTGACCCTCCTTGTTACCTTCTCAGAGAATTCAGTGAGGCAGTGTTTACTGCAGTCTGTGTGGATTTTAACAAGATTTTTATCAAGGCCCTGTGTGTCAGACAGATCAAAGAAGTGAAAGGGTATGGGATCCGAGGGAGAGTGGCAGACTGGATCCAAAACTGGCTCAATGGCGGGAAGCAAAGGGTTTTGTGACCACTGGGTTTTCATGGGGCCTGGTACCTGGTCCTGTGGTTTTTATGGTGAATATTAATGATTTAGACCAAAATGCAGAGGGAATGATGACGATGTTCACAGAACATATGGTAATTCCGGTGTAGCTGACAGTGGGGAGGAAAGCTTTGTTGACTGCAGGAAGATGTAGGTGGTCAGGTCAGGCAGGCTGAAAATGGCAAGTGGAATTTAATCTGGAGAAGTGTGAGGAACAACGTGTGGAGATGTGCTACAAGGTAATTCGTAATTGGTTTATTATTGTCACAGTGAAAAGCTTTTTGTTTGCTTGCCATCCAGACAGATCATTCCGTAGAAAAGTACATTAAGGTAATAAAAACAATGCATAAAGTAGTGTTACAGTTGCAGAGAAAGTGCAGTGCAGGCAGACAAATGAAGAGCAAGGACCATGGCAAGGTAGATTGGGAGATCAAAAGTTTATATAAGAGCAGTGAGATTCTTTCCTTTATTAGCCGAGGCATTGAATACAAGAGCAGCGAGGTTATACTAGAACTGTACACAATACATGTCCGGCTACAGCTGGAGTCCTGTGTAGAGTCCTGCTCACCACATTACAGGGAAGATGTGATTGCACTGCAGAGGGTACAGGGCAGACTTAAGAGAATGTGGTCAGAACTGGAAAATTGTAGCAATGAGGAGAGATTGAATAGGCTGGTGGGGGGGAATGTGGGGAGGAGAGGGGAGTCTATTAGAACAGGGAAGATCTGATTGAGCTGAAGTGATGAAGGGCAGAGACAGTGAACAAGAAGGGCATGTTTCTCTTAGCAAAGTCTCGGGACGCAGGGGTTGAGATTTGAAGTAACTGGTGGAAGAATCCGAGGGGACCCCTGTTGTAACAGTGCAGTGTCTCTCCTCCTCTCTGCACCCTGACGAGAGGATGTCATTCCTCCTGGGTGTTGGCCCAGGAACAATGGAGTCTGGGGCAGTGAGCTCCGGATTTCCCCAGCCATTTCCTTCCATTATTTCTCAGCGTTTACACTGCCATTCCCTCTGCTTGCCTGCTGCTATTGTTGGCGATGAGTGACTACATCCTTCTGTGAGGTTTAGTTTCTAAATAAAGGTTAGTGCAAAAGGCTGGGACTGCCAGGTGTGGTTCCTACTGTATCCTAGCTCCCCCAGCCTCCTCCCCACATATCTCTGCTTTGGAGAAAGAAATTCAGGGGAATGTCTCATCAGAGGTGGGCCCCAACTCCTTTTGTACTTGTGGACCCTGACCCCGATACACGTTCCTGACCCCCTTCCCTACCCCTCACGACCCACCTAGTAAATCTATGGGGTCTGGGCCTAGGAAGGTGCCCCTGCCCCCCCCCCCCCCCAGCTTTGTTGATGTTCTGGGTCAGGGAGTCCCACCACTCTCTATGCACTGAGTGCACCCTCCTCCCTGCTGTGAACAGCCGGGCTGGAATTTCAGGATGTATTCTGGTCCCCTCTTCCCTCTTCCCTGCCTGTTCCACATAGGACACTTCAGTCTTCCCCTGCACTTTATACTCCAAGGTGTCCAGGTGGGTCGGGGGTGGGACCCACAGCCGTAGTCACGTATGGTCACACTGCAGACTGGTCCCTCCAGTCTGCCTGGCATCCACATTCCTGCAGACGTCTGAAGGAGACACTGCCTCTGCGTCACACACGGTGTGACACCCACAGACATTACTGGTAGATGGACTGTGTGGTGTTGCAGGAAAGACACAGTCATTGTGAGCACAGTAAGGTTCCACCTTGCCGCCCTGGCATCTCCTAGCACCCTCAGAGTAGCAGGCCGAGGAGGTTGGTCAGCCCCTCAAACTTCCCGTTGTCACTCACAGTATACCGCCTGATCCACCTCGTCTCCAAAGCACTTCTGTATCCACCTTGGATTCAGATAGCATGGCTGCCAGATTCAGGGGCTCTGGTTTGGGGAACTTTTGTTTGTAAGTTGGGGTGGTTGTGCCGGATTTGGACCGAAGCAGGGAGTGGTAGGATGCTCCCTCTCGCAGAGTGTGTTCTCTGGTTGCCTCTGCTGACTCCACTGGTTTCCCTACCCTTGTTTGTGTACACGGTCACCTACATTCCCCCAAAAGGACTTCGATGAGGAGAGTTTACTACTAGTTCTAGAATTAATTAGTTGATGTCAAACAGCCCGACTTAACTCCACCCACCCTCTTGGGGGTGGGAGAGAGATATCTCCCCCCCCCCCCCCCCCCCCCCAATCCCTCTACTAGTTAGTTCAAATCTCAGTCCGCTGGTTACTGACCTTTCCTATTTACTCTGCCGAGGTCCCTCATCCTCCCTTCAGCCTCCTCTGTTCTGAAGAACACCCCTGCCGCCCCCACCCAGCCTGTCCAATCTCTCCTCATGGCGACAATTTCCCAATGCTGGCAGCATCCTCGCACAGCTCCTCTGCACCCTCTCCGGTATAATCGCAGCTTCCCTGTGATGTGGTGACAGGGACTGTACGCAGTACTCAGACCGTGTTGAGTACTGATGGTATTTGTGATATTTTTAATCACGAGGATATGGACCTAATGCAGGCAAGTGGGGTCGGTGTTGTGCAGTGGGGCCTTTGCCTTGCAGATGTTTAAGGATAGGCCTTGACTGATTCAGTGAAGGAGTCAACAATGTCATGGAGTTTGGCACTGAGTGTGAGTGTATGTAAGCATCAGTGAGTGAGATTGGTTCTGGAGCAGACGATTGCCTTCAGTTTAGGGGGAATGTGACAGGACTGTAGTGGGTGTAGGGGAGATGTACAGAGAGTGCTGGGTTGTGAGGAGATGCTGTCCACACTAGAGTCATCTTGCCTGGAGCGAGGGAGATGGGAGAGGTTGAATTAAGGTGGTGGAAATGATGAGAAAGCATGGACAGGATAAATGGGAAGGAGGGATTCCTCCTTGGTCGTTAACTAGGGGCAGTTTTAAAATAACTGGTGGAAGTTCAGAGGGGAATTGAGGAATAGTTTTACCCACTGAGTGGGACAGTTGGGGGGTGGTGGGAAGTGGTCTGGAACCTATAGTCTGAAAGGCAAAAGCCCTCACAACATTCAAGAAGTGTCTTGAGCCCTCGAGGGGCGGCCTTAAGCTGTAGGGTTAGGGACTGAGAACTGGGAAATGGGATTGGCGGGAATGTTCTTTGGCTGCCGAAAGGCTTCCTCCTGCATCGTAAATGTCTCTGATCCCATGTGGTATTGGGATCTTGCTGTGCTCTTTGGTGGCCATGTTGCCTGTGCTAACAAGGTGACTAGAACTTCAAATGCCTGATCTTTTTTAAAAAAAAATTGTGGGTAATTTCTGAGTTTACAAAACGTCCCGTTTAAAAGAAAAAATACAAATAGTTATCTGACGTGGTGGGTGTTGGAAATTGTGAACAAAGGCAGGTGGTGCCAGCATACCCAGTAGGTCAGGCAGCGGTGGTGGGGAGAGGGCCCGGGCTTACAGCTGGCAGTAGCCCTAGGGTGCCCTGGGGTCAGTGGGCTGGCTGGGTTACCTGGCAGGAACTCGCTGAGAGAAGCACCCCCCTACACTCCCTCTCGTTCTCACCCTCTGCCTCTCCCTCTGCCCCAAACTATCACATTTTAAAGGACATCAACCATTTATCAAAGACAGAGGTGCTTGTAACCAACTAAATAGGCAAACTCCGAGAACTTTGCAAAAGCCCCAACTCACAGCAGTTAGTGTAGGACTTCGGGGCTGTGGTCCTCCCTTGGTAGGTGGTGGAGAAAGGGCCTCCCCCCCCCCCCCTTACCCCAGCTGGGCTGGAGGGGGGTTGCCTGATGTGCAGTTGTTGTTCTGTCCCTCACGTGGTTGGGTCTTGGACATCCCGAACACAGCAAGAGAGGGAGACGGAGGAGAGGTTGAAATAAGTTGGGGGAAATGGAGAAAGCATGGACAGGATAAATGGGAAGTGTCTCGATGGGCACTTGAAGACTGCAGAGCTAGGGACTGAGGATTGGGAAATAGGATCAGCAGAAAAGCTTTTGGGGCTGGCGTAGACAGGATGGGCTGAAAGGCCTCCTATCCTGCAGGAGGAGGCTTTTGCCAGTGTAAATGTCTCTGATCATATGCCATAGTGGGATCTTGCTATGCCTGAGCTAATTTACACAGCTAGTTGAAACATTGCCAAGCACCAAATCCAGGCCATCAGCGGAAAGCCCAGACTTCTCTGGCACCGGGGCAGGCAACATCTGGGCCAGCCTGCTGGGTCGAAGTCTAAGAGCTGGCCAGGGAGAGCGGTTCTGCCTTCACTGTTCCTGTTGGAGACCAGAGTGTGCTTAAAGGCAGGGGGTGTTTTAAGAGGAAGAAACATTGAGGTTTTAAAATGGGAATAGTTGGCTTCAATGTGCTTTGGAAGTGGGAGTGGACTGAGGACTGTGTCCGTAGGTAGTTGTGAAGAATCCATCAATATGCAGGGCAGCCTCTGACTAGGATGCTAAAGGCCGAGATGGGGTTCACTCTGAGCAGCTGCCTAGCTCTAATCTACGGGCTCTTCCCAGGGATGCATGCAGAGACAAACATCAGCTGCAGAGACAAACATCAGCTGCAGAGACGAACATCAGTGGCTGCTGGCAGATTGTCAGCTAGCTGGAACACACACTTTGAAACCTGAAACCTGTTGGTCTTCCAGTGTTAGGAGATGTTTCATAAGGGAATGTTGCTGACTGGCACACTCCAGGGTGCAGGACTGCGAGGGGTGTACTGTGCAGCCTCTGCAAAGGCTTTGCAGGGAAGGACCACAGTCCTGCTGCCACTGGGCACCGAGAGGCTGGGTCCTGTCTAACAGCCTCTCGAACACCTGATGGCTGTATTGTTTAAAGAGGGAGCACGAGCAGCATTCGTGCATTGCCAGAGTATGTATTGCTGACACAATGAATGTAGAGTCATAGACATACAGCACAGAAACAGGCCTTTCAGCCCAACTTGTTCATGCTGACCAAGGTGTCTATCTGAGCTGGTCCCATTTGACCGCATTTGGCCCACATCCCTCTAAACCTTTCCTATCCATGTACCTGTCCAAATGCCTTTTAAACACTGTAATTGTACCTGCCTCTACCACTTCCTCTGGCAGCTCAGTCCACATACCCACCACCCTCCGTGTGGGGGGGAAAAAAAACCTCCCCCTCAGCTCCCTCTTAAACCTTTCCCCTCTCACCTTAAACCTGTGTCCTCTACCCTGGGAAAAAGACTGTGACCATCCACCTTATGGGCTGTCCTCATGATTTTATAAACCTCTATAAGGTCACCACCTCTTGGCCTCCTTTGCTCCAGGGAAAACAGTCCCAGCCCTATCCAGCCTCTCCCTGTAACTCAAGCCCTCCAGTCCCAGTAACATCCTTTTCTGCACCCTTTCCAGCTTAATGACATCCTTCCTATAATTGGGTGACCAGAGCAGCAAACGGCTCACCACAATTTGTGCAGCTGTAACGTGACGTCCCAACTCTTGTACTCAGTGCCCTGACCGAAGAAAGCAAATGTGCCAAACGCCTCTTTCACCACTCTGTCTACCTGTGTGACCACTTTCAGGCAATAATGTATCTGCACGCCTCTGTTCTACAACACTCCCCAGGGCCCTGCCTGGAGGGGTGCTGAATTCTATTGTACTTTCTGTGTAGTTATTTTTGAAGTAAGAAAGGCCTCTGACTGACTGATGCTCCTCTTGCAGCTGAGAAGGTGACGTCGCTGGGCAGGGACTGGCACAAGTTCTGCCTGAAATGTGAGCGCTGCAACAAGATCCTGTCACCGGGCAGTCACGCTTCGGTGAGTAACCCCTCCACAGCAATGCCCGAGGGAGCAACAGGCCTGGAGAAAGGAGTGCCTGCCCTCAACTGTACCCCCAGGCACATGCAACCCATGTCCTCCCATCACGTGAGGCCATTCAGCCCGTTAAGTATGCTGGCTCTCACAGCAGTCCCATTTCCCCACATTTCTGTCTCGTCTTACCAACTCCTACCCCCGGTTCCCCCCAGATTCTACCACTTACCTCCACACGACAATTTTCAGCAGTCGGTTAACTTACCGAACTGCACATCGTTGGGATGTGGGTGGCGGGGGGGAGCCAGAGCACTCGGTCACAGGGAGAACATGCAAACTCCACACAGACAGCACTGGAGGTCAGGATTGAGCCCGGATCTCCGGTGCTGTGAGGCAGCAGCATTAACCGCTGCACGGCAAGGCCAGCACATCCTGCCCACTGCTTCTCTATGACAGGCGGACTGTGGACACGTCCGTGTGGTAAATACGGCTGCCACCCAGCCTGCCTCTGGAGGTTAGTCTGGTTCCCAAGCCCAGCCAGCTGTGGACTCGGGTGGGCAGCAGCTGGTTCCCAAGCCTGGCACCACCCACCTCTCTGAATGTTGGGAAAGAAGAAAGATTGGCGTTTCGTCTGGTGACTTCCGTGGTCCCAAGGAGAACTTCCATACTGTATGAACAGTCATAGTCGTGGTGCCGTTAGCACAGAAACGGGCCTTTCAGCCCACTGACGCCATGCCAACCATCAAACCCCCATTTGCACATATCCTACACCAGTCCTGCTCACATTCCCCTCGTGTCCACCACTCACCCACACACGGGGAAACTTAGAGCAGCCAATTACCCCATCAACCCGCACGTCTTTGATATGTGGGGGGGAAACTGGAGCACCCGGGGGAAACCCAGTAGTCACGGAGAACGTGCAAACTCCACAGAGACAGCACCAAAGGTCAGAATCAAACTCGGGTCACTGGGCCTGTGAGGCAGGGGTTCTGCCTGCTGCGCCATAGTGCTGCCCTGTCCCTTCCTGTTGGGACCTTGGTGTCAGATGACGTGTCCACGTTAGGCATCTCTTGCAACAGGACACTGCCCCCTTCCATCAGCGGGTCTTCACAGGGAACCATTTTCTGAGTGCGCTCAGCATCTTCCTTTGGTTTTGGTTGCTCTGCCACCCTGAGTAGTGATGGACAGAGTCTGGCACGGAGTGTGTGTGATGTGTGCAGAGTGCGGAGCTGTACCTGCAGCTTCTCCCTCTCCGCTCTGGAGAGAGCACAAGCCTAGTGTAACGATGGTGTCTGAACACGAGCTGGGTAAGCTCTGCTTTCCTTGCTCTGTACTCGAGGTCCTGTCTGTTAAGGAGCCGTGTGTGCAGCTGGAGCCTGCTGATCCCTGGTGCTTCCTGAACATCAGTCTTTCAGGGTCGCTCCTGGCTTTGGGAGGAGGGAGCCGGTTCTGGGGACTGGATTGTGGAGCATGGATCTCATCCAAGTGACAGAGTGATCCAGCCAGCACTGGGACAGGGGTGGTTAATGCAGTGACCACCCCACCCGTCTCCTGCAGGGGTTCACACCAGCCATATCCACTGTCCTCTCTGTTTTATCACCTCCAGTCTTTTCCTGTGACCCTGTTCCCTCTCTCTGCTCTCCCACCCTTCCAGAGTGCCATCTGGATCACAGCCCCTCCCCACGTACATGTCCACCATTCACCTCCAGCACTTTTACCCATGCTTCAAAGGATTGCTGGCATGGTAGTGTAGCAGTTAGCATAATGCTTTACAGCACCAGAGACCCGGGTTCAATTCCGGCCACTGTTTGTAAGAGGTTTATACGTTCTCCCCGTGTCTGCGTGGGTTTCCTCCCACATTCCAAAGACGTACAGGTTAGAAAGTTGTGGGCGTGCTGTGTTGGCGCTGGAAGCGTGGCGACACTTGCTGGCTGCCCCCAGAACACTCTACGCAAAAGATGTATTTCACTCTGTGTTTCGATGTACGTGTGACTAACAAAGATCTTATCAGTTCTCAGTTCCTCTGTGTAGTTCACAGCTACACAACCATGTGTACTGGATCCCTGCCCTGACCCCCTCTGGAGTGGATCCCCACCCTGACCCCCTCTCTGTATTGGATCCCTGCCCTGGCCCTCTCCCTGTGGAGCCGATCCCGCCCTGAGCCCCCTGCTTGTGGGGGTGTCCATAAGGTGGACGGGAGCTACAGGTTGGTTGGATGGGTGCTGCTGATGAACACAGTGAGCCCCAGGCTGTGTGTGCTGAGCAGACAAGGTGTTGGGCTACTGTCGGGGTCTGGGCTGAGCTTGGATCCAGAACGACCAGTGGTTATGGGTACAGTGGCTGGGTGGGAGTGGAAAGGTGTGGGTGGGGAAGTGGCTTGGAGACCAGCTTCCTTGAGGTTGGGGGGGGGGGGGATGCTGGAAGGAAGAGGCATCACATTGAGGATCAAGCTGAGGTAGTGGGCTGCAAGGTGCTGGGTGGTGGTTGACCAGGGCCTCTAGTGGAGGACCAGGGGTTGGGGACAAACCAGACCCTCGGCACGCCAGGGGTCAGGGGCCAGACCCTCGGTAAGAGAAGAGTTAGGATGTAGGCCTGGGGTTGGGGGGGGTGTGGTGGTTGGCAAGGTTGGTCTGGTGGAAAGGTGGGGTTTAGTGTGGGAGAGGGTGTCCCAAGGAAGGGAGCCAGGGGCTTCCCTGGTAGGGTCCAGTCCAGTGCTACATGTGACCACATCAGGAGTCTGCCCAAAGCCAATCCCTCCCAGCACAGCTCTGTCTTCTCCCACAGTGCTACAAAGCCAGTGGGCAGGTTCCAACGTCATCCGTACACGGCAACAGGAACTGGCCCTGGGTCTGTAGGGGTGGCTCACGGCCAGACAAATGTTTCCAGAGTGACACTGGGCAAAAACTTTCGAATTAGGGAAGGGTGAAAGGAAACAGCCTGCTCCTTCACCATCGCTGGGTCTAAAGCTCCCTCCCCAGCAGCATTGAGGGAGCACCTCCACCTGAAGAACTGCAGTGGTTCAAGAAGGCAGCTTACCACCACCTTCCCTCGGGTGAATGGGGATAGGCAGTAAATGCTGGTCTTGCCATTGTTGCCCAGAGCTCCTGAATTAATAATATAAACTAAATCCTTCCTGAAGTGTATCGTCCAGAGCTGAGCCCATTAGCTTGGTTGGGACCTCACTGGTGGTGCGTAAAGGCTCAACGTGAAGCCTTTGCTTTTGTAGTTTGTGCCTGTTTTGTTTTAAAACAGGATGTAACAAACATGACTTCTCCAGGCATGAAATCCAAGCTGTCAGGAGAAATGGATTGTTGACAGTCCTTCATATGCAATGTTAGCAGTGGTGTTAACCTGCTGGCAATAAGCAGGGTGCGTGCTTATGTAACTCATGGTGTGGGGATTGCCGTGTGACCAAGTTAAACCTTCAGTTTGCAGTGCACAGTAACTTCTGGACTTGTTTGTCTGTGAATAGCTGCAACACCTTTGGATGGTTCTATTGTCCTGTGAAATCTTTGTTTACATGCACAGTGCGCCCCACCCGGGGTGAATAACCTGCTCTTGGAGCCAGCTTTTAAGTGGAAATGTCCAAGTGAGTTTCTGATCAGTGACCCACGGGATATTCATGGTGGGGGACTCGGTGGTGAGGGGGACTCTCCTTAGTTGGAGGAGGTCATTGCCTGGCACTTGTGCGCCGACTGTTCGTTTCCCTCCAATAGATGCTGTCTGAGCTGTTGAGTTCCTCCAGTGTTTCATGTGTTGCTCCGGATTTCCAGCATCTGCAGTCTCTCGTGTCAGTGCACGAATGCTCTCTGGGTCTTGCTGTGTGCGTGCATGGACTTCTTCAGTTACTGAGGATGGAACACTCTTGACTTGCCTGAATGGGGGCAGGTTTAACAAATGTCCGGAAGCTCAACACCATCCAACACAAAGCAGGTCACCCACCACCCTAAACAGTCATCACCCTCCACCACTGGGGCCGTGTACTGTCTGCAGAAGGCATTGCTGGTACAACACCCACATACTCCCACAGCGCCTTCCAAACCCACCACCTCTACCACCGAGGATATCGCGCACATTGCCACCTGAACAAGGCAGTGAGAGATATCCCTATCCTGAGCACCAGGACCTCAGCCACTCACCAGCCATCACTCAGGGCAGGGAGGGAAGGGCTCCGCACACCGGCCTTGCCAGGGACGCCGATACCCCGGGGAGCTGGGGACATGGGTGTTCCAGTAGTGCCCTCGGCTTGGAGGCTGCACAAGCAGTCTGTCTGAGGTAGAGGGGTGGGTGGAGCAGTGGGGAGAACTGGTGGGGGGAATGTGATCTGTCTGGGGGAGATGTAAATAGATGAGTGAGGGGAGGGGGGATAAAGGGAGAGGGAGGGAGACTGATGGGATGTTGGCGCTGCTGGAAATTTGCAATGTGGAGGGAGGGATGGGGGCGCGGAGCAGAGAGAATCGAGATGGGAGAACAGGGAAGGGAGGGAGAGATGGTGGGAGTGGAGGGGATGGGGGTGCTGTGGGTGGGGTTATGAGCTACTCTCACTGCCTGTGTCCTTGCCTCACAGCATGACGACAAGCCCTACTGCCACAAGCCGTGCTATGCCACCTTGTTTGGACCGAAGGGTAAGTGTGGGCAGCTGGGGTTACCCGGTATAGGGGCACGGAGCTGGAGAGGGAGGGTGGGCGACGTGGAGAGAACCACTCCAGTGACACCTCCTCCTCTCCCTCTGCCCCTCCTCCCCCTGCCCCTTTGCCCCTCCTCTGCCCCTGCCCCGCCTCCACCACCCCTCCTCCACCCCACCCCATTCCCATTGCATGTGTCTCCCAGATCCTGATTCAGTAGTTATACATAGAAGCAGTCCTGTGGTATGGATAACATGACCAGTTGTTCCCCCCAGCATCTAGAGCTGGTGGGAAGTGGGCTTTGGAATTCACCCTTGGTGGAGGATTGCTTGCAGATCTCATTCCTCAACATTCCCTACTGTAGAACTGGGTCCAGTTGATCAGGTCCCCAGTGAGGACACTGTGGGGGAGATCCTGATCTGTGGGTATCACAGGGCTGTTCCTCACCTTCCCTGGTGACATGACCCCCCGCACTGCATGGGGATGGAGCTATCAGCGACCTGGGGATGGCTCTGCTGTGACCTTGCAGGTTGTACCCACCTGTAAGGCTTTACAGCACCAGCAACCCGGGTTCAATTCCAGCCACTGTCTGTAAGGAGTTTGTACGTTCTCCCCGCGTCTGTGTGGGTTTCCTCCAGGTGCTCCAGTTTCTTCCCACATTCCAAAGACGTACAGGTAAGGAAGTTGTGGGCATACTATGTTGGTACCAGAAGCGTGGCAACACTTGCGGGCTGCCCCCAGAACACTATGCAAAAGATGCGTTTCACTGTGTGTTTCGATGTACATGTGACTAATAAAGATATCATCTTATCTTGTTCACAGGTGTCAACATTGGAGGTTTCGGCTCCTACATCTACGACCAGCCCCCTCCGTCCTCGGGCACTCAGCCCGCCCTGGTCCCCGAGGACCCAGTGCCCAAGGCAGCCGTGCTGAAGACAGCAGCCCCTGCCCGGGGCCCCAGCAAAGGTAGGAAGGCCCGTCTCGGTGCCGCCCATCGCCACTGATGGCGGCTCTTCGTGTCTCTGCCCTGCTCGGGGGCGGGTGGGGGGAACTGTTCAGTGCTTCAGCACTGGGGTGTCAAATTCAACCCCCCCCCCCCCCGACCCTGCCTGCATCATGACCCCACCACCGAACATTGGGCACAGGCACCCCCAGAGGCACCAGCCTCCCCCTCCGGCCCCTCGCCCTCCCCTCTCCCTCAACCCTGCACGGTTCCCTGACCCCACCCAGCCTGCTTCTGCTCTCTTCCCCAGCTCCCACAGCAGTGGGTCCCATCAGTCCTTTGTTCTGGCTGCTCTTGCCCCACAGGACTGTGTCCTCCATTTCTCTAGCTCTTTCCCACCTACACCCACAACACCTTCGTGCCGCTGCCTCGCGGCACCAGAGATCCTGGATTCAGTCCAGACCTCTGGCCCTGTCTGCGTGGAGTTTGCATGTTCTTCCTGTGACCGCATGGGTTTCCTCCCACAACCTGGGTTGGTAAGTTAATTTGCCACAGTAAATTTCCCCTAGTGTAGGGGGACTTGGGGGGGAATCGGAGAGAGTTGATGAGAATTGGTGTTAATGGATGGTCGATGGTCAGCATGGAATCGGTTGGCTGAATGGCCTGTTTCCGTGCTGTATGAACTTGATTCTTATGGTGATTCAATGGATACCCTGAATGTGTCTGTACTCCTGGCCTACTTCACAGAACCCTGGGATGGAAGGAAGCCATTCAGCCAGTTGTCTGTACTAGCCCTGTGTGGCAACAATGCATCCACTCTCCACAGCCCTTCAGGTACCTTCCTTTCGAGTACTGACCCAGCTCCCATTTGAATGTTACAGTTTAATCAGCCTCCACTCCCACCTCCAGCGGTAGGTGCCCAACCTCACCCGCCCCACATGTAAGGAAGTTTCCCTCCAGCCACGTGTGGTCCTTTGGACGGTCACCCTCATTGTATGTCCCCTGGTTCTTGATCCCTTCCCCAGAGGGAACAGTTTCTCTGTGCTCTGTCCTGATTTCAAGCACCTCTGCCACATTCCCTCACAACCTCCTCTGTTCCAAGGAGAACAACCCCAGCTTCTCCAGTCTATCTGCCGAACTAAAGTCCCTCATCCATGGAATGATTTTGTTAACTCTTTCCTGAAAGTGTGGTGCCCAAAACTGGCCACAATAGGTCAGAGTTCATTGTCATGTGCACAGGTAGAATGAAAAATTTGCTTGCAGCAGTATCACAGGCACTGAGGTACAGTCAGCACAGAGAATATAAGTTGTACATAAATTATACAAGACAGCAAAGAGAGGGAGGACAATGAAACCTTAAAGCAAAAGAACACAATCAGAGACAAGTCCATGGTAGTGCAAAAGGTGGTCCGTAGTGTTTCATTGCTGAGGTGGGGTTAGGGTTGTGCAGGTTAAGGTCAGCTTTAAGAAGATGGTTGTAGGAGAGTAGCTGTTTCTGAATGTGGTGGTGTGGGACTTCAGGCTTCTGTACCTCCTGAATGGCGGTAGCAATGAGGAGAGGGCATGACCCGGATGCTGGGGATCCCTGATGATAGGTACAGCCTTCCTGAGGCAGTGCCTCCTGTAGATGCTGTCAGTGGTGGGGAGGGCTGTGGCCATGATGGACCGGGCTGTGTCCACTACTTTCTGCAGCCTCTGGTGTTCCTGTACGTTGGAATTGCCGTACCAGGCCATGATGCACCCAGTCAGGATACTTTCAACAGTGCATGTGCAGAAGTTTGTTATAGTATTTGGTGTGATGCCAAATTTCCTTAAGCTTCTAAGAAAGCAGGACCAGTGTCTTATAGAGGTTTATCATTGCTTCCCTATCTTCCCTTTGTCATTTTGGCCCATCCTGCCCCACACTTCCCCAGTAGAAGCATGCCGCCCAAAATGTTGCCCTGTGTCCCTCTCTTTTATCAGCTGATGGATTTGCTGTGTTTCCAATTTTCCCTCTAGCTTCTCATGTAACCCAATAGGAGGTCTGTTTTCATCCCATCCAATTCTTGGAAACAAATGAACAGAAGGCAAGATGAATAATGGATTTTTCAAGTCCCGTTACATTCCAAAAGTGCTGGATGCACCTGGGCCATCTCACTGTCCCCTTGAAAGGTTCTACTATTTTTGGCATTCTTGAGTTCCTGTAGGAAGCCAGGAGTGGTATGGAATATAGTTAGGAAATCATTCTGGCTTCTGACAGGAAAACAGCACCTACAGTCAGGAGTGGTGTAGTGGTAGCTATGTTACTTGGCTAGTAATCCATGTCCCAAAGTCATGTGGATTGGATAGATCGGGAATTGCCCCTAGTATATCCGTGGGAGGGAGAGTGTTGGGGGCGGGGGGTGGTGGAAGAAGGAGTTGGTGGGTTTGTGAGGAGAATAGGTAACAGGGAAAATGACTGGGGGAGTGGGATGTCTCTGGGCCGGCACGGACTCGTGAGCCAGAATGGCCTCGGATTCCTAGAGTTATACAGCACGGAAACAGGCCCTTCGGCTCAGCTCATCCATGCCAACCAAGGTGAGTACCTGAGCCAGTCCCACTTGCCTGCATTAGGCCCATGTCCCTCTAAATCTTCCCTATTCAAATGTTGTTTAAACGTTGTAATAGTACCCACCCCTGCAGCTTCCTCTGGCAGCTCGTTCCATATACCCACCACCCTCTGTGTGGGAAAAATTTGCCTCTTTAAATCTTACCCCTCTCACCTTAAACCTGTGCTCTCTAGTTTTAGACTCCCCTACCTTGGGGGGTGGGGCGGGGGGGGGTGGTGGGTGGAGTGGAGAAGACTATGGCCATGCACTTTATCTGTGCCCCTCATAGCTAACCTCTGTCAGGTCACCCCTCAGCCTCCTTCGCTCCAGGAAAAACAGCCCCAGCCTATCCAGTCTTGCCTTGTAACTCAAGCAATCCAGTCCCAGTAACATCTTTGTGAATCTTTTCTGCCCCCTCTCCAGCTTGATCACATCCTTCCTGTAGTGTGGTGACCAGAACTGTACGCTTTACTCCAAGTGTGGTCTCACCAATGTTTTGCGCAGCTGTAACATCTCTTGTACTCAATGCCGTGACCAATGAAAGCAAGAATGCTACCAACCTTCTTCACCACCTTGTCTGCCTATGTACTTGTAGCCCTAGGTCTCCCTGTTTAACAACACCACACATGGGCCCTGCCATTCACTATGCAATTCCTGCCCTGGTTTAACTTCCCGAAATGCAGCACTTTGCATTTGTCTGTTAAATTAGTAATTGGTTTATTGTTGTCACATGTACCAAGATGCAGTGCAAAACTTTGTCTTGCATGCCATCCATACAGATCATTTACAAACATAAGTACATCAAGATACTACAAGGGGAAAAGCAATAACAGAATGCAGAATATAATGTTACACTTACAGAGAAAGTGCAGTGCAGGCAGACAATAAGGTGCAAGGGCCATGACGAGGTAGACTGTGAGGTCAAGAGTTTAACTTTATCATACAAGAGGTCTGTTCAAGAGTCTTATAACAGCAGGATAGAAGCTGTCCTTGAACCTGGTGGTGAGTGTTTCCAAGCTATTTCTGCCTGGTGGAAGGGGGGAGAAGAGGGAATGACTGGGGTGGGAGGGGTCTTTGATTATGTTGGCTGCTTTCCCGAGGCAGCGGGATGTGTAGACAGAGTAAATGGAGGGGGGGCTGGTTTCATGATGTGCTGAGCTGTGTCTACAACCCTGCAGTTTCAGGCAGAGCAGGTGCCATATCAAGCCGTGATGCGTCCAGATAGGATGCTTTCTGTGGTGCATCTATAAAAGTTAGTGAGGGTCAACAGGGTATGTGATGAATTTCCTTAGCCTTCTGAGGAAGTAGCCTTGGCCCACTTTCCTACGAGGAAGTACAAGATGGCTGGAATGCCCTTGAAACCTTTCTCCATTCTGCTTCCCATTCCCCCTTTATAGTTCCCTGAAACCCTACCTCTCTGACAGCCTTTGCCTGCCTGATCCTCAGCACCAACCTTTCTTTGACAGTGAAGGGGTTTAGGGACCTTTTACTGCTTTAAGGTTACAATGCCTGCATGTCATTGAAGTGGCAGGTAGCAAGTTCAGCCGATAGTGAACTAACTAGCCTCTTCCTACCATCCTCAGCCTCGAGCATGACCACGTTTGCCGGGGAGCCCAACATTTGTCCGAGGTGCGAGAAGAAAGTCTACTTTGGTGAGTCCGTTGCACAGTTCAGGCAGCCTGCCGACTTCAGCGTTGACCCCACTCTCCCTGCTGAGGGATGGGCTCGGCAGGAGTGCGTAGAATCCAGCCCAGGGCTGCAGCTCCGTCTCCCTGGAGCCTGAGCTACCGGGGACACATACTTGACTTTGCTCCTTCATCTGGGCAGATCCCCCTGCCTGCTTTGGCCTTGACCCTAGCTTGGGAATCTGGCTGACGCTGAAAGGGATTGGTTGTGTAAAGCTGCCACCTTCTGTTACTGTCCACAGCTGAGAAGGTGACGTCGCTGGGCAAGGACTGGCACCGCCCCTGCCTGCGGTGTGAGCGCTGCAACAAGACCCTGAATCCAGGTGGCCATGCAGAGGTGAGTGGGGTTTGGGGGGGGGGGGGGGGGGGGGGTCGCACTAGGGCAAGCCTGCAGTAGAAGGTTCAGTGCAAGTTGCACCAAAGGCAGGGTCCTGGGTCCCAGGTCCCAGTACAGCCCTTGCTCCTTACTCTCCAGGAGTCAGCTGGAGCTCCAAGGTAGGGGGCATGGAGTACCAGCCACAGAAAGGGGCACAAGACCCGTGAGCACGTCAGACCAATGCATGTGTCAGACTCATTGCAACTGCCAGTGAAGAGCCAGTAGACGGCAAGAAGGTCAATGCAGAGCCAGTGGTGTTTAAAGGCAGTGCTGGTTGATCCTGGGGTTGTTTGGAGTGTTGGCTTGGCCGGCACTGCTGTGTTCCCTCACCTCCAGGTGAAGCAGCAGCAGGCAGACCATGATTGTTTAGCCTGTGGTCTTGTGCTGCTACACAGTGTTGGGGGGGGGGGGTGTCAGATCCAGTTATTTCTGAATCCGCAGGTTCTTTCAGGAGTCCAGGAATGAGCTGAAGACAACTTGGTGCTTCACAAAGTTTTATTGGAAAAGTTTAAAACGAAGAAACAGTCACAGAGCACATGGCACTAGCTTTACTACTGGGAGATGTGCAGAGACAAAAGGAACTAAAATTGAGGTAGGGCTGGGTGGGGGGGGGGGGGGCGGGGGGGGGGAAGAGAACAAGAGAGTGATTAACAAAAAACAACACCTTTTATACCTGGGATAAGAGGTACTCCTTAGCTAACAATAGTCCAGTCAGGAAATCTATAGATACATGTGGCCAAACCAACCAATGAAAAAACATATTCACCTGATGGATGAACCAATAAGCTAGGAAGCGGCCATTCCTTGTACAGCCACTTGAGGTGTATTAAACACTATAAATGTTAAAAAAAAAACTAATTAAAACAGTCGAATCCAACAGGGGAGCCCCGTGGGTCTCTCAGTTTCCCAGGATCCAGCTACCAGGCCCTCCTGTTCATGTGGCTGGCATGCATGGTGGCAGACATGGGCAGGCTCCACATTTCATGGCAAGCTGTTCTGCAAATGTGCCATCCCTCATGACCTGCAATCTGCTCTTTGTTCTTCTAACATGTTTACATTGTTAGAACACGCAAATAGGAACGGTTAGCACAAACTCAGCCTCTGTTCTGATGGTCTCCACCTGATTACAGGAGCATTGTGAGGGCCCTGTGTGTTAACTGAGCAGAGCTCATCTCCCTAGGACAGATGGTTTGTGAAACTAGAATTAGCACCTTCTCGACATCCAGACTGATAATGGTGAAGTGCAGATACTGTAGTCATGTTGGAAATGTGCAAGCAAGTCCCACAAACATTGCTGTGACAATTAGATAGTGGCACAGTGGGTAGAACCGATGCCTCACAGCTCCAGTGATCTGGGTTCGATCCTGACCTCTGGTGCTGTGTGTGGAGTTTGCATGTTCTAATTGACTTATTATCGTCACATGTACCAAGATGCAGTGAAAAGCTTTGTGTTGCATGCCATCCAGACAGATCATTCCATACAGAAGTATATCATAGTCATTGAGCAATACAGCATGGGTACAGGCCCTTCAGCCCAACCAGTCCATGCTGACAACAGTGCCCACCCAGCTAATCCCAATTTCCATTGAGGTAGTACATAGGGAAAAACAATAACAGAATTCTCTGCCTGTGGCTGTGTGAGCTTCCCCCGAGTGCTCCAGTTTCCTCCCACATCCCAAAGATGTGCAAGTTGGTCGGTTAATTAGGCCACTGTAAATTTCCCAGTGTGTAAGTGTGTGTATGACTCAGTGGGCCAAAGGGCCTGTTTCCGTGCTTTGTGACTCCATGACTAGGAGATGGCTGGAGTTTCACTCTGTGCTACTAGGCCTTCTTAATCTCAGCCACCAGCCTGCCATGTCATAAAAAGCCCATCCCCCACTTGAGTCACCTTGCAAACTAGCCATATGCATGTGGGTCTGGATGCTCGACCCTGGGAATTGGAAGGGGTTAGTGACCCTGGGCCGAATGAGTAGTCTGGTAGTGAGGCATCGCGTTGGTCCATGAGCAGCATAGGTTCCACACCAGTGTAAGTAGTGGAGGCAGAGTCCAGAGGTCCAGACCGATAGAGGGAGGGCTGGGAGGTCAAAGGCTGAGGGGCTCTGGAGTAAAGACAGGAGGGACAAAGGCTGGCAGTCTGGGCCAGTGGGGGAAGGGGATGGACATTTGGGGGCCTGGGGCAGAGAGGCTGGGGGGAGTCGAAGGCCAGTGGTCAGAACCACTGCAGTGGGGAGTGGATGTAGATGTGTTGCCAGCTTTTGGCCCACTCATTTGATGGACATGAATTCCCACACTGGTGCCGGTGAGGCCCTGTGGGACAGGAGTTGTGAACCGTGCTGTTGAAATGCAGCTCGTCCTTTTCCTTGTCATTGCAACCCTGCAGGAGAAGGTGACAGGTCCTGTAGATACAGCTGAGCAGATGCCTAGTGACCCGTGCTCAGTCCAGTAGTTGCTGTTTTCAGAATCCTGGCTTTTTGTGAAGGAAAAGCCAAATCCCAAGTCCCACACACAGGTGGGTGAGAGGAAGGGCAAGTCCTTAGTTTGATAGAGCCCTTGGTAAGAGACACATAGTTGGGCTGTTCAGTCAGTGACTCCCCGAATGCCTGGCAACATTCATAGGATGTCTGTGCTTATTTTCACAGACTCTGCACCACCAGTGCCCAGTACTGAGAGGGACAGAGTAGAGCGGGAACAATTTCTAGTTCTCGCTGTTCAGGCTGAGCTTGTTGACCCGGACTGGCAAAGTGTGTGTGTCCATCACTCCTTCCGACAGAAGTCCTGATGACAGGTCTCCAGCCTGAAACGTTGACACTGTACCTCACCTGCTGAGGGCCTCCAGCATTTCCTGCTTTTTGCTTTTCTGACACTCTGTCACTGGCTGTGCCTATAGCCTTCTGCATCCTGAACTCTGGGATTCCCTCCCTTAGCCTCTGCCCCACCCCACTCTCCCCTCCCTTCTCTCCTCCTTTAATACGTAGCTCTCAGTCTGTGTTCATCAGGCCGTCCTTACCCACCCTGGTCTAACTGCCAGCACCTTGGCCAGACATTGGATTTGTGAGTTACCAGAATGTGGGCCTTTAATTTCCACCTGATGGGCGTGTGCTGCCCCTTATCCAGCTGTCCCAGATGGGCTGAGACAGTGAGTGAGGGAATTCTTGCAAGCATAGTGAAGTGTTTGAACACTAAAATGCTAGAAAATGCAGGTTGGGCAGCATCAGTGGAGAGAGAGAGTTAACGTGTTGACCCTCATGGAGGTGAGAAAATGTTGCAGTGAGAGGGAGGGATGGAGAGAGCAGGAATGTTGGCGATGGGGTGAAGACCAAGCCTGTCAGGGGTGAGGCTTTAGGCGCCGCCTGGAGGAGTGCAAGCAGAGGGAGATGAATGAAGGCAGATAGAACGACTAGTGTAGATAGGGACTTGATTATCAGCATGGACGTGTTGGGCCGAAGGGCCTGCTGTACAATTCTTTGACTATGACTGTGAAATGACAAACAAGATGTTGGAACCGTGACATTTGACCACTAACGTCAGCACAGCATAGCCGCCAGGGCCTGGTGTTCTATAAATCCATTCCATTTACTAACCTGTTCCAACCCTGAATCTGGCGGCTGACTGTGGAAATACTGAAGGAAATGAAGCTTCCTGCTCCACACAACGTGTGTTGTTCACTGGAGCCGACCCAGTTTGCAGAAAGCTCCGCTGTCAATATTAGTGTTGAGCTGCAGTGAGTGAAGAGAACTCAGTCGGTCCGACAACCTCAAATTTAATTTGTAGAACACCATTAATGTGTATTCGGGGGGGGGGGGTGGGGGGCGGTAAAAAGTGACCCTCTTGGCCCCTCCTTTTCATTTTAATGCCAATTTTCATCCAGTGATTATCCTGCATCACTCCAATGTGTAGCTCCTTTGTGCACTAGGACATTACACACATTCAGTGCACAGTCCAGCTCTGTTTAAGCCAACCACACTTGCCTGCCAGATTATTCCAAAGGTCATTGGTTCACGCTTTAAATTTTGGATGGAATTTAAGAATTAACGGAGAATAGCCAGTGCCTGAGGCTGTGGGCAGCCTGTGATTAGCCCTTCCATAGGACACCACAGGATGTTCTGTACACTGGGGGTCCAGCACTCTTCACTGCCTCCTGTCTGTAGCTGTATCAGCCTGGGAACTGGCAGCATGACCCAATGTGGAAGGAAGCCATTTGGCCCATAACACAGGGCTTAGGAGCAGGAGTAGACCACTTGGCCCCTCAAGCCTGCCTTGCTTTTCAGTACGATCCCCAACTCCTCTTCTGTGCCAGTTCCCCTTGGGTGTCAGTTCTTTGATCTTTCAGATATCTGTCTATCTCCACCTGAAATGTATCTAATGATCTGGCTCTTCCACCCTCGGTGGGGGGGTGGTGTGTGGGTGGAGGTGGGCAGGAATTCCAGAGATTCACCTCCCTCCGAGAGAAGAAATTTCTACTTGCCTTAGTTTTCAGTTACCTGCCCCTTATTTTGCAGTTGTGTCCCATTGTCTGCAACTCTCCCACTGGTGGAAACATCTCAGCATATACCCCCTATCAAAACCCCTTAAGATCTTGTATGTTTGAATAAGGTCACACCTCATTCTTGTCAACTCCCATAAATCTGTACCAGCTCTAGGTAAGACGAGTACAGCCAAACCCAGTCCCCTGGTCCTTCCCCAAGCCCTGCAGATCCTTTCCTTGTAGACATTACCACTGAATCCTCACCCCACCCAGCTTTCCAGTCCCAACCACTGGAAGTGTGAGCAAGGAAACAAAACTGCCAGAGGAACTCAGCGGGTCAAGCAGCATCTGTGGAGGGAAATGGGCAGTCGACGTTTCAGGTCGAGACCCAAATGAAGACTTCCATCTGTCCAGGTGAAGGGTCTCAACCTGAAATGTCGACTCTCCATTCCCCTCCACAGAAGCTGCTCGACCCACCGAGTTCCTCCAGCACATTGTTGCTCCAGATCCCAGCAATCTCTTTTGTCTCCACTAGATGTGTGAACTGTTTTCTCTGGGGTCACCTCTGGTTCTTTAACCAATCAGCTTCATTCTGTACCCTCTGGTTCTTGACCCCCCCCACCCCCACCCCCAATGGGAACAGTTTATCCATGCTTCCATACCCTTCCTGATTGTTACTTGCCTCCATCAGATCCCTTCAACAACCTGCTCCAAGGCAGACCCCAACTTCTCTAATCTACCCACGTCCCAGGGACTGTCTTGGTAAATCTCTTCCCCACCCTGTCTAAAGCCTATCTGCCTTCCTGAAGGAGCCTACTGCCACTCGCACTTCTTATTCAAACACAATCCGGTATCTGTGGTGACATGGTGAACATCCTTTTCAAAAAGCTAAATGTCCAGACACAGGAGCCTGCAATCCTGAAGCACCACAGACAGGTGGATAGGATACGGCCCTGGTGTCAGCAGCCAACCTCTGGCTGTTACCATCCTGCTGGCTGTAGGATCTTGCTGTGCACTGTACATCGCACTCCTCCCCCCCCCCCCCCCCCCCCCCCCCCCCCCCCCCCCCCCCCCCCCCCCCCCCCCCACAAGCCCCTGACCTGCTCTTGTAGTCACGGTGTTTCTGTGGCTGGTCCAGCTGAGCTTCTGGTCAGGGTGACCCCCAGGATGATGGTGGGGGACTGAGCAGTGGTAATGTCACTGAATGCCAAAGTGGAGGTCAGTAGCTCACCTGTCCTTGGAGATGCTTGGCATCCCACACGGTTGATCTGCCAACCAGATCAATTACTCCAACGGCAGTGAAGAGATGGCTGCCTTTCACCTGAGGCCAGCCATTCGAATGAGATGACACACTCTTCTGTGTCGCAAGGGGATATGAGCCTCACCAGCTGGGTGAGTTGAATGGCTGCAGTACCCGCACACTCCATCCGGGAGGTACATAACTAACCACACCTTCAGTCCCCTCACGACAGCTCTGAACTGGTTGGAAAGTAGGAGCAGCAGCATCAGTTGTTGGACCTCTTCCCATGCTACACCACGGAGCCAAACGTTTACTGCTCACCCTTTCAAATCAGTCTGTTTTACAGGGATCTGGAAGTAAGGGCTCTCATTTCTGTATAATCATTCACAGCTTGAAGTGTCCTAGCTGGGAGCTGTGGGTAATGGATTCCAGGGGTTGGGTGAGGTGGGGTTCTGCTGGGAGCTATGGCGAATTGAGATGGGGTTCTGCTGGGAGCTGTGGCGAATGGATCCCAGGGGCTGGGTGAGATGGGGTTCTGCTGGGAGCTGTGGGGTATGGATCCTAGGGGCTGGGTGAGGTGCATTTTGTGTGGTTCAGTTGCCCCCCCCCCCCAGGGTTTGCACTGAATGATCTAGGGGTTAGGGGTTCTAAGTGCCCATTGGCACTGGTTGTAGGGCAGCAGTGGGTGAAAGGGAAGGAGGGCATGTAGTGATGAGGACACTGTGATTCTGCAACGAGACATACAGACAGTCCCCAGGTTACATAGGGTTCTGTTCCTGAGAACTGTTCGTAAGTCAGAAATGAACAGAAACAGTGTGTGGGAGAGGATCACAGGAACGGCTGTGATGGGAGAGCAAGCAGCCGCCAGCCGGCCTCACTGACTCAGTGAGTGAGTCTGCTTAGCGTTCCCGGCTCTGCTCGGCTCCACTCAGCCCCCTGTTGTTGCAGCTCGGGGTAGGGGAGAGAAGGCAGGTGGAAATGTCCTTGTCCCCACCCGGCAGAAGATGCCTGCAGCCCCATAGCAGCTGGCAAATCCATCCCGCCAGTCTCCCAAACACTGGCCCATATGTACAGGGTGTCCATAAGTTGGATGTTCGTAACCTGTAGAAAGATTGCGTGATTGGGCAAATGGAGTTTAATGTGGGGAAGTGCAATGTTATCCCAGTGGAATTCAAAGAATCAAAAGGCAAATTATTATGTAAATGGAGAGGGACTGCAAATGAGTGAAGTTCAGAGGGATCTGGGAGTTCTCGTGCATAAATCACAGGTCCAAGTAGTTACGAAGGCAAATGGCATTTTGGCTTTCATTGCACAGGGGTTGGAGTTTAGAAATAGTGAGGTTTTTCAGGGTGTTGGTGAGGCCACTCCCAGAATACTGTGCGCAGTTTTGATCCCATTACATGACAGAGAATATTGTGGCATTGGAGACAGTCCAAAGGGGATTCACCTGGCTAATTCCTGGGATGAGAGGGTTGTCCTGTCAAGAGAGGCTGGACAGTTTGGGCCTGTATCCCTTGAAGTTTAGAAAATGAGGGGGTGACCTCATTCAAATGTGTAAGATCTTAAGGGGACGCAAGAGACTGCCAATGTTGGAACCTGGAGCAACACACACAGCGCTGGAGGAACTCAGCCAGTCAGGCAGCACCTGTGGAGGGACTATCCAGGTGAAGGGTCTCAACCCGAAACATTGACTATCCATTTCCCTCTATAGATGCTGCCTGACCTGCTGAGCCCTTCAGGATCCTAAGGGGGCTTGAGAAGGGTAGATGTTGAGATGATCCCACCAGTGGGAGAGTCACAGACAAGGGGGGCACAACTGCAGAATAAGAGGCCGGTTATTTAAAGCTGAGTAGTGCAGAAATGTCTTTTCTCAGAAGGTGGTAAATCTCTGGAACTCCCTGTACCAGAGGTTGGTGGGAGCCAGATCATTAGATATAATTAAGGTGGAGGTCGATAAATTTTCGAATGATCAAGGACCATGTGGGACAGGCACAGCGGAGGCGTTGGGGTAGGTCAGCCATGATCATATTGAAAGGCAGGGCAGGCTTGAGGAGCCTGGTTCTATTTCTGCTCCTGTGTCCTTGTGATTGAGAAGGCAGATTGGGGCAGTGTCACACACAGCCAGTGGCTGCTCCCAGATGTGCTGCTGAGACAGAGAACCCGGGCTTGTTACCGTCCTCACAGTTACTGACCCTCCTTCATTGCAGAGCAACCCAGCTCCACAAAGCCCTGTTGCCTGAGCATCACTGCAGGCCCCAGGGGCAGGTGTGTTGTTGTGAGTCAGCCCCTCCTGTGCTGCATCTTGGTTGCGTTATACTTGATGCCACTGGGCGGAGCTGTCTCCCTTCCTGTGTGTGTAAGACAGCAGTGTGTTAATGAGTGTGCACCTCAGCCGTGCACCCATCTCACCAATGCAGCTTTGCAAGGCAATCTTCACACTTGTGCAGTGTGCCCGGCCCTCCCCAGGGCACCCGAGCACCTACCCACAGAAAAGTACTTCTGAGAGTATCGTAAAGTGGCAATGTCAACAGCTGCTCTGAGCACAGCAAGCTCCCGCAAACAGGAGTGTGATGGTCACCCAATGATCAGGTTCAGCTCCCCATGTTCCTATCAGCTCCCTACAGATTCAACCACACCTGCACAGTACAGGTGGTCCCTGTGGAATGAACCAACGTGGAACAGGGCAGCACAGGAACAGGCCCTTCAGCCCACAATGTCTGTGCTGAACATGATGCCAGATTAAACGAATCCCTTGTCCCTGCACATGATCCATATCCCTCCATTCCCTGCATGTTCATCTGCCTATCTAAAAGCCTCTTGAATGCCACTATTGTATCGAGTTCTGTTTTTACAAACGTCCGTATGTTGATTTTGTCCATAAATTGGAAAATACACAAAAATCCCTCGATACAGTAACCGTACTTCCACAGTATTATAATGAATGGCATCAAGAGCTCATGACTGATAAGAACAATTACTGCGTGGAGAGAGAGAGGGGGGAAGCTAGTTCTGCCATTCATAGGACTGAATTTATGTACAAATGTCAGATTTCTGAATTTAAGTATTATGGGAGCTTGTTTGTACGTAGGGGTGTTCGTAAGTCAGGTGTTCATAATCCGGGGACAGACTGTAGGGGCAATTTACAGCAGTCAATTAACCCTCCAAACCCCCACATCTTTGGGATGTGGGAAGGAACCAGAGCACCTGGAGAAAACCTACGTGGTCTCAGGGAGAACGTGCAAACTCCACACAGTACCCAAAGTCGGATTGAACCCTGGTCTCTGGCGCTGAGACAGCAGCGCTACATGTTGTTCCACTGTGCCAATGCTGGGCTGAATGTAATGGAGTTGTCTGATGAGGGTTGCAATGTATTAAGGCAGGTTTTCCCTCTCTCCTTCTTCAGCATGACGGACAGCCCTACTGCCACAAGCCCTGCTACGGAATCCTGTTTGGACCAAAAGGTAAACAGAATCACCTTGAAGATGTCAGCTGGGGCAGGATTTCCTCGAGAGCTTCAGGGAGCAGGCCGCCTGTTTAACACACTTTTCCATTCATCCTTAACACAGAAACATTACACTGTAGAAGGAAGCCATTTGGCCCATCGATCCCATGCTGGCTCTCTGCAAGCACAGTTTAGTTAGTCTCATTCTTCAGCTCTTTCCCTGCCTTGCAACGTTTACATCCCTCAAGTGCTCTCCAGTCCCCCTTTGAATTGAGCAGCCTGCCTGGAGGAGAGGCAGAAGCAAAGCCCATGACCATTCACCGCAGGCACAGGCTTTGCATCAAGCCAGCGGGCTCCTTAGTTGAACCTGTACCTTGTGATTGTCCCCCTTCTCCCATTTCTCTCCATTCATTTTGTGACTTTCCCTCTCGCACTCTGTGTCATGGAGTTATACAGCATGGAGACAGGCCCTTCGGCTCAGCTTGTCCATGCTGACCAAGTTGCTTACCTGAGCTATTTTTCATTTGGCCCATGTCCCTTTGAACCTTTCCTATCCACGAACCATGTCTATTAAATATTGTAACTGTACCCACCTCTACCACTTCCTCTGGCAGTTCGTTCCACATACCCACCACTCTCTTTGTGGGAAAAAGATACCCTTTAAATCTTTCTCCTCCCACCTTAAACATATGCCCTCCAGTTTTATACTCCTCTACCCAGGAAAAAGACTGACCATCCACCTTATCTGCACCATAGAAAACTACAGCACAGAAAACAGGCCATTTGGCCCTTCTAGTCTGTGCCGAAACATTATTCTTCTAGTCCCATTTACCTACCCCCAGCCCATACCCCTCCAGACCTCTCTCGTCCATGTATCTATCCAATTTACTCTTAAAAGTTCAGAGCGAGCCCGCATTTACCACATCAGATGGCAGCCCATTCCATACTCACACCACTGAGTGAAGAAGTTCCCTCTAATGTTCCCCCTAAACCTTTCCCCTTTCACCCTAAAGCCATGTCCTCTCGTACTTATCTCTCCTAATCTAGGTGGAAAGAGCCTACTTGCATTAACTCTGTCTATGCCCCTCATGATATTTATAAACCTCTGTAAGGTCTCCCCTCAGCCTTCGATGCTGCAGAGAAAACAACCCAAGTTTATCTGACCACTTCTTATAGCTCATGACCCCTCATCCAGGCAACATCCTGGTGAACCTCTTCTGCACCCTCTCCAGAACCTCCACATCCTTCCTGTAATGTACTGACCAGAACTGCGCACAATACTCCACGAGGAGGAGTGAAGAAATGTGGGAGGGTGGTAGGGCAGGAGGAGGATCTGTACCTGCAGTGGGGAGGAGAGATTGTGGCACCCCTGTGTTGTAGCACTTCCTATCTTCACCTCCTTGCTTTCGTTACAGGGGTCAACACTGGAGTTGTTGGCAGCTACATCTACGAGAAGATGGACGCCCCCGGGGACCAGTGACGGGCATGTCCGACCCCAGCTGAATCCATCGGATATCGCTGACTTCCCAATGCTGACGCAAGGTGCACAGACACTCTACTCACAACACACCGCGACAGTAGCTTAGAAACCCTGAACTAGGCCTACCCCAGGTATTAACTGTAGTTTGAACTAGTGTGCTGTTGACCAACTAGTATTTAATTTGCGTGGACTGTATCACGGTGGGGACATGGCTCCCCGTCACTGGCCCCTGATCTTTCACAGCGTCAGAGCAGGTGAGAGCCGTCAAAGGGTCTTCCCAAAGTTCTCGAGGCAGAGAATGATGGTAGGCCTGAGGCAGCAGCTTGTGAGGACAGTGGATCTGTGGGCAGTAACACCAGCCCCACGCTGACCTTGTGTTGATCTGTGCTGCCCCTCCCAGGCTCCGAAACCCTCCTCCCCTCCTCATGAAGAGCTGTGTGTCTGATCGTCCCTCACCATACACCTCCACTCTCCCTCCTGAAACTTCAGGCCTCTACTTACAGTATTATATTCAGCAAAGTACTGCTTAAAGAATGCGTTTTTTTTAAATGTACCAACAAAGAGAAGCATCCTGTTAATATGCATTAATGAGAGTTAATTGAAGTTATCTTTTACTGGTAATAAACAATGCCAAACTTTTCCGGAGATGTCTTTGTTGCATTCATTTCCTTTCCCCCAGCTGCTAATTGTGATCATGTGTACTTTTCCCCTGCTCCTCCTGAGGGCGCTATCTTCAACTGAGGGCACGTCTGTGGGTGCAGCAGAGCCCCTAATCTGGGTGACCACAGACCCCTGACTGTAGGTATGCTGGACTGGCCCAGATCACATCCAGACCCGGGTTACTCCGTTGAGGGAAGAGTGGAGCATAGAACAGGCATTTCGGCCCATTATATCTGTGTTGGCCATGATGTCAGTTTAAACTGCACATAGAACATAGAACAATTACAGCACAATTCAGGCTCTTTGGCCCACAAAGCTGCGCCGAAAATGTCCCTACCCTAGAAATTACTAGGCTTACCCATAGCCCTCTATTTTACTCAGCTCCATATACCTATCTAACAGTCTCTTGAAAGACCCTATCGTATCAGCCTCCACCACCATTTCCGGCAGCCCATTCCACACACTCACCACTCTCTGAGTAAAAAAAACTTACCCCTGATATCTCCTCTATATCTACTTCCCAGCACCTTAAACCTATGTCCTCTTGTGGCCACCAATTCAGCCCTGGGGAAAAGCCTCTGACTATCTACCCGATCAATACCTCTCATCATCTTATACACCTCTATCAGGTCCCCCACCCCCCCCCCCCCCCCCCCCCCCCCCCCCATCCTCCATCTCTCCAAGGAGAAAAGGCCGAGTTCCCTCAACCTACTTTCATAAGGCATGCTCCGCATTCCAGGCAGCATCCTTGTAAATCTTCTCTGCACCCTTTCTATGGCTTCCACATCCTTCCTATAGTGAGGTGACCAGAACTGAGCACAGTATTCCAAGCGGGGTCTGACCAGGGACCTATATAGCTGCAACAATATCTCTCGGCTCCTAAATTCAATTCCCCGATTGATGAAGGACAATACACCATATGCCGCCTTAACCACAGAGTCAACCTGCGCAGCCACTTTGAGCGTCCTATGGACTCTGATCCTCCACACTGCCAAGAGTCTTACCATTAAGACTATATTCCACCAACATATTTGATCTACCAAAATGAACCACTTCACACTTATCTGGGTTGAACTCCATCTGCCACTTCTCAGCCCAGTTTTGTATCCTATCTATGTCCCGCTGTAACTTCTGACAGCCCTCCGAACAATCCACAACACCCCCAACCTTCGTGTCATCCGCAAACTTACTAACCCACCCCTCCACTTCCTCATCCAGGTCATTTATAAAAATCACAAGTAGTAAGGGTCCCAGTACATATCCCTGAGGTACACCACTGGTCACTGACCTCCACTCAGAATATGACCCCTCAACAACCACTCTTTGCCTTCTGTGGGCCAGCCAGTTCTGGATCCACACTGCAATGTCTCCTTGGATCCCCTGTCTCCTCACCTTCTCCATAAGCCTTGCATGGGGTACCTTATCAAACTCCTTGCTGAAATCCATATACACTACATCTACTGCTCTCCCTTCATCGATGCGCTTAGTCACATCCTCAAAAAATTCAATCAGGCTCGTAAGGCAGGACCTGCCCTTGACAAAGCCATGCTGACTATTCCTAATCATATTATACCTCTCCAAATGTTCATAAGTCCTGCCTCTCAGGATCTTCTCCATTAGCTTACCAACCACTGAGGTTAGACTCACCGGTCTATAATTTCCTGGGCTATCCCTACTCCCCTTCTTGAATGAGGGAACAACATCCGCAGCCCTCCAATCTTCCAGAACCTCTCCCGTCTCCACGGACGACACAAAGATCATCGTCAGAGGTTCCGCAATCTCCTCCCTCGCCTCCCACAGCAACCTGGGGTACATCTCATCCGGTCCCGGTGACTTATCTAACTTGATGCTTTCCAAAAGTTTCAGCACCACCTCTTTTCTAATATCTACATGCTCAAGCTTTTCAGGCCGCTGCAAGTCCCCACTACAATCCCCCAGATCTTTTTCCGTGGTGAATACTGACGTAAAGTATTCATTAAGTACCTCTGCTATTTCTTCCGGATCCATACACACCTTCCCACTGCTGCACTTGATGGGCCGTATCCTTTCGCATTTCATCCTCTTACTCTTCACATATTTGTAGAATGCCTTGGGGTTTACCTTAATCCTGCCTGCCAAGGCCTTCTCATGTCCCCTTCTGGCTCTCCTAATCTCTTTCTTAAGTTCCTTCCTTTTAGCCTTGTACTCCTCCAGATCTCTAACATTACCTAGCTCTCTGTACCTTTTGATGCTTTTCTTTTCCTTTTGACTAGATTTATTATTATTATTATTATCTGCCTGCACGTGATCCATGTCCCTCCATTCCCTGCATGTTCATGTGCCTCTTGGCCACCATCGTGCCTGCTTCCACCAGTGCGTACCAGGCACCTACCACTCTGTGTAGGGGAAAAAAAACTTCCCTCATAAATCTCCTTTAAACCTTCTCCCTCTCACCTCAAAGCTATGCACTCTAGTATTTGACATTTCCACCCGGGAATAGACTCTTGACTACCTTATCTATGCCTCTCATAATTTTATAAACCTCTGTCAAGTATCCCCTCAGCCTCCAACGCACCAGAGAAAACAACCCAAGTTTGTCCAACCCCTCCTTACTGCTAGAGCTCAACTTGTTTCTCATCTCCTGCCTCCCTGTCCTGGAGAGGCAGTGAGACAATATCTAGCCTCTGGGACAGCCTTTATTGATTCAATTTTGTGATCTGAGTGTCGCTGGCAAGACCAGCATTTGTTGCCCCTAATGAGACGCTGAGCTGTCTTCTCGAACCACTGCAGTCCTTCTGGTGAAGGTGCTCCCACAGTTCTGTTGGGGAGGGAGTTCCAGGATTTAATCCCAGTGATGGTGAAGGAGTAGCAGTACTGATTTGGAAATGTATAGTGTGTGATTGAGGGAGTAACTTGCATATAGTGGTGATCCCATGCATCTGTTGCCCAGGTTATTCTTGATGTGGAGGTGACAGGCGTAGGAGGTGCTGTTGGAGTAGTCTAGGTGAGTAACTGCAGTGCATTTTGCAGATGGTTCACACTGCAGCCACTGTGCACCAGTGGTGGAAGGAACGAATGTTTAGGGTGGTAGCTGTGGTACCAATCAAACAGGCTGACTTGTCGGAGATGGAGTGGAGCTTGTTGAGGGCTGTTGGAACTGCACTCTCCCAGGCAAGTGGAGGGTGATCCATCACACTCCGGACTTGTGCCTTGTCGGCCGTGGAAAGGCTTTGGGGATGTCAGGAGGTGAGTCACTTGGCACAAGGCACTCAAACTCTGGCCTGGTCTTGCCACCTAAATGATGAGGTGGTAATGAGCTGGATTGGCTTTGTCTGTGTCTGACCCTGATGCCATGAGATAGCATGGGGTTTGGACTTGATCTTAAGAACTCCCAAGGGGTAACCTGTTGACCACGTGCCACCCCCTGTGATGGGTCTGACCTGGCAGTGGGACGGGTTGTGACGGAGGAGTCGTTGAATACCACTGTCAGCTTGTTGCTTTGGTGCTGTGTCGTACAGTTGTGCCAACTTAGACGCCAGTACGCAGGTGTTTGTAAGGGGGACATTGTGGGTTGACTGGGGTGGAGGTGACATTGCAGTGTCTGAATTCAGTGCTGGGGCCAGACACTCATTCTCCTGCCATTTTAACACAGCAGTTACAGTGTAACTCTGAGAGAGAGACAGCATGGAAATGGGCCCTTTGACCCACTGAATCTGTGTTGCCCATCAGCCACTCACTAATCCCATGTTATTCTCCCTACTTTCCCATCCCGTACACACTCCTTCCAGATTCTCCCACTCACCCAACACCAGGGACAATTCACAGTGTACAATTAACCTACCAACCCGCACGTCTTTGGGATGTGGGAGGAAACCGGAGCACCTGGAGAAAACCCATGTGGTCATGGGGAGAACATGCAAACTCCACACACACGGACAGCTCTGGAGCTGTGAGGCAGTGGCTTTACCAGCTACACCGCTGTGCCACCCTCTGTCTCTGAGGGTCCAGAGTCACATAAATGCCAAACAGGAATCGCACAGCAGAATTCCTCACCGGAAGGACTTGTGAACTGGATTGTTTCTGTGACAGTCCAGTAGTTCCTGGTCACCATTACAATAACAAGTTGGTTCTTAAAGAAAACATTTTATTTAAATTTGGCAGTTGCTGCAATCAGTCCCAGCAGTGCCTTGGAATCGAACCTCTGACAGTCCCATCCTGTAGGGACATTAATCTTGATGAAACAATTGTAAACAGAAACCATCTTCATTTCCTAATGTGACCATACAAGAGTAAATGAATCCAGAGCGGAGGAGGAGCCTGACTTGCCTGGGCAGAGCCCCGAGATCGCAATTTAGACTTGGTCCCACACAGCTGGATATTCAAACCCTGACGAATGCACACCTGGCTGTGGGTCAAGGTTGTGTGGAATTTAATTCCACCTGATAGATGTCTGCAGGGAGGGGTTCACTGCATTTCCTTCTGGCACCTTGTCCATTAATTAAACAGCAAGAGTTTGCATTTCTATCATTTGGAAGTGGGTGAAATCTCCTCAACACCACAAAATTGGAATTGGTTTATTATTGTCACAAGTACCGAGATACAGTGAAAAGCTTTTGTTTGTGTGCCGTCCAGACAGATCATTCCACACATAAGTACATCGAGGTACAAAAGGAAAAGCAGAATGGAGAATATAATGTTACAGTTACAGAGAAAGTGCAGTGCAGGTAGACAAATAAAGTGCAAGGGCCATGACTGAGAGATCAAGAGTTCATCTTTAATTGGACAAGAGGTCCATTCAGTTGTCTTATAACAGCAGGATAGAAGCTGTCTTTGAGCCTGGTGGTACGTGTTCTCAAGCTTTTGTATCTTCTGCCCGATGGGAGAGGGGAGAAGAGGGAATGGCTAGGTTGGGAGGGGGTCCTTGATTATGTTGGTTGCTTTGCCAAGGCAGTAAGAAATGAAGGCAGAGTCCATGGAGGGGAGGCTGGTTTTCGTGATGTACTGAGCTGTGTCTACAACTCTCTGCAGTTTCTTGCAGTCTCGGGCAGAGCAGTTGCCATACCAAGCTGTGATGCATCCGGATGGGATGTTTTCTGTGGGTAATCTGTTGGAATTGGTCATCAGGGACATGCCGAATTTCCGTAGCCTTCTGAGTAAGTTGAGGTGCTGGTGTACCTTCTAGGCCATAGATCCACGTGGTTGGATCAGGACAAATTGTTGGTGATATTTACACCTAGGAACTTGAAGCCGTCAACCATCTCCCCCTCAACACTATTAATACAGATGGACATGAACTCTGACCTGCTTCCCGAAGTCAATGACCAGCTCTTTTGTTTTGCTGACATTGAGGGAAAGGTTGTTGCCTTGACACCATTCCACTAGTGACTACTAACAAAAACCGATAGAGGGACCCTAGGCAGGGGATTGCAGACCTGGGGCCCTGGCAGTTGTGGGCACCATACCCACTGTAGAACGGAGCGAGGATTGGAAGAGTACGGGGGAGATTCACCACAAAGCTGCCTGGATTGGAGGACTGTAGTAATGAGGAGAGATTGGATAGGCTGGGCTTGTTTTCCCTGGAGCGAAGGAAGGGTGACCTGATAACCGTATATAACATCACGAGAGGCATATATAGGGTAGATAGTTGAAATCTTCTTCCCCTGATAGGGCAATCAAAAACACGAAGGCACAAGGTGAGAGAAAGGAGTTTCAAAGGGGGTCTGAGGGGAAAGTTTTTTTCACACAGAGAGTGGTTGATATCTGGAACTGAGGAGGTGGTGGAATCAGGTACAATTACTATGTTTAAGGGGCATTTAGACTGACACCTGTAGGAGGAGGTGTAGAAGGATATCATCCTAATGCAGGCAAATGGTAGATGGGCAAAAAGGTCAGCATGGACAAGTTGGGCCGAAGGGCCCGTTTCAGGGCTGTACGACTCAATGACTCTATGACACAGGCTGTTTGGAGAGGTGAGAGGTGGCGAGGATGAATCCTGGAGAAAGGGTTGGAAACAAGGGTTGGAGTTGAAGTTTGAAGGAAGCTCATAGCTGCGACAAGAGGAGGCCCTGGTTAGGGCAAAGTGTTTGGCGCCCTCGTGTTCATGGGAGGTGGTGGAGGCTGGAGTTGAGGAAGCAGTGGGAGGGAAGGGGTCAGGCTGCTGGGAGGTGACGGAGATGTTCTCTGTGATGGCAGGGACATGATACTCCTCTGGGACCCTTGCCCATCTCTTGAAACAGTCTTTTTGTCCACCTCTTCATCTTCCTTTGCTCCAAAAAAGACGACCCCAGCACCTCCATCTCTCGGCAGAACAGGGGACACATTGTTGATGTGGCCTGACCTGGTGAGTTCGTCTGGCAGGTTGTTTCTTGCTCCAGATTCCAGCCTCTGCAGTCTCGTGTGTCTCCAGTGTACGGTCAGGTCAGAAGTTCATCCCACTGAGGTCAGCGGATTGGGGTTCAGGGGCAGAGTGCAGTGTGGGAGGGGGAAGAAGCAATTAAAGGGGAATTTTGGGGAGGCTATGTTGAGAGTGGGGGTGGGAGGAGTCTTGTGGGGAATGGCATGGACCACACTTTCAGGTCATTTGACTGTGTTGGCAGTAATGCTGGGTCCCTAAATCATTGCAGTTCAGAACCACTTCACCTGCTGTGGGATGTCCTGAGGTCAACTCTGGATTCCTATTAAAAATAGGTCAACAGCTGGCTGGTTAGTGAGTGAGTGTCAGGACACTCCCAACAAACTCCAAGGTTGAGGCTCTCAGAATAGCTTATGAAATCATGTCATCAGACACAGGAATGTGTGGCCAAAAGTGTTCATGTTTGGAACAGATGTGCTGGAAGAGGAATGTGACCCACTGTTAATGTTGCTCATGGAAACCGTCAAAATAATTCTCGAAATAGACATATGAGAAGGTTTGTAGGAAGTGGAGATTTTCTCTGAGAGAGTGATCTCTGGGTGGAAGGAGGTTATGTAGTCCTTCCAGTCACTGAGTCTGCGATGGGAGAAATCCCATTCCAATCCTCTCCCCCCTTTCTGCTCTTTGTTGTGCATCGATCCAGGCCATTCCTTGGCATCCATCGGTGGTGGTACTGTCCCAGGGTTAATATTTCTTCAGCCGCCAAAGGCAGTTGCATTGCTCAGTGCCTACTTCGTAAATTGATTTATTATTGTCACATGTACCGAGGTACAGTGTTTTGCATGCCATCTGTACAGATCATTTCTTCACATCAGTGCTTTGAGGTAGCACAAAGGAAAACAATAACAGAATGCAGAATAAAGTGTTACAGTTACAGAGAAAATGCAGTGCAGGCAGACAATAAGGTGCAAGGTTATAACGAGGTAGATCAAGAGTCCATCTTATTGTACAAGAAGAGGTCCATTCAATTGTCTTATAACAGCAGGATAGAAGCTGTCCTTGAGCCTGGTGGTATGTGCTTTCAGACTTTTGTATCTTCTGCCCCGTTGGGAGGGGGGAGAAGAGAGAATGTCCAGGGTGGGTGGGGTGTTTGATTATGTTGGCTGCTTTACCGAGGCAGCAAGAAGTATAGACAGTCCATGGAGGGGAGGCTGTTTTCCGTGATGCACTGGGCTGTGTCCACAACTCTGCAGTTTCTTGTCGTCCTGGGCAGAGTAGTTGCCATACCAAGCCGTGATGCATCCAGATAGGATGCTTTCTGTGGTGCATCGATAGAAGTTGGTGAGGGTCAACAGGGACATGCTGAATTTCTTTAGCTTCTTGAGGAAGCAGAGGCACCGGTGAGCTTTCTTGGTCGTGGTTGGACCAGGACAGGCTACTGGTGATGTTCAGTCCTCGGAACTTGAAGCTATCAACCCTCTTGACCTCAGCACCATTGCTGTAAACAGGAGCATGTGCACACCACCCCCCCCCCCCCCCCCACTTCTTGAAGTCAATGACCAGCTCTTTTGTTATGCTGACATTGAGGGAAAGGTTGTTGTCATGACACCATGTCACTAGGCTATCATCTTCCTGTGCTATTGTTATTTGAGATCTGGCCCACTATGGTGGTATCACCTCCAAACTTGTAGATGGAGTTAGAGCAGAATCTGGCCACACAGTCATGAGTGTACAGGGAGTAGAGTAGGGAGCTGAGGACGCAGCCTTGTGGGGCACCAATCAAGGCGGAGGTGTTCCTGCCTGTCCTCACTGATTGTGGTCTTCTTGACGGCACTACTTGTCAGTGTTAGTCTGCAACAACAAGCCTTCCTGCCCCCTCTGTGCGGCTTCAAACAAACCCCTGTTGTGGCTACACAAATGTCAAAAGAAGTTGGGTTTCTCCTTTAATGATTTGTGATCAGTGATCAGTCAGGAGAACTGTTCATCATATCTTTTATTGGCTTGATAATTGGTTTGCACAGTTATACAGACAGGATTCTGAGCCTTTATCACAACCTCTATAACCCGTTCCAGCATTAAAGCCTTTGCAAAGCCATGTTTCACCAAATCCAGACTCCTGGTGATCCACCGATTACTGGGGCATTCCTCCCGAAATCTCTCTTGCTCTCCGCCTGCCCCACTTAAAACCGACCACTTTGAACAAACTTTAGGTCACCTGTTTGTACGTGTGTGGATTATTATGTAGGAAACAGGAGCAGGAGTTGGGGTTCTCCCATCCAATGAGATTTAGGCTGATGTTTTCCCACAGTGCTTTCCTGCACTTCCCAGATCTCTTGATTCCCTTAATATAGAGTCATACAGCACAGAACCAGGCTCTTTGGCCCAACTCGTCCATGCTGTCCAAGGTACCCACCAGAGTTACATTTTCCTACACTTGGCCCACATTCCTCTTTCCCATCCATGTACCTGTCCAAATGTCTTTTAAACGTAATAATATCTTTCTCTGCTGTGAATGTGCTGTCAGCATTGTCAGTATGGACGTGTAGGGCCAAAGGGTCTGTATCCTTGCTGTATGACAAATGACTAATCCTCTACAGCCCTCTCAGGTAGAGAATTCCAAACATCCACCCCCCTCTAGGAGAAGAAATTTCTCCTCATCTCACTCCTGAATGGCCAACCCCTTACTCTGAGACCGTGATTTCCACCCCCCACTCCCCCAGTTCATGCCCATCCCCATTCCTGTACCTACCCTGTCTAGAATTCTGTACCTTCCAATGAGATCACCTCTCGTTCTTCAAAAGTCTGAAGAGTGCAGGCCCAGTCTGCTTATTCCATCTCTCCAATGTGGAATCCATGGTACCAGTGGTGAACTAACTGTTAGAGCTCTCTCCTGTGCATCACACGGAAATAATACCCAGTTCCACCTGGAGAACAATCTAACCAGTGTTCACACTGCCCAATAAAAGCCTGACGGAAGGCCTTGTTGTATTTTGAGATCTTGTAAGGGTCCAGGATGACAGGAGGACCCCAGAATTCATTGACTCCTGGAACGTTTGACCCATCGTGTCTGCACTGGCTGAAATAATTCCCCAGCCTAATCCCAGTACTGGGTCCGTGATCCTGCAGGTCATGGCTCTTCAAGTCCACATCTAAGCACTGTTGAAACCCGATGAGTGTTTTTGTCTCCACCGTCCTCTCAGGTAGTGAGTTCCACATCCCCGCCACCTCTGGGGGGGAGGTCTGAGGTGAACTTTGTCAGCCAGGTGGTGAGGCCACAGAGGAAGATCTTTGTCCGCGTGTGATTCCGAGACCAGGAGGTGTGATGGGTTCCCCAGCCTGTGGGAGAGCAGGTGGTGGAAGAGATGGGTGTAAGGACAACCTGGCCAAACGCTGCAGGGACAAAGCAATCCAGTACACAGGAGACGGCAGGTGCTGGCATCTGGAGCAACAATCTGCTGGAGCAACTCGGCAAAGTCAAAGTCGAGCTTATTGTCATGTGCACAAGTACACGTGTGCACAGGTGCAATGAAAAACTTGCAGCAGCATCAGATACACAATGTTCACAAGAAAATAAAATATCTTTATGAGTCACATGTACATTGAAACACACACTGAAATGTATCTTTGCATCAAGTGTTCTGGGGGCAGCCTGCAAGTGTCGCCATGCTTCCAGCGCCAACATAGCATGCCCACAACTTCCTAACCTGTACATCTTTGGAATGTGGGAGGAAATCGGAGCACCTGGAGGAAATGCATGCAGACACAGGGAGAACATAGAAACTCCTTACAGGCAGTGGCCAGAATTGAACCTGGGTCGCTGGTGCTGTCATAACGTTATGCTAACCGCAACACTACCGTGCGTACAAAATTATACAAGAAAGAACAATTAGAACAAAAAAATGTCTGTTGCAGTGAAAAGTGGTCATAGTGTTGCTATACTGAGGTAGTGATTAAGGTTGTGCAGGTTGGTTCAAAAGCAGAATGGTTGAACTGAAGTAGCTGTTCTTGAACCTGGTGGTGTGGGACTTCAGGCTTCTGTACCTCCTGCCTGATGGTAGCTGTGAGAAGATGGCATGGCCCGGATGGTGGGGATCTTTAATGATGGACGTTGTCTTCTCGAGGCAGCCCCTCCTGTAGATACTACAGATGATGGGGAGGGACGTGCCAGTGATGTATTCGGCTGAGTCCACTACTCTCTGCAGCTTCCTACGTTCCTGCGCATTCAAATTGCTGTACCAGACCGTGATGCAACCAGTCAGGATATTTCAACAGAACATCTGTAGAAGTTTGTTAGACTGTTCGGTGATAAGCTGAACCTCCTTAACCCTCCAAGAAATTAGAGAATCTGTGGAGGGAAATTGACAGTCAACATTTTGTCTCGAGACCCTTCACCTGGACTGTTTAAATTTAGGTGTTGGGGGCCTCAGACTGAAGGCGGGAGTGCAGTGGGATCCCTGCACAGTGTCAGGGTCCCGGAGCGGGTGGGCTTACGATCCAGAACACGTAGAGCCGCTGGTTGTAGGTCCAGCGGAGGATGAAGCGGAATCGCAGACCCCGGCGCGTTTGGGTGAGCGAAGCCCAGAGCCGTGGGCGTGAAAGAGAAAGGCCAGAAGATACTGAAGTTTGGCGGGGAGGGTAGGGCGTGGGACATGGAGGGAAAACCGGAGGGAGAGGCGGGGAGGGTAGGGCATGGGACACGGAGGGAAAACCGCAGGGAGAGGTGGTGAATGGCATGCAAGTCCCTGAGGTCAGGCCAGGGGCTGTACAGAGGGGCCTGGAAATGGAGCTGGAAGCCACACAAGACACAGTGGCAGCCCCATGTGGCTCTGGTACTGAGTCTGGCTGAGAATGTGGTCGAGGAGCAGGAGGCCAGCAGAAACCATGGAGGGGGAGCAGTGAGAGAGGGTCTCACACAACTCCCACCGCAGAGAGAAGGGAAACCTCTTCACCTTGGGCAAACCTCAAGGTGACTCCACTGTGGAGTGGTAAATGGAGACACAGGAGACTGCAGAGGAGCGACACACGCGATGCTGGAGGAAATCAGTGGGTCAGGCATCCGTGGAGGGAAATGGACAGTTGGCGTTTCGGGTTGAGATCCTTCATTGGGACTGAAATGCCGAATGTCCTTTTCCTTCCACAGATGCTGCCTGTCCCACCAGCAGCTTGTTTTTAGCAGGAGGAGGGATTAGTATGGGGCACAGAACCTTTGTAACGGCGGCTGTGTTTATGTAAAGGGCATCATTACGGGAGACAGGAGCAGTGAGGACTGTTACCAGTGGCTCTGCTCCACTCCTGGAGAGGCCACAGTCAGCCAGGTCATTTGCATTTGGCCTTCTCTGGGAACAGTTTGGAGACTGCCCTGTGTTCCCAGGAGCTGTTAGTAAAGCATTGTATTTATATGTCATCTATTACCACGGCTGCCCAGATGCACAAGATATAAATAAGACTGGTGTATGCTGGGGAGGGGTTACGCCAGGAATAGAACAAGGTTCCCTCTGCTTCAGGGAACATCAGCCTCCTGAGGATCTGTAGCCTGGCAACTCAAGTCCCAGGCGCCAGCGTGGGTGAGCAGGGCCTTCGGCCCACCAAGTCCGTGCCGACCATCAACCACCCATTTGCACTAATCCCTTTTTATTCTCCCCACATTCTCATCAGTTTCCTCCAGATCCTACCAGTCACCTACACACTGGTATTGTCACTTGTACCGAGGTACAGTGAAAAACTTGTCTTGCATACCGTTCATACAGATCAATTCATTACACAGTACATTGAGGTAGTACAGGGTAAAAACAATAACAGAATACAGAATAAAGTGTCACAGCTACAGAGAAGTGTATTGCAGGTAGACAATAAGGTGCAAGGTCAAACAAAGTAGATCGTGAGGTCAACAGTCCATCTCATCATATAAGGGAACTGTTCAACTGTCTTATCACAGTGGGATAGAGGCTGTCCTTGAGCCTGGTGGTATGTGCCCTCAAGCTCCTGTATCTTCTGCCCGATGGGAGCGGGGAGGAGAGAGAATGACCCGGGCGGGTGGGGCCTTTGATTATGCTGGCTGCTTCACCAAGGCAGCGAGAGGTATAGACAGAGTCCATTAAGGGGAGGCTAGTTTCCGTGATGTGCTGGGCTGTGTCCACAACTCTCTGCAAGTTTGCACTGGGGGCAATTTACAGCGGCCAATTGACCTACCATTTGTGTATAAAATTACAAGGGGCAGAGATAGGGTGAATGCACTCAGTCTTTTTCCCAGGGCTGAGGAATCAAGAACTAGAGGGCATAGGTTTAAGGTGAGGGGGAAAAGATCTAATAGAAACCTGAGGAGCACCTTTACACCCAGAGAGTGGTCAGTATATGGAACAAGCTGCCAGAGGAAGTGCTTGAGGTGGGTACATTAACAACCTTTAAAAGACATTTAGGCAGGTAGATGGATAGGAAAGGTTTAGGGGGATATAGCTTAGATGGGAATCTTGGTTGGCATGGACCAGTTGGGCCGAAGGGCCTGTTTCCATGCTGTATGACTCTATGACCCTACCAACCTGCTCTGGTTTACTCCCACATCTTTGGATGTGGGAGTAAACCAGAGCACCCTGAGGAAGCCCACACAGTCACAGGGAGAACGTGCAAACTCCAAATAGGCAGCACCCAAGGTCAGGGTCAAACCTGGGTCTCTGAAGCTGCACCACTGTGACGCCCTAATCTTTGGTTAAGCGGAGAAGAAGGTCGAACCTGTGAGGAAGGAAGACCAGCTACGTTTACCTGACCTGGTTATCACAGCCCAACATCTGCTGTCTTCGAACATCTCGTGCGTTTAAGCAGAACTGCCCCAACCAGCCAAGGTAACGGCACATTTCAGACTGGCAGCACATTCAGTGCTTGGTTTGTTGCACGGCTTTGAGTGCAAGGCATTTCTGTTTCTGCCTTCAAGCATCATCCTCAAACATTTACCAGGCCTCCTGCCAACTTTAGAATTCCTTTTGTTTTGTGGGAGTATCTCTAATCCATTGGAAACTCAGTCAGCACCTCAAGGGGCACCTATGCACTGTATGTGAACTGAGTCCTTTGACTGAGGTCAGGACACGTTAAGACACATTGCCAGAGCAGGTGGTGACATCAGATACAATCACTGACACAATTTAGACAGACACTTAAAAGCTTAGAAGGATATGGTCCCTAATGTAGGCAAATGGGATTACTGTAGGTTGGCAAAGAGGTTGGCATGGGTGGGTCAGGCCGAAGGGACCGTTTCTGTGCTCTACGACTTGATGACTCAAAGGTTTAGATAGCTTCCATGAAGAACGAAGCAGAGGTAATGGTCATCACAGCGAAGCAATGGCTTTTTGTCTGAACATTCTGGAAGAAATCAAAACTTTGGGACCTCGGGGATGGGAAAGGTCTGCGAGTCTGCTCGTCTGTAAATGCAAGTCTGCTACTTGAGTAGCTCATTCCAAATACGCACCACCCTTTGTGTGAAGAAGCTCCCCCTGATGTCCCTTTAAAATCTCTTGCCTCTGATCTTAAACCTATGCCCTTTTGTTTTTAGCACCCCCTCCCTGGGTAAAAGACTGTGTGCTTTCACCTCACCCTGGTGATTGCTGCCCTCTTCTCTCCACAGGGATTGGTTCTGCTGGGCCTTCCAGAATGTTCTCTTATCATATCTTAGGGCTTGTTTTCCCTCTGTCACCAGTGTTGCTAGGTTGGTTGCTAGGGAGGGCCTGTTGATCCCAAACCAAATGAGATCATAACTCTGTTATCACTAATGCATGCACATGCACACGCACACACACACGCACACACACACACACACACACACACACACATGCAAACACACAGTCACAACTCATACACAGGCACTCACATGTACAAAGTCAAAATTGAAGTGGAGTTTATTGTCATATGCACAAGTACAACCTCATCAGGTGCAATAAAAAACTTACTTGTAGCAGCATCACAGGCACATAGCATCAGGTAAGCAGCATTCATGAGAAATCAAACACACATAAAAACAATTTATATATACATATACACACACACATACACAAACACACACAGACACTTGCAAACACTGCCTTTCATGAATAAGGGTACCACATTTGCTGTCCTCTTGTCATCTGATCCTTCAAATGTGGCCAGTGAAGATTTAAAAATCTCCATCAGGGCCCCAGCAATCTCCTCCCTTGCCTTCCACTGTAGCCTGGGATATATCTTATCAGGCCTTGGGAATTATCCACCTCTGCCATGATTATCCTCATCACTGGTGTGCCACAAGGCTGTATCCTCAGCCCCCTACTCTACTCCCTGTACATTATGACTATGTCTCCAGATTCTGCTTTAACTCCACCTTCAAGTTTGCAGATGACACCACCATAGTGGGCCGAAACTCAAATAACGATGAGTCGGAGTACTGGAAGGAGATAGCGAGCCTAGTGGCATGGTGCCAAGACAACAACCTTTCCCTCAATGTCAGCAAAACAAAAGAGATGGTCATTGACTTCAGGAAGCAGAGCGGAACACAGCCTACTGTCTGTATCAATGGCGCTGATGTCAAGATGGTCGAGAGCTTCAAGTTCCTATGTGCAAATATCACCAATAGCTTGTCCTGGTCCAACCATGTAGATGCAATGGCCAAGAAAACACACCAGCAAAAGAATAGCGTGGAAAGCGTCCTATGTATCACGGCTTGGTATAGTAACTGCTCTGCCCAAGACTGCAAGAAACTGCAGAGAGCTGTGGACACAGCTCAGCCCATCATGGAAACCAGCCTCCCCTCCCTGGACTCTGCCTACACTTCTCGCTGCCTCGGGAAAGCAGCCAACATAATCAAAGACCCCACCCACCCAGGTCATTCTCTCTTCTTGTGCGTCTGATACCATGTGCCTGTGGTGCTGCTGCAAGTAAATTTATTACTACATCTGTACATATTTGTGCATATGACATTTGTGCATATACACTTGTGCATATGACAATAAACTTGATTTTGCCTTTGACTTTTCTCCTCTCCTCCATTGGGCAGAAGATACAAAAGCCTGAAAGCACGCACCACCAGGCTCAAGGACAGCTTCTATCCCGCTGTTATAAGACCCTTGAATGATAAACTGCTGATCTCACAATCAACCTCATCATGGCCCTTGCACCTTATTGTCTGCCTGCACTGCACTTTCTCTGTAACTGCAACACTTTTATTCTGCATTGTTATTGCTTTTTTCTCGTACTGCCTCAATGTACTTATATTTTGGAATGATCTGCATGGATGGCATGCAAAACAAAGTTTTTCACTGTATCTCGGTACATGTGACATATAAGTGTGCTGGGAGATCTAACAGCTCCTCCTTTTCAATGCTAATTTGTTCTAGAATTCCATCACTCCCCCCTCCCTGAATTCTCCCGCTACAATGCACTTCTCCTCAGTGATTGCAGATGAGAAGTATCCATCTCAGACCTCACCTGCATTCCCTGGCCCCACTCACGGATTGCTCCTTCAGTCCCTAATAGCCCCCCCTCTTTCCCTGGTTACACTCTTGCCTTTAATAAGAAAATGGATTTCCCTTGATCTTGTTCACCAGTGGTATTTTGTGCCCCCTCCTCACCCTCCCAAATACTTTGTTAAGTACACATTCCTTGCCCCCCCCCCCATGCAGTCCATACACCCATACGGCTTTCTCCCTTCAGTTCTCTAAACCTGCCATGACCCTTTTTTCTGTGTCCAATCCTCAGTATCCCTTGACCAACAGGGTTGCTTGGACTCACCCCTCACCATTACAGGAACACCGCTGGCCCTAAGCTCTCACTCTTTGAATAACTCCCAAAAGACTTGCTGCAAGTAGCTGCCCCCAGTTCACTTTTGCCAGGTCCTGCCTCAAACGTGAAGTCACCCTTCCCCCAAGTCAGGACCTTCATTTCCGGCTGATTCTTGTCCCTCTCCATAGTAACAAACCATATGGAGATTCACAATCCCATCCTGCACGGTCACGGGCCAGGGGTTCCCAGGAGTCCGTGGGGATGATGCATTTCTTCAAGGAGGCTCTGAGCATGTCTTTGAATCTTTTCCTCTGGTAATCTCTTTCCAGAATATTACTCAGAATTGGAGCTCTCTTTCACGATCTGTGTGTAACTGGGGTACACACACACACACACACACACACACACACAGGCTCACACGCACGCGCGCACACGCACACACACACACACACACACACACACACACACACACAGGCTCACATGCGCAACACACACACAGACAGGCTCACATGCCCACACAGGCTCACATGCACACACACACAGACTCGCACGCACACACACACACACACACAAATCTCTGTCTGGATTCATTGGAGAGGGTGTGTTCAGTCACTTGATCCCTTGTGGTGCTACTGGGGGAGTTCAAAGGTTTGTGTTTACTGAGCTTGTTCCCATTTAACTTGGATGAGATCAGACTTCCTAACTATATCAGCCAAGGACTGAATAATGTTTAACAGATTTATGTTCCCAGACTGACTGATGTGGAACAGAAAGGCTTCACGTTGCTCTTCTTCAGTCAGTATTCTTGGAGCTGCTTCCAGTAGCTGTCAGGAAATTGTCTGTTCCCCAGCGAGCATTTGGCAGACTGTGTTTGGGAGCTTGATGTAATTACAGTGGCTGCAGGAAGAGCTGTTCCTCCATGTCGCTGTGTGGATGCTGCCAAAACCCCAGCACCAACAGATCTCCGTCCACAGACAGAGGCAGGACGTCCGGTCCCTGGTTCACCTGTGAAGACCCCGTCCCTGAGTGCGGAGTCCAATAATTGACTCAACACAGGCATGTACTTACACTGACATTCCTTCATCCCTTTTCAAACAACTGCATAATGGCAGCCGTCCTCCAATCCTCTGGCACCACGGCTGCAGTCAGTGAGGACTGAAGCTGTAGTCAGAGCCTCTACAGTTTCAGCCCTTGCTTTGTTTAACACCCTGGGATGTATTTTAGCCTGACAGGTGGAGGCAGGTACAATAGAGGCATTTAAGAGGCTGTTAGATAGGCGCACGAATGTGCAGAGAATAGAGGGATATGGACATTGTGTAGGTAGAAGGGATTAGTCTAATTAGGCGTTTAATTACTAGTTTAATTAGTTTGGCACATCATCGGCCAAAGAGCCTTTTCAGAATCAGAATCAGGTTTATTATCACTGACTTATATGACATGAAATTTGTTGTTTTGCGGCAGCAGCACAGTGCAAAGACATAAAATTACCATAAATTATTAAAATAAATAAATAGTGCAAAAAAGGAATAACAAGGTAGTATTCATGGCTTCATGGGCCATTCAGAAATCTGATAGCGGAGGGGAAGAAGCTGTTCCTAAATCATTGAGTGTGGGTCTTCAGGCTCCTGTACCTCCTCCCCGATGGTAGTAATGAGATGAGGACATGTCCCGGGTGGTGAGGGTCCCTAGTGATGGATGCCACCTTCTTGAGGCGCCACCTCTTGAAGATGTCCTTGATGGTGGCGAGGGCTGTGCCCGTGATGGAGCTGGCTGAGTCTACAACCCTCTGCAGCATCTTGCCATCCTGTGCTTTGGAGCATCCATACAAGGCTGTGATGCAACCAGTCAGAATGCTCTCCACCGTACATCTATAGAAACTTGTAATAGTCTTTGGTGACATATTGAATCTCTTCAAACTCCTAACATGCCTTCTTTGTGATTGCATAAATCTATTGGGCCCAGGTTAGATTCTCCAAGACACAAGAAGGACTGTAGATGTTGGAAATCTGGAGCAACACAAGATGTTGATGCCCAGGAACTTGAAGCTGCTCACCCTTTCCACAGCTGGCCCCTCAATGAGGACTGGTGTGTGTCCTCCCGACTTCCCCTTCCTGAAGTCCACAATTAATTCCTTGATCTTGAATCAATTCCTGTGCTGTACTGTTCTATGTTCTATTTCCTATGTTCTAATTAATCCACTTTCAAATATGCCAGACCTCTAACTCAAGAACATGAGAATTCGGAGCAGGGGTCAACCCCTTGAGCCTACTCCAACATTCATCAAGGTCACGGTCGATCTTCTACCTCAGCCCCATCTCCCTGCTTTACCCTCGGATCCCTCAGTTCCCTTCAGATCCAGAAATCTTGATCTCTACTCCAAATGAACTCAGTGACAGAGCCTCCACGTTCCTCCGGGGCAGAGAATTCCAAGGATCCACTCCCTCCTGGGTGAACAAATTTCTTCCCATCTCAGCCCTAAGCAGCCTTTCCCTATCCTGATTCTGTGACCCTGGTCCTTGGCTCCTCAGCCAAGGAAAGCACCCTCCCTGCATCCACCCTGCTGCGCTTATCTGTAAGAGTTTCGTAAGTTTCAATGAGATCATCTCCCACTTCCTCTTTCATTAGGTTTATCTCATCCAATGCTCCACACTCATTCGCCTTCCCTACCATGTTTCACCATGCCTCTCTTTTGTGAAGACATTGAGAAAATATTCATTAAAACCTCCCCCCGCATCCTCCACCTCCACACACAGATTAATTCAAGTCCCTAACAGACCCTCCTTATTTATGGATTCCGAAAAATATTTGGATCTTCCCAGCTGGTATTTTCTGCAGCCTCCCTTGCTGACTTAATTTCCCCCTCTAATTTCCCCTCTTCACCCTCTGAAGTCTCCCAGGATTTCTGCTGTATTAAGCTCTCAGTGTCTGACGTACACTTTGCCCTATTTGCTTCTACCCTCCGTGCACCTGGTCATCCAGGGGTTCCAGATGTGACAGTCCTGCCCTTTTTTGTGAGAGTGTGTTTACCCTGAACACCTTGAATTTCCTTCTTAAATACCTCCAGTTGTTCTGATGTCCCTTCCAGTGTCTGTTCACCCTCCACCTTTGCTAAATCACTTTTATAGAGTCATACAGCTCAGAAACAGGCCCTTTGGCCCAACGAGTCCATGCCGACTAAGATTCCCCATCCAAGCTAGTCCCATTTGCCAGCGTTTGGCACATAACCTTCTAAACCTTTCCTATCCATGTATCTGTTCGACTGTCTTTTAAAAGCTGGTATAGTACCTGTCTCAACCACTTCCTCTGACAGCTCATTCCACACACATACCACCCTTTGTATAAAAAAAGTTGTCCCTCAAGTTCTTATTAACTCTCTCCTCTCTCACCTTAAACCTATGTCCTCTAGTTCTTGATTCCCCAACCCTGGGAAAAAGACTGAGTGCATTCACCTTATCTATGCCCCTCATGGTTTTATACACCTCTGTAAGGTCAGATCTCAATCTTCTACGCTTCAAGGAATAAAGTTCTAGCCTGTCCAACCTCTCCCTATAACTCAGTCCCTCAAGTCCTAGCAACATCTTTGTGAATCTTTTCTGCACTCTTTCCAGTTTAATAACATCTTTCCTAGCAGGGCGACCAAAACTGAACACAATACTCCAAGTGCAGCCTCACCAGCGTCCTGTACAACTGCACTATGATCTCCCAACTTTTATACTCAATGCCCTGACTGATGAAAGCCAGTGCGCCAAAAGCCGCCTTCACCACCCTGTCTACCTGTGACTCCACTTTCAGGGAACCGTGTGCTTGAACTCCAAGGTTTCTCTGTTCTACACCACTCCGTACTGTTCACTGTGAAAGTCCTACCTGGATTTGACCTTCCAAAATACAGCACCTCACACTTATCCAAATTAACCTCCATTTGCCATTCCTCGGCCAACTTCCTCAGTGATCAAGATCCCCCTGTAATTTTTTAAGTGTAGTGAAGTCTCCTTCTCCTAACTAAACACCTTTCCTCCTACTTTTCCATTCTCCTTTTCCATCTCTGTGCCAGATCTAACTGCATCACTGTCACGGTGCTCTCCCACTGATACCCCTTCCTCTTGCCCAGCTTCATTACCCAGAACTGAATCTGTAACCGTCCCTTGTTCTTCCTGCAAACTGGAGGGGAACGTTCTCCTGACTGTAGTTCAGGAGTTCTGTATGCTACATATTAATAGGGATTGGGTGTATCCCTGTTAATGTTTGGGTAAATGAAATCCCCACTATTCCTGCCCTGGTGCTTCTATATCAGAGATACAGCAGAGGCCCTTCGGCCCACCGAGTCTGCACTGACCATCAACCACCCATTTACACTAATGCCACACTGATCCCAGTTTTAATTCTCCACACATTCTCAACAACTCCCCCCACTGTCCCCCCCCCAAGATTTTTGGCACCTGCCCATACACTAGGGTCAATTTAAAGTGGACAATTAACCCACCAACCCGCATGTCTTTGGGATGTGGGAGGAAACCGGAGCACTCAGGGGGAAACCCACACAGTCACAGGGAGAATGTGCAAACTCCATGCGTGTGCGCGCGCACGCACACACGTGCACACACACACACACACACACACACAGAGTGTCCCGAGGTCAGGATCGAACCTGGATATCTGGAGCTGTGAGGCAGCAGATCTACTAGCTGCGCCACTGGTCAGACGTTAGTTCACAAGTTGGTTTTTCTGAGGAATCATAAGGAATCTAGGATTCCTTAAAGGGATCCTAGTAAGGTCAATATTCCCTAGGCCCTGGTGTATGTCCTAGCCTCATCAGTACTCTCAAGAGTCCTCCTTATTTTCTGTAAAATCAGTGGTGGGAGAGACAGGGTCTATGAGCATTTGGAAAGACAAAGACTGATTAACAGCAGCCAGCATGGTGTTGTACATGGGAAACCATATCTCATAAGTTTGAATGATTTTTTTTGAAGAGGCAACCAAGAGGATTGACAAGAGCAGGTTGGTAGATGTCATCTACAGGGACTTTGGCTAAGCCTTTGACAAGGTCCCACTTGGTAGGCTGGTCCAGAAGGTTAGATTACATGGGATCCAGGGTGAACTAGCCAATTGGATACAAAATTGTCTTGGTGGTAGGGGTCAGAGGGTGGTAGTGGAGGGTTGTTTTTCACATTGGAGGCCTGTGACCAGTGGTGCACCACAGGGATTGGTGCTGGGTCCACTGTTGTTTGTCATCTATATTATTGAATTGAATTAGAATGCACTTGGCACAGTTAGTAAGTTTGTGGATGACACCAAAATTGGTGGTGTGGTGGACAGTGAAGAAGGTTGTCTAAGAGAACAACAGGGTCTAGGTCAACTGGGGAAGGGGGCCAAGGAATGGCAGATGGAATATAACTCTGACAAGTGCAAAGTGCTGCATTTTGGGAAGTTCAAGCAGGGCAGGACATACACAGTAAACGGCAGGGCTCTGGAGAGTGTTGTAGAACAGAGAGACCTCGGGGTACAAGTACATAGTTCCTTGAAAGTGGCAACACAGATAGATAGGATGGTGAAGGTGTACGGCATTCTTGCCTTCATCGATTGGGACACTGAGCACAAGAGTTGGAGCATCATGTTGCAACTGTACAAGACATTGGTGAGACCATATTTGGAGTATTGTTTGCAGTTCTGGACACTCAGCTATCGGAAGGATGAGACTAAGCTGGAGAGGCTGCAGAAAAGATTCACAAGGATTCACTGGGACTGGAGGGCTTGAGTTATAAGGAACTATATATATATATATATATATATATATATATATATATATATATATATATATATATATATATATGTATGTATGTATGTATGTATGTATGTATATATAAAATACATACATACATACATACATACACACATATTTATTTATTTATATGTTTATATATATAGTTCCTTATAGCTAACTATAAGCTATAAGGGACTGGATAGGCTGGGACTATTTTCCCTGGAGTGAAGGAAGCTGAAGAGTAACATTATAGAGATTTATAAAAAAATCATGGGGGTCATAGATAAGGTCACAGTCCTTTTCCCAGGGAAGGGGAGTCTAAAACTAGAGGGCACAAGTTTAAGGTGAGAGGGGAAAGATTTAAAGGGGACCTTGTGATCTTTTGACCTGAGGGGCAACTTTTTCACACAAAGTGTGGTGGGTGTGTGGAACGAGCTGTCAGAGGAAGTGGTAGAGCTGGGTGCAGTTACAACAATTAAAATACACTCGGACAGGTACATGGATAGGAAAGGTTTAGAGGGATATGGGCCAAATGCAAGCAAATGGGAACTGGCTCAGGTTGGCACCTTGATCAGCATGGACAAGTTGGGCTGAAGGGCCCATTTCGGTGCCTTATAACTCTGTGACTCATTACCATAGTATAACCTTGATGAAGTAATGTTTAATCTCTGACCTCAACAGTTACACTGCCCAGTGGTAATGAAGCAGGAAGATCTGTCTCCTCAAGGCCTGTGTTAAGAGTTCTCCCCTCTCATTGCCATGTCAGTTCTGGCCTTAGCATTGTTTTCCCCTTTTCCAGATAGTTTTTCCATTACATTGTGGTGGCGCTGCACACTCTGTCTGCTCTGACATTGCTTCAATAAACAGTTAAATACTCTGTAGTAAACAGACACTTAGGGCAATAAAAGGCAATACATGTTCCGGAGCTCTCACACTATATCAGGGTTAATATCGCAACCTGCTTTGTCAATCACTTTGTTTTTCAGAGAAGAGAAAACTTCTTCTGACCTTTGTGATGTACAGGACAAGAAGGTTTGTACCTACATGGCGCCTTTCTCATTTCAGAAAAAAAGAGGAAGAGGGTGGTCTTTTTCAAACGGTGCAACATGGTATTTTAGACCTAGGGACCTGGGGTATTTTAGAGTATGAACTAGCCTTTGTCTCTCTTTCAAAAGGTGGGGCCTCAGGACTGCCTCCAAGCAGCAGTGAAGGGTAACGCTGGAAGCCTCAGCCATTGGACTCGGAGCACAGCGTGTGCGAGACACTGGACAGACGGGGTCGCACTGACCTTACCTCTTGCCCTATGTGATCACTACACTTTTATTGAGTCTCAGCTGGAGCCACTCCAGCTGACCCCAAGTCAAACCTGGCCACACACTGCCACACCTGCACCCCTGTTGTTGTGCTGTAGACTTGTGACAGCCTTGCTATTGTCCAACCGTCACTTCGACTGACTCCATCTACACTTCCCGCTGCTTCGGGAAAGCAGCCAACATAATCGGGACCCCTCCCACCCCGGTATTCTCTCTTCTCTCCCCTCCTGACAGGCAAAATTGTGCCACCAGGCTCAAGGACAGCTTCTATCCCACTGTTATAAGACTCTTGAACAGACTTCTAATACGCTAAAAGATCTCCCAATCTACTTCATCATGGTTCTTGCACCTTATTGTCTACTTGTACTGCACTTTCTCTGTACCTGCAACACTATGTTCTGCACTCTGTTTTGTTTTTACTACCTTGATGTACTTAGGTATAAGATATTTATTTATTTATTAGTCACATGTACATCGAAACACACAGTGAAATGCGTCTTTTTGCGTTACTGAGAATGTGCTGGGGGCAGCCCGCAAGTGTCGCCACTCTTCCGGTGCCAACATAGCATGCCTGCAGCTCCTAACCTGTATGTCTTTTGGAATGTGGGAGGAAACTGGAGCACCCGGAGGAAACCCACGCAGACACAGGGAGAATATAAAAACTCCTTACAGACAGTGGCGGGAATTGAACCTGGTTCGCTGGCGCTGTAATAGCGTTATGATAACCGCTACACTACCGTGCCGCATCGTACAGCACGATGTGTCTGGATGGCAAGCAAACAAAAGCTTTTCACTGTATCTTGGTACATGCGACGGTAATAAATCATTCCAATAAAGCAATCCAACCCATGACTGCACCCACCATCCCACAGCCAGGACAATGGTTGTGTTTGGCAACTATCGGGAAGTTGGGGGTGCGAGTGAGGTCACAGAGAAGAGGTACCATCACAATACCAAGGGTAACCGAGGTTCCCCCATGCACTGCTGCTTACCTCTGGTATCTACAGACCGACTCTACAGAGGTCTCTGCACCACTTACATCATAGTAATTACTTATCAGAACCAGGCAGCATTTATTGCCCATCTCTAACTACCCTTGAGAAGCTGGGGGTGAGCCGCCTTCTCTAACCACTGCAGTCCTGGTTAAGGTACTCCCAACAGTTCCAGGATTCAGATCGAGTGGTAATGTCTCAGGAAGGTGACATCCATCATCAGGGACCCCCACCACCCGGGCCATGCCCTCTTCTTGATGTTCCCATCAGGCAGAAGGTACAGGAGCCTGAAGACCCTCACCTCAAGGTTCAACAACAGCTTCTTCCCCACTGCCATGAGGTTCTTGGGAGCGTAAATTGGGAACAGTTGTTCTTGGGGAAGTGCACAATGGAAATGTGGAGATTGTTTGGGGAGTACTCGATAGGTTTGTCCCACTGAGGCAGAGTAAGGATGGCAGGGTGAAGGAACCATGGTTGACAAGAGATGTGGAATATCTAGTGAAGAGGAAGAAAGAAGCTTACTAAGGTTTAGGAAGCAAGAATCAGACAGGTCTCTAGAGAGTTACAAGGTAGCCAGGAAGGAGCTTAAGAATGGACTTAGGAGAGCTAGAAGGGGGCATGAGAAGGCCTTGGTGAGTAGGAATAAGGAAAACCCCAAGACATTTTACACGTATGTGATGAACAGGAGGATGACTAGAGTGAGGGTAGGACTGATTAGGGATAGAGGAGGAAACATATGCCTGGAGTGGGAGGAGGTAGGGGAGGTCCTTAATGAATACTTTGCTTCAGTGTTCACCCGTGGGAGAAAACTTGACATTTGTGAGGACAGTGTAAAATAGACTGATAAGCTAGAACTTGTCGATGTTAAGAAGGAGGATGTGCTGGAAATTTTGAAAAACATTAGGATAGGTAAGTCACCGGGGCCAGACGGGATATATTCCAGGATACTACGGGAAGCGAGGGAAGAGATTTCTGAGCCTTTGGCAATGATCTTTGTGTCCTCGCTGGCCACAGTAGTAGTATCAGATGATTGGAGGGTGGAAAATGTTATTCCTTTGATCAAGAAAGGGAGTAGGGATAACCCTGGGAATTATAAACCAGTGAGTCTTACTTCAGTGGTGGGAAAATTACTGGAAAAGATTCTTAGGGACAGGATGTATGAGCATTTGGAGAATCATAGTTGTTTTAAGGATAGGTAGCATGGCTTTGTGAGGGGCAGGTCATCTATGTTCTATATTTAAAACAAGACATTAGTGCAAAAAAAGCACATCCCTGATAGTACAAGAGGTTATTCCTTAGCGTTCCATTGCTGAGGTAGGGTTAGGGTTGTGCAGGTCGGTTCAAGAACCTGATGGTTGTAGGAAAGTAGCTGTTCCTGAACCTGGTGGTGTGGGACTTTAGGCTTCTGTACCTCCTGCCCAACAGTGGCAGCGAGAAGAGGACATGACCCTTAGGTGTGGCCTGGAGGTTATTCCCAATATAAAACTCTTCCCATCTCATAGAAGCCTTTCCATTGTTTTTCTATTTCCCACTCTATTGTGGACTCATCCAATTTCTTCTCCAAAGCATCCAGACCGTGGGTCTAAACCACTTCCCATGGTGGAATAGCCCCCCTCCTACCACTCTCTGGGTAAAGAACTTCCCCCTGAATTCCCTACTGGATTCATTGGTGACTGGCTTTTGTTGAAGGCACCAAGCTTGTCAGGAGCATTGTCTCATGTCACCTTATATTACCAAAAGGGAGTGCCAGTTTATCAGTCCATGCTCCCGGATGGTGCCCTCATCCCACAACCTTCCACTGAGCCACCAGTGATCTTGGGGGATCTGAAGGGGACACTAGGAACAAAGCAGAGGAGTGGCTGGAATCTCTAGGCCCTAGTGACTGTCACAGTCATGGAGTCATAGAGCGATACAGCATGCAATCAAAGCTGGATCCGTGCCAACCATCAAACACCCACTCACACTAATCCCACACCAATCCCATTTTATTCTCCCCACATCCCCCTCAACTCCTCCCAGGTTCTATCACTCATCCACACACTAGGGGCAATTTACAGCGACTAATTAACCCACTAACCCACACATTTTTGGGATGTGGGAGGAAACTGGAGCACACGGGAGAAACCCAGCAGTCACAGGGAGAACTCTGGTCTCCGGAGCTGTGAGGCAGCAGCTCTACCAGCTGCACCGCTGTGGTCAGACATAATCTCAAAACGCCACACCCCAGCCAAGAAATTTAAACTCAAACAATTAAACAAATCTGGAATAAACAGTTAGCATGTGTGAAGTAGTGGATGGTGCTAGAGTACATGTGGGTCTGAGCAAAGGTGAACTGCCATCAATAGCAGGTTAACTAAACTGACCACTGCAGTGGCCCAGCCAATGGCTCCATCCAAAACTATCAGCGTTGGGCAGTAAATGCAGCTCACCACACCCCCCCTAACAATGAACAGCGCGCTCCACTGTTGAAGGGGTATGGTGCAGGTCAGACTGCTGCAGCTAGCATACTTGCCAGGCATCTGTCTCCAATTAGGTGAATCAAAACTCATGCTCTTTACATCTCTGAGCTGATCCTTCCCAAACTGTTTGAAATGCACGCACACTTCTCTCAGGATGCCCGGTGTTTTGTTGCCATGGTAACCAAACAAGGCACAAACAACTTACTTCAGATGTTTATTTTGGGTGGGAGTCTTGGGAAAGCAGCCACTGGGGCACCAGGCCATAAACAAACTGCTGCTTTAACCCTGCAAGGAACCTTAAGCAGCAGACGACCTCGGAGAAAATATTGGAATGGCTGAAATGCTGTATTTTCTCCCCAAAAAATGCCAGGGATTTAAATTCTGCAAGTGGCATGATGGGATTTGAACTCCCACCTGTTCCAGGCACTGAGCCAGAATTTGAGCTCGGGACCCGAGGTCAAGATCCCTGAGGAGGAGGGCCATGTGACAGGGCCAGCCCAGTGTGGGGATCAGAGCCCAGAGGCCTGGGGGGGTGGGGTGGGCATCCTGACAGATGGAGGGCCCTCTGAACCCCAGCATCTCCCAGCCCAATCCATCACACTCCTACAGCTGCTTTGTCGCCCCGGGTTTATCCAGCTCCTTCCCCAAAGTGTCACTGAATCCATGCCCAGCACCTTCTTGGACAGTGCCCTCCTAAGTAGCACAAGGTCTTGTGCTCCGCCTGTCGCATCTAACCTTTCCGCCACAGATCTTCAGCCATCTGTGGTAGAAAGTCCCAAGGACTAGAACTGGGAGAGACTGGAGAGGCTGGGTCTGTTCTCCATGGAGTGGAGGAGGCGAAGAGGGGACATGACTAAGGTGTATAAAATTATAAGGGGTATAGACAGGGTAGACTGCATGACACCTTTCCCCATATCAGAGGTAGATAAAACTGGAGGACATGGATTTAGGTAAGGGGTAAGAGACAGAGAGGATCTGAGGGGGACCTTTTTCACCAAGAGAGTGGTGAATACCTGGAACACACTGCCTGGGAGGTGAAGTGGTGGAAGCAGAGAACCTGACCGCACTTAAGAAGCGTCTCGATGAGCCCTTGAATCACCTGGGCATAGAAGGCTATGGGCCAACTGTTGGATTAATACGGATGGGTGTCCACGAGTCAATATGGAGGTGGTGGGCTGAAGGGCCTGTTTCCATGCTGTGTGGCTCTATGACACAATGACTCATAATCCTAGGAGGAAAGAAACAGTCGGCATCTCAGTTGCCAATCCCGTATGCTGACCGTGTACCCCTAGTGCAGACTCTGTATCCAGGGGAAACCATAAAGAGATCCATGACCCCACCCACCCAACTATGCAGCAATGGGCAGCAAGGTCTCCAGGGCTGGCTTGTTGACTTAAATTTTTCAGAAGGTCCTGGGGTGTGTCTCTATGAAAGCAGCAAGCAAGGAGGTCAGTAAGATGCTGTCTTTCTAGTATTATGTCATTACTTAAAATAAAATTGATTCCTTTTTGTAACAAATCTCAGTACACTTATTATGAAAGAGGAACTCAGAAACCACTGCTCAACATCTGCTCTGCCTTTTCCTCTCTGAAACCTATCCTTCAATGAGGTCACATTTAATTCTTCTCAATCCCACCCCATCTTAATCGCTCCTTCCTGATCGGGCAATCCTCATGCCCTCGGAGTCAGCTGGGTGAATCTAACTAGTGCTGTAAATGTCTGATTCTGCACCATGTCCATGGGGACCCTACACTGTCTTAGGTACAGACAGGTACAGGTCCTCTGGATGTGACCTCACACAAGTCTTGTCCGGCTGTAGCAAGATGTTACAACAGTAAATCCATCTCCCTCACAATGAAGATTAATGATCTGTTGACCTTCTTAAGCACTTGGCAGCCCTACAATAGCAACAGGAAATGCCAGAAACACTTGGCGGGTCAGGCAGCATCTGTGGAGAAAGGAACAGTCAATGTTTCAGGTCAGCAACCTTTCATCGGAACTGGGAAATTGGGAAAACTAGTTGCAGGGAAGGTGGAGAGATGGATAGGACAAAGGGAATATCTCTAATAGGGTGAGGCCAGGGTTGCCATGGGGATAAATTGAAGTTATCCAGTCAATGGATGAATGGGACAGTTAGGGATTGGGAATACAGCCAAAGGAACATAAAATGGTGTAACATGTAGGGTTGTGGGGCATTTTTTCCAGGGTAGAAATGTCAAATACCAGAGGGTGTAGCTTTAAGGTGAGAGGAGGAAAGTTTAAAGGAGATGTACAGGGTAAATTTTATTACACAGAGAGTAACAAGCTGCCAGGGGTGGTGATGGAGGCAGATATGATAGAAATATGTTTAAGAGGCATTTAGACAGGCACAAGAACAGGCAGGGAATGGAGGGATATAGACTGCATACAGATGAATGGGATTATTTAAGTGGTCATCATGGTCGGCACGGACATGGTGGGTTGAAGAGTCTATCCTTGTGTTGCTCTATGTTCTATGTTCATTCCAGTGAATCTCTCGCCCCTCTGACATCATTCCAACCCAGTACCCAGCTGAGGTGTGACCAGTGCTCCATAGCCTGAAATCCTCGTTCTCATTCCACCTCTGCGTAAATCCATCCACAAACAAGCTCAACAGAAAACAACGCCGCTCTCACAACAGTTCCGTTAATCATAGTCCCCATTTCGGAATAATCCATTCTCTCTCACATTCCCATCAACTCCCCCCTCCCCCCAGATTCTACTCCTCACCCACACACTGCGGGTAATTCACAGCGCCCGATTAACTCACCAACGCACACGTCTTTGGGATGTGGGAGGAAACCAGAGCAAGCAGGGGAAACCGGAGCACCTGGTGGAAACCCACACCATCACAGGGAGAATAAGCAAACCTCACAGCACCTGAGGTCAGGACTGAATGTCTAATAATTAGAAGATAGGGGCTCAGATAAGCAAATTACAAGAAAATTCAAAAACAGAACGGAAGTAAGAACTTTTTGCAAATGAGTTCAGGGTGGCAATGGTCTCCCGAAGTTTGTTTCTGTATTTAAGATTCCTCTCAGTCATCGCAACCACAGCCTGGCGTGACTGGAAATGTGCCAGAGAAGCTTTGATCACACAAACCTGTGCGAGTTCACTGATTCAAGAGCAGAAAGTGTTGTGGAGCTCAGAGCTCTCTCCCGGGGAAGCAGGGGCAGTTGGAATTTATCACCAGATTGATGAAGCATTGTTAGACAATGTTATAAGCACAGGTTTATAACATTGAATGGTGAACAATATCGAGGGGCTGCAAGGCCTCTACCTCACCATCTGTAATACCCAGTCTGGATCAAACCTGACTGATCAACGTGAATATGGCTGAGGTTTTGTTCAGCACCCAGCTTTCTGTAACTCTTCTGTTAATTAGCGGGAGTGAAGAAGGGCAGCACTGTGGCACAGTGGGGTCCAGTTGCTATTTCATGACGCCAGAGATCTAGGTTCGATCCTAACCTCGGGTGCTGTCAGTGTGGAGTTTGCTTGTTCTCCCTGTGAATGCGTGGGTTTCCCCGGGTGCTCCAGTTTCCTCCCACATCCCACAGAGGTGAAGGTCAGTGGGTTAATTGGTTGCTGTAAATTGCCCCCAGTGTGTGGGTGAGGGGTAGGATCTGGGGGGAGTTGATAGGGGGAATAGGTCATGGGGGAATGGGATTAGTCTAAGGGTCAGTGTAGACTGAACGGCCCCCTGTGAAGTACAACTATGGGCTCCAATGTTAAGGCAGTGTTCCTGGTGTTATCAGGGAGTTGGGGTGATTTCCTTTGGGATTCTGGCCCAAGTCACCACATTGTCCTGGACAGCACCAACCAGAAGGAGTAACAAACAATCTGCTGGAATCGAGTAGCATCTGTGGGAGGAAAGGAATTGTCAAGGCTTAACTATCTCCCCTTGCCCACTAGGTCTCTGTGTGAGTGCTTACACGTGGTCACCCAGGGATGGACTTGCCTGGGCTGGGCTCCAGTATGAGCAGGTTTCATTCACACGTAACCAGTGACAGGGGCAGTCAGAAGGACAGGGTAGGACAGAACAGGACAGGGTAGGACAGGGCAGGGTAGGACAGGGTAGGATAGGACAGGGCAGGATGGGACGGGACAGGGTGGGGTAGGGTAAGACGGGATGGGACAGGACTGGATGGGATGGGGTAGGGTAGGGCAGGGTAGGACGGGATGGGACAGGGTGGGACAGGACAGATCAGCCATGATCATGTGGAATGGTGGGATAGATTTGAAGGGCCGAGTGGCCGCCTCCTGCTCCTGTTTTCTGGTCTCCTTGTGTTGCCATGAGTTTAAGTCCCACTAATGGTTTCAGCACGTAATCTGACCTTACCTTTTATATTTGGCTGTGGATTTCTATTTCCATTTCCTTTGCATTTTACTTTCCATTCAAATTGACTTCCCCGTGCACCAAAGCATTGTGCTACATGTTCAGACAAAGGGAGCAGTGTGAACGGAGTTTACTGTCGCAGTCTGCTGGAATCTAACCTGCTGCTCACCCTGTGTGTGGGTCATTGGCTGTCGTTCTCTCCGCCAAACTGGCTGCTGCAGTTCCCGATCTCACTTCACACACAGGAGCTGAGACTGCGGTGGAGCGCTGAGCAAGTGCTGCACTGTCGGAGGGGCAGTCTTTTGGGCAACGGCAGATGTAAGGATCAAACGGGAGGAGGTCAAAGAGGGGAAGATGTTCCCTGCGTTCCGTCCAATACTTATCTTCCAACCAACAGCTTTACTGGCTCCTGTCCGTGCCCTTTGTGGGGTTTATCTACCAAAACATAATAAGAGCAGGAACAACCTTGTCTGTCCTCTGCCATACACCTCAACACTACCTTCATGCACTAACTTTTGATTCCCTGCATACAAGTCCTCTGCGGGTTACGAACACCCAATTTATGGACACCCCGAGCATCCGGGAGACTGACGGGATGGATGGGGATGGATTTGCCGGCTGCTGCGGGGCTGCAGGCATCTTCTGCCGGGTGGGAACGGGGCATTTCCGTGTGCCTTCTCTCCCCTACCCCAAGCCGCAGCAATCGGGGGCTGAGTGCAACCGAGCAGAGCTGGGAGCGCTGAGCAGAATCACTTGCTCACTCACTGAGTCAGTGAGGCCGGCTGGCAGCAGCTCTTCCTGTGCCTGCTCGCTCTCCCGTCACAGCTGTTTCTGTGATCCTCTCCCACACACCGTTTCTGCTCATTTCCGACTTAACGAACAGTTCTCAGGAACGGAACCCTGTTGTAACCTGGGGACTATCCGTACTCAAATATTTATCAGCCTCTGTCTTGAATGTACTCTGTGCCTCCACAGCCTTCTGGGGTAGAAAATCCACCACCTAATTTCTTATCAGTCCCTTATTGTGAGATAGTGACGTCTGGCTCTAAACAGCCCACTTAGCAAGAAACATCATCTTTCTATCTGCGGTTTAATCATTTTATCTGTAAGATCACCTGTTTTCTAGCGAGTACAGGCCCAGCCTGCTTAATGTCTCCTACAACCAACAGCCATTCCAGCAACCAATCATTACACCATCCTCTGGGTTAAAATATTTACTCATATCCCCTCTAATCCTTCTAGCAGTTACTTTAACTCCCTGCCACCTGCTTTCTGCCAAGGGAAAAAGAACCTTCCTTCCAGTGAAGTCTCCCCTCAGTCTCCTCTGCTCCACGGAAGAAATTTCTAAATGATAATCCTTTCTCACACCTACAGTTTGCAACACCCTCGTAAATCTCTTCTGTACAGGTGACCCCTGTGTTATGGCCCTTTGGGTAACGGCAATTAGCCCTTGCATAATGCACAAATCACTACTCAAAAAAATCTAAGATATGGAATAAAAAAATCACTCTCACAACATTTACGTGAACAATAAAGCAAATAAATAAACACAAAGTTTTTTTTATCAATTTGCGTTTCATGACGCAAGTGCAGATGATGTGGCTTCATAATACCGAAAATCGCCACCGCTCCCCTCCCATAACACGGGGGTTGCCTGCACCCTCTCCAGTGCGATCCCATCTTCTCTTCATGTGGTGACTGGAACAGTTCACAGTACTCAGGATGCAGTCTAACTAGTGTTATGTACAGTTCCAGTATAATCTCCTCTATCTCTCCACACCACTCAATATCCTGCACTTTTTTTGGACATTCTCTTGCCTGGTTGAAACAGCTCCCCTCATGAACACTGTCTACACCTCTCGCTGCCTTGGTAAAGCAGCCAACATTATCAAAGACCCCACCCACCCCAGACATTCTCTCCTCTCCCCTCCCATCAGGCAGAAGATACAAAAGCCTGAAAGCACTTACCACCAGACTCAAGGACAGCTTCTATCCCACTGTTATAAGACTATTGAACAGTTCCCTAGTACGATAAAATGGACTCTTAACCTCACAATCTACCTCGTTATGGCCCTTGCACCTTATTGTCTGCCTGCACTGCACTTTCTCTGTAACTGTAACACTTTATTCTGCACTCTGTTATTGTTTTCCCTTGTACTGCCTCAATGCACTGACGTGATGAAATGATCTGTATTGATGTCATGCAAAACAAAGTTTTTCGCTGTACCTTGGTACATCTGACAATAAAAAAACAATTTACCTCCTCAGATGCATTACCTCACACTTTACATTCCATTTGCTACTATTTACCCAACTAATCAGACTACCAATAATCAGTATCTTCCTGCAGTCCAAAACTTCACTCCTCTCAATCACCTGGACTTACTCTCCATTATTTCTCGCAGTCCTCTGCATCTTCTTTTGTGAAGTATTTGTTTAAATTTCTGCCATTTCTTTGTACTCCAATATAATTTCTCCTGCTTCACTCTGTCAAGGATCCACATTTAGAGTCATACAGCATGGAAGCAGGTCCTTCAGCCCAACTCGTGGATGCCTACCTGAGCTAGTCCCATTTACCTGTGTTAGGCCCATTTTCCTCTAAACCTTTCCTATCCATTTACCTGTCCAAGTGTCTTTTAAATGTTGTTATTGTACCTGCCTCAACTAGTTCCTCTGGCAGCTTGTTCCATGTACACACCAATTTCTGTGTAAAGTTATTCCTCAGGTCCCCTTTAAGTCTTTCCCCTCTCCTCTTAAACCTATGCCCTCTAGTTGTGCATTCCCTTCCCTGGGAAAAAGACTGTGCATTCACCATATCTATGCCCCTTATGATTTTATACTCTTCTATAAGGTTGCCCCTCATATCTCCTGTGCTCCAAGGAATAAAGTCCTAGCCTGCCCAACCTCTCCCTATAACTCAAGCCCTCGAGTCCTGGCAACATTCTCATAAATCTTCTTTGCACTTTTTCCAGCTTCATCAAGTTTGGCTAATCCTTTTCCTTTTACCTATCTTCAGAAGCATTTACAATCTATCTTTATGCCCCTCACTAGACCACTCTCATGTACTCCTTTCTTGGTCCTTTTTCAGCTGGATTCTGAAACTTCCTAAATCTTCAGGGTTACCGCTCCTTCTGGCAACATCTCCTTTGATCCTACATGACTCTTCTTAGCCTCATTCGGACCTTTTCCCTGTTGGGATTGGTGCGTTAAAAGGATGTCTATTTGCTGCAATCTACAGTATGTATTAATTCCACAAATGTTAGCCATTGCTTGTGTGTCACCCATTAATGAGGTTTCCCAACATACCCTCACCAACATGGCTCATACCTTTGTAGTTTGCTTTGTTTAGATTTAGGATTGAAACAAAGTTATTATCAATCTTTACACAGGGGTCCATCTTATAAGCTAGGAGGAGGCCAATTCCACTCGCCATCACTGCCGACTCTCAGAGCAACCCATCAGTTCCCTTCCCCCACTTGTTTCCCTGTATTTGCTTTCACATGCTCCTCGACTCTCTCCTCCCACCACCCACCTACATTGGGGGTAATCTACAGAAGTCACTAAACCTAGCAGCAGGTCTCTGGGTTGAGAGAGGAAACTGGAGCACCCGGGGGAAACCCACGCACTCACAGGGAGAACGTGCAAACTCCACACCGACAGTACCCAAGGTCAGGATTGAACTTCGGTTGCTGTAGCTGTGAGACAGCAGCACAGTCGCACAACAATATTATGATCACTCCTCCCTGAAGGCCTCTAAATACCAGATTATTAATTAACCCATTCTCATTACACAGTATTAGATTAAAATAATGCTTCACTGGTTGCTTACTCAAGTTTCAGGTTTAAAGTTTATTGTCATGGGCATACATACCCAGGGTATAAATGCCATGAAAATTAGCTTTTCGTACCAGCAACACAATTCATTACAAACTTAAATTGACATAAATTATACATAATTTACGCGACACGATAAACAAAAATAAACATAACTACATTCATGCAAGTTGAGCGAAACATAGCCCGAGGTAGAATTAGGGTTTTTCAGGTTGGTTGAAGAACCTGATGGCAGTGGGGAAGAAGCTGTTGTTGAACCTTGAAGTGTGGGTCGTCAGGCTGCTGTACCTCTTGCCCAATGGCAGCATCGAGAAGAGGGCATGGCCTGGGTGTTGGGGGTCCCTGATGATGGATGTTGCCTTCCTGAGACATCACCTCTTGTAGATGTCCTCGATGGTGGGGAGAGCTGTACCCACGATGGAACTGGCTGAGTTCACCACTCTCTGTAGCCTCTTGTGTTTCTGTGAATTGGAGTTCCCATGCTCCTCATGATTTTACACACCTCTATAAGGTCACCACTCAGCCTCGGATGCTCCAAGGCCTACCCAGCCTCCCCTTATAACACAAGCCCTCCAGTCCCAGTAACATCCTCATGAAGCTTTTCTGCACCCACTCCGGCTTAATCACATCCTTCCTGTAGCCGGGTGACTAGAACTACACACAATACTCCAAGTGTGGTCTCACTAACCACTTGTACACTTGGAGCATGATGTCCCAACCCCTGTACTCATGTGTGCCAGATGCTTTCTTCACCCCCGTCTACCTGTTCTGCCACCTTCAGGGATCTATGTACCTGTATATCTTGGTGCCATACTCCATGAGACGTTACCATGCCAACGGCAGTCACTCTCACCTCACCAATGGAACCGAGCTCTGCTCCATGATTAGCCCAAGGCTATGATGAGGTCTGACATAATGGTCCTGGTGTGTCAGTGAGACGTGATTGGTCAGGACAGTCTGACAGCACTTACAACACACCCCGCATCACTGATGATAGAGGATCACTGGGTGGGTCAGTGATTGGCCAGACTGGATTTCTCCTGCTCTTTGAGGACAAGACATTCCTGGTAATTTTCCATATTGGTAAATTGGTTTATTATTGCCACATGTACTGAGGTACAGTGAAAAACTTTGTTTTGCATGCCACCCATACAGATAATTTCATCACATCGGTGCATTGAGGTAGTTCAAGGGAAAACGATAACAGAATGCAGAATAAAGTGTTACAGTTACAGAGAAAGTGCAGTGCAGGCAGACAATAATGTGCAAGGCCATAACAAGGTAGATTGTCAGGTCAAGAGTCCATCTTATTGTACTAGCTGACCTTTCAATACTCATAACAGCAGGATAGAAGCTGTCCTTGAGCCTGGTGGTACATAATTTCGGGCTTTTGTATCTTCTGCTCAATGGGAGGGGGAAGAAGAGAGAATGTCTGGGATAGGTGGGGTCTTTGATTATACTGGCTGCTTTACCGAGGCAGTGAGAAGTGCAGACAGAGTCCATGGAGGGGAGGTTGGTTTTGGTGATGTGCTGAGCTGTGTCCACAACTCTCTGCAGTTTCTTGCAGTCACAGGCGGTGCAGTTGCCATACCAAACCGTGATGCATCCGGATAGGATGCTTTCTGTGGTGCATCGATAAAAGTTGGTGAGGGTCAACAGGACAGCTGGATTTTTAGTCTCATGAGGAGGTAGAGGTGCTGGTGCACTTTTTTGACCACGGTGTCTTCGTGGTTGGGCCAGGACAGGTTATTATTCACTCCTAGGAAGCTTTCAACCCTCTCAACCTCACCACCATTGAAGTAAACAGGAGTGTTTGCACCACTCCTTTCCTGAAGTCAATGACCAGCTCTTTTCTTTGCTGACATTGTCGAGCAGAGTTGTCGCAGAATGGAACGGGTTGGCCAGAGGTGCAGATGGATCTGAAGCACAAGATTTCAGATTACAGAGCTGAGTCAGCTTCCTCTTTTTTCAGTACATCTGAGATGTCCTCTTTTTTCAGTAACCGGAGTTTCCCTTCCACCACCGTCAAGCAGCCCTCACCTGCATCTCCTCCATTTCCCACATGTCTGCCCTCACCGCCCTGCCCCTCTTCCCAGCATAACAGGTATAGGGTTCCCCTTATCCTCACCTAGCACCCCACGAGCCTCCACATCCAACACATCACTCTCTGTGACTTCTGCCACTTCCAACAGGATCCCATCACCAGGCACATCTTCCCCTCCACCCCCTTTCAGCAGGGATCACTCTCTCTGTGACTCCCTTGTCCCTCCCCACTGATGACCCTCCCAGCACTTATTCCTGCAACCGTGCAAAGTGTTACACCTGCCCCTACACCTCCTCCCTCACCACCACTCAGGGCCCTAGACAGTCCTTCCACGTGAATGCTTCACCTGTGAATCTGAGGGTGTCATTTATTGCATCTGGTGCTCCCTGTGTGGCCTCCTCTAAATCGGTGAGACCCGACGAAGATTGGGGGAAATCGCTTTGTTGAGCACCTTAGGTCCGTCTGCCGCAACAGCCAGGATCTCCCGGTGGCCACCCACTTCAATTCCACTTCCCATTCCCATACTGACATGTCTATCCACGGCCTCCTCTACTGCCACATTGAGGCCAGACACAGGTTGGAGGAACAACACCTCATATTCCGCCTTGGTAGTCTCCAACCTGACGGCATCAACATCAATTTCTCTAACTTCTGGTAACCCCGTCCCCTCTTCCCCCCCCCCCCCCCACTTTGTCTTCCCTCATTCTTGTGGCCCCCCCGTCCCTTCTCTTTCCCCCGCCCTCAGGACCTGCCCATCTATTCCCCACCTCCTTCCCTTTATTCCATGGTCTACTGTCCTCTCCTATTGGATTCCTTCTTCTTCAGCCCTTTGCCTCTTCCACCAATCACCTCCCAGCTTCTCACATCACTCCCTTTCATCCCCCCTCCCCCACCCACCTACCTTCCCCCCCCCCTCACCTGGACTCACCTATTACCTGCCAGCTTGTGCTCCTCCCCCTCCCCTTTTAATCTGGCTGCTGCCCTCATCCTTTCCAGTCCTGATGAAGGGTCTTGGCCCAAAATGTCGCCTGTTTATTTCCCTCCATGGATGCTGCCTGACCTGCTGAGTTTTTCCAGCGTTTTGTGTGTGTGTTGCTCCAGATTCCAGTATCTGCAGAATCTGTGTCAGCTTCTTTTGCCGCCCTTGATGTCATGAGGGGTTCATCAACATGTTGTGTGAGCTAATTGTTCTCTTCCTGTTCCCAGGCAACAGAAGCAAAGCATTATGTAGTATATACAGTGAAAGAACAGGCCACTCTGCCCAACCAGTCTATGCTATGCTCCAGTCTTTCCTCCTCCACCTCTGTGAAACCCTCCAATGCCTTCTCTCACTTCTGTCTCCCCGTAAACCCATCTGTACTTTTCACCTCACACACTCCCTCTGAAAAACAAAGTGATTGACAAAGCAGGTTCCAAAGTTAACCCTTGTACAGTGTGAGAGCTCCAAAAATGTTATCGCCTTTTATTGCCCTAAGTGTCTGTTTACTACAGAGCATTTAACTGTTTATTGAAGCAAAAATCAGAACAGAGTGTGCAGCCCCACCACAACGTAACAGAAAACCTACCCAGAATAGAGGAAAACACAATGTTAAGGCCAGAATTGACCTGGCAATAAGAGGGGAGAACTTGAGAAGACAGATCTTCCTGAAAAAAATCAGAGATTAGACATTACTTCAAAGTTATTCTGTGTCATCAGGTCATAGAGTTATATAGCACAGAAACAGGCCCTTCAGCCCAACTCATCCATGCTGACCAAGGTACCTACCTGAGCTAGTTCACATTTGTTTGCATTTGACCCATATCCCTCTAAACCTTTTCTATCAGTGTACCTGTCCAAATATCTTCCAAACATTGTTATTGTTCCTGCCTCAACCACTTCCTCTGGCAGCTCATTCCATGTACCCACCACCTTCTGTGGGAATAAGTTGCCCCACAGATCCCTTTAAATCTTTCCCCCCTTCAACTTAAATCTACACCCTCTACCCTGGGGAAAAGACTGACCACCTTACTTCTGCCTCTCATGATGTTATGGATCTAAGGTCACCCCTCAGCCTCCTACCCTCTGGGTAAAGTCCCAGGCCATCCAACCTCTCCTTACAACCCAAGCCCTCCGGTCCCAGTGACATTCTTGTGAATCTTTTCTGCAGCACTTCCAGCTTAATGACACCCTTCCTATCGGTGGGCGACCTGAACTGCGCCCAATACGCCAAGTGTGGTCTCGGCAACGTCTTGTACAGTTGTAACATTTTGTATCGGCCAAGGATTCAGCAGGTGGGACGGGCACCATTCACCTTTGCGTAAAGGAGTTTCCCCTTGCCTCAGTCCCCTCCTTGTTCTGAGACCCTCAGCCTTCCTCTCCCTGTAGGACTTGTGGGTGGAGGAAACCACCTCTCACTCTGCTAAACTCGGAAAGAGAGAGACTCGCCGCTCTCTTTCTCTCTCTCTTGTTTGCAAAAGAAGTCAACAATCATCTGGTAAACAGCTTCCAACGCTCCAATGCATGCCGAAGCACTACAAACCACTTCCCCCCGACAACGCCCCAAGGCGTGGGCCGGGCTGCGAAGCCCCGGCGGCTGCTCCGTGCGCACTTCGGACTAGCCCCGTTCACCGTGTGCAGAGCTCCTATATAAACTGGGAGCCCAGCCCGCAGGTGCCTTGGTGAGCGAGGGTTCCTGCTATTGGACAGAGCGGTTCCTGAACCAAACATGCCTAAGTGTCCCAAGTGTAACAAAGAGGTGTATTTCGGTAAGCAAGCCCACATTCCCTGTAACATTGCAGCACAGGTAGCAGGAGGGCGCCGTACGTAGGAGTCAAACTCGTTACTTAAAGTAAAGTTTTCAGAGCTTCTGACATTCTCCGCCTATCTCAGATGTTATCGCATCTCTTCCGCGGTATCGGTTTATTGCCTGTTAAATGTTTTTGTTTAAAATTACCCCTCTTTGCCTTAAGTACCCAGCCTAGTTTTCTGATCTTTGATGCCAGGATCTTGCATTTTTATTTAGTGCAGTTTGGGGAAGCAGTTGTTTCTCTATAAGTTCAAATGGTGGGGCGTGTTCTTGAATTGCTTGAATTGCTACTTGCTGATTAAGATTTAGTCACAACGGTCTCGTATTGAATGTGAGAGCTGGTGCTTTTTTTCAGTTAGTGCTGTAGATTCTTATTCTGATAATAAAAGTGCAAAAATGAGTGACAGAAAGTTAGACAGAAAAAGAGTGACTGAAAGTGCAACAAGAAAGATCAGCCAGATATGTAGAGACAAGAGTTTTTATGGATATCTTTTTTTAAAAAGTAAGTTAATAAAGTCAATGTAGAGAAATGAGTCTGGGGAATTAATAATGGAAAACAAGTCTGTGGATGAATTAACAGGCAACATACAAGCAAAGAATTAGTTTGAAATAAGTTTGTAAGGGAGGGCAAATTTGGAGAAATTGTGATCACTGGGGCAATGGTACTGAACAATCTAATGGAGGCACAGGTGGACAAATCACCAGGTCCTGAAGGAATTCACCCGAGGATCTTAAAAGTGGCGGCGAGCGAGATAGACGATGCGTTTTAATTTCCCAAAATTCGCTGGATTCAGGGAAGCTTCCATTGTGCTGGAAAATAGCTAATGTAACTCTTTTATTCAAAATGGGAGGGAGGCAGAAAGCAGGAAACCACAGGCCAGTTAGCTTCACATCTGTCATAGGGGAAATGTTAGAAGCTGCCATTGAAGACATTGTAGCAGTGCAGTTTGCAAAAAAAAATCAAAGTAACCAGGTAAAGACAATATGGTTTTGTGAAAATGAAATCAAGTTTAACCAATGTATTGGTTCTTTGGAGGACTAAGATTTCCAGAAAGCGTTTGATAAGGTGTCACATCAAAGGGATGAGAAAAGCCCAGGGTGTAGGAGATAACACACTGTCATGCACTGGCTATCAGGAAGTCCAGGCATAAATGAGTCTTTTTCTGTTTGGTAACATGTAATGATTTGTGCTGAGGCCTTAAGTCTTTGACAACTTATGTAAATGACTTGGTTGAAGGCACCAAGTGTTTCGTCTTGTTGGAGAATCTAGAACGAGGGGCTCATCGTTTAAAAATACAGGGTTGGAGCAGAGATGAGGTGAATTATTTTTCTGAGGGTGTGGTTGCTTATGTTTGCTGTTGCCACAATAAGATTGGAAGTTGTGTAGAGAAAAGGAGGCTACAAAGGAGTGGGCAAAGAACAGGCAAATGGAGTGTAAGGTGGGAAAATGTGAAATTGTGTGTTTAGGCAGGAAACATTTAAAATAAAAAGCATACTATCTGAATGTTGAGAGATTGCAGAGTTCTGAGATGTGGGTGGCTTACTGTGCAATTTGCGAAGAGCTGGCTGTGGACACAGCAAGTAATTAGGAAAGCTGGTGGAATGTTGTAGTTTATTGCTGGGGAAACTGAATACAGTAGGACGGAGGTTCTGCATCACTACAGACCACTGGCGAGACCCCAGCTGGAGTATGCTGTACAGTACTGGTCTCCTTAATTAGGGAAGGATATTAATGTGTTGGAAGGAGTACAGAGGCACTTGGAACGAACAGGCTGTTTTATAAGAAAAGGGTGGACAGGATAGACTTGTGTCATTGGTATTTAGAAGAATGTCAAGTTGACTTTACTGAGATGTGCACAAGTACGGAGAAGTATGGGTACAATGAAAAACTTGCTTGCAGCAGCATCACAGTCATGTAGGTGAAAATTGGTTTACTATTGTCACCTGTACCAAGGTACAGTGAAAAACTTTGTTTTGCATGCCATCTGTACAGATCATTTCATCACATCAGTACAAGGGAAAATCAATTTTTAAAAAATGCAGAATAAAGTGTTACAGTTACAGAGAAAGTGCGGTGCAGGCAGACAATAGGGTCCAAGGCCATAATGAGGTAGATTTTGAGGTCAAGAGTCTATCTTTTCGTACTAGGGAACTATTCAGTAGTGTTGTAACAGTGGGATAGAAGCTGTCCTTGAGCCTGGTGGTACGTGCTTTTGGGCTTTTGTATCTTCTGCCCGATGGGATGGAAGAGAAGACAGAATGTCTGGGGTGGGTGGGGCCTTTGATTATGTTGGCTGCTTTACCGAGGCAGCGACAAGTGTAGACAGAGTCAGTGGAGGGGAGGCTGGTTTCTGTGATTTGCTAAGCATCAGAAGAATGAAAGGAGATTTAAATGAAACCTAAAATCCTGAGGAGACTCGACAGGTGGATGTGGAGAGAATGTTTCGTCTTGTTGGAGAATCTAGAACTAGGGGCTCACTGTTTAAAAAATACGGGGTTGTCCAGTTCAGGCAGAGATGGGGTGAAATTTTTTCTGAGGCTGGTAGAGTCTTTGGAACTCTCTCGAAGGGGAGTAGAAGCAGGGTCTCTGAATATTCTGAAGGCGGAGGTCAATGGAATCTTGATTAGCGAGGGGGAGACAGGCTGATGCAGGCAAGTTGTAGCAAAGGTTTGAGGTTGCAATCAGATCAGCTGTGGAGTTATTAAACAGCAGAGTGGAATAGAGGGACTGCGGCCTTCTCCTGCTCCCGATCCACGTGTCTACATTACAAACTACAGCAGGGGCCTCGGGGAAGGTGTACTGCCGGAAGAATGTCCTGTGCTCAGACAGCTCTTGTACCTGGCAGGAGTAGGCAGTAACAGTGTGCTGTTAGACTAGTCTTGCAACCCACAACTCGCGAATCTTTTGTCCTGGAACTTGTTGCGCCTGTCAGACCTTAACGGCCTGCAGCCCATCCCCTCAAGGACTGAGGAAGAACCTGGCGGTGGGGAAAGAGGGAAAATTCAGTTTAATGGGGAGGGGGGAGAAAATCCTGCAGATGCTGGAAATCTGAAATAAATGCAGAAAATGCCAGAAGACAAAATTTATGAAGACACAAGAAATTCTGCAGATGCTGGAATCTGGAGCAATACACAAAAAGTGCTGGAGGAACTCAGCAGGTCAGGCAGCATCCATGGAGGGAAATAAACAGCCGATGTTTCAGGCCAAGACCCTTCATCAGGACTGGAAAGGAAGAGGGCAGAAGCCAGAATAAGGTGGTGGAGGAGGAGGAGGGGGAGGGGCACACGCAGGCAGGTGATAGATGAGTTCAGGTGAGACAAAATTTATCTATTGTTAAGTTCAAGTCAGGTTGAGAAAGAGGAAACAGATGGAAGGAGGACTGGATTCAGAGTGGGATTTTTAAAATGTTAAATTTTGTGCCTAAATAACCTGGACAGCTGGGCACCTCGCACACAGTTGTTACTCAGATGTACAAACTGTGAGAATGCACACTTGTGCCCACACATGTGTTTACTATGGCTGCCCTGCTACTATTCAACAGCTGTTGGAATCTTGGTGGGACCACCGACATCAGCCAGGAAATCTGTCCCACTCATGACCTGCAGATTCCTCACCCTCCCATTTCTCTCTAATCTTCTCTAGCCCTGCAATCATTGACTCCTCCTTATCTACAAGGGATAGGGCAGGGACTTCCTGCAAGAAACAAAAGGACAGATACCACTAAGGCCCTCTCCTTACTCAAGACAACCTCAACAAAACCTCAAATATATCCTATAGTGTTCTAAAAGCATTAATACAGATATTGATTTGTATCTGGGCAGGCACGGTAGTGTAGCTGTTAGCATAACGCTATTACAGCGCCAGTGACTCGGGTTCAATTCCTGCCACTGTCTGTAAGGAGTTTGTACGTTCTCCCTGTGTCTGCATTGGTTTCCTCCAGGTGCATCGATTTCGTCCCATATTCCAAAGACGTATGGGTTAGGAAGTTACGAGCATGTTATGTTGGCGCTGGAAGAGTGGCGACACTTGTGGGCTGCCCCCAGAACACTCTACACAAAAGATGCATTTCACTGTGTGTTTCGATGTACATGTGACTAATAAAGAAATCTTCTTATCTTCTATTAAAATATTTAAATACCAAATGATCTGACTTAACAAACTACTTCCGGTGAAACTTGCAAGCAGTGATGGGTCTTGAAATCACAAGATGTGGCTGTGTGTAGGAGACCACTCTCCACTGGAACATCCCAGTGTAGGGAGCCACTTGACACAAGTGGTCTGGAAACTGTTCTCTATTTATATGGGCAATGATTGGTTCCTCAGTGTGTAGGTATATTCCAAAAAAAATCAATAGGGCCTGGGGCTAATCTTGTGAGATCACGGATCAGTGGATAATAAGGGCAGGCGTATTCCTGATCCATTCTCCCGGGTTATCCCAGTTTTTGTTTGCTGACCTGTTGCTGAACACGCTGTCGGCAGTTAAGGTCCTGAGCTCTGCGACTGCCTCTCCACCTTTAAGACGCACCTTCTACCCTCCCTCTTTGACCATGCTTCTGGGCATTTGTCCTGGTGTCTCAGCAGGTCAGGCAGCATCTGTGGACACACAGTTGTGGCATCAGCCCAGAGACCCTTCGCTAGAATTGAACTTTGATCAACCTGAAAAATTAACTCTGTTTGTCTCTCCGCAGATGCTGCCTGACTTGCCGAGAGCTTCCAGCATTTCCTGTTTTTGTTTTTATTTCAGTATTCCTGCTGTTTTTGTTTTTCTGCCCCAATATCTCTCTCTCTGGCTCAGCATTAAATTGTTTTCGTCCAATAATGTTCTGTGAAGCACAATGATCTATGTTAAAGATGTTATGTAAATGGTGTTTTTGAGAGCGAGACAGACAGATGGGGGAGAGGGGGAAGAGAGAGAGAGACGGGGAGTAGGATGGGAAAAGAGAGAGATGGCGGGAGGCAGAGAGACAGATGGGGAGAGGCAGATATGGACAGAGAGAGACAGATAGACAGTGAGAGGGGGAGAGAGACAGACAGAAGTACAGACAGAAGTGCAGAGAGGGGATCTAATCCAATCCCTGACACAAGAAGCATCACCTGCATTTCCCACACATCTGCCCTCACCCCATCCCCCTGTCATAACAGGGACAGGGTTCCCCTTGTCCTCACCACCACCCCATGAGCCTCCGCATCCAACACATCATTCTCCGCAACCTCCACCATCTCCAATGGGATCCCACCACCAGGCAGATCTTCCCCTTACCCGCTTCGCCCCCCCCCCCCCCCCCCCCCGTCCCTCGCTTCCCACAGGGATTGCTATCTCTGCAACTCCCTTGTCCACTTGTCCCTCCCCACTGATCAACCTCCCGGCACTTATCCCTGCAACTGTGCAAAGTGCTACACCTGTCCCTACACCTCCTCCCTCACCACCATTCAGGGCCCTAGACAGTCCTTCCAGGTGAGGCAGTGCTTCACCTGTGAATCTGAGGGTGTCATTTATTGCATCTGGTGCTCCCAGTGCGGCCGCCTCTACATCGGTGAGACCCGACACAGATTGGGTGATCACTTCATCGAGCACCTTCACTCCATCCACCACAACAGCCAGGATGTCCCAGTGGCCACCCACTTCAATTCCACTTCCCATTCCCATACTGACATGTCTATCCACAGCCTCCTCTGCTGCCACTTTGAGGCCAGATGCAGGTTGGTGGAGTAACACCTCATATTCCATCTTGGTAGTCTCCAACCTGACGGCATCAACATCTATTTCTCTAACTTCCGGTAACACCTCCCCTCTGTTTTCCCCTTCTTCCTGCCCCCCCCCCCCGTTTTCCCTCATTCCCGTGTCCCCCTCACCTTCTCTTTCGCCTCTCCCAACCTCACGACCTGCCCATCACCTCCCTCTGGTTCCCCACCTCCTTCCCTTTATTCCATGGTCTACTGCCCTCTCCTATTGGATTCCTCCTTCTTCAGCCATTTGCCTCTTCCACCAATCACCTCCCAGCTTCTCACATCACCCCCTTTCATCCCTCCTCTCCCACCCACCTACCTTCCCACCTCCCTAACTTCCCCCCCCCCCCCGCCCTCACCTGGACTCGCTTCTCACCTGCCAGCTTGTGCTCCTCCCCCCACTTTTTTATTCTGGCTTCTGCCCTCTTCCATTCCAGTCCTGATGAAGGGTCTCGACTGGAAACGTCGACTGTTTATTTCCCTCCATGGATGCTGCCTGACCCGCTGAGTTCCTCCAGTGTGTGTTGCTCTAATCTAATCCCTGATTCTCAATTTTTGGGCAATGCCCAGAACTTGCTGGGAACCAGTCTGGGTCAGTGTGATCCCGTCCACAGTTGAATAGCCTGACTGTCCTTGCACTTGAAAGCCCAGAAACAAGGTGGGGGTGTTTGTGACCACCAAAGATCAGGAGAGGAGGAAACACGTTAAACAAACCACTCAGCTGGTCAGGCAAGTTGGCAATGGGGCACAAGGTTTTGTTTCCCGGCAGCAGGTTAGGTGAGAGTGACACCAACCCCCCAGCTTCCCGTCGGACCCCTGAAGCATCTCCCTCGGACACAGGTGCTGGGGGAGGTATCAGAAGCTCCCGATGCTCTCCGAGAGGCGCTGACCGTGGTCGATAACTCCGATCTTGTTGTGCCGGGCTGGCGGGTCCTGTTCTGAAGGGCGACCATAGTCTTGTGCAGAGTGTTTCATTGCAGTCATCTTTTGCAGCTGAGAGGGTAACAGCCCTGGGCAAGGATTGGCACAAACCCTGCCTGAAGTGTACAAAATGCAGCAAAACACTGGATGCCGGTGCCATCTCGGAGGTGAGCTGGTTTTACTCATCGCCCATATTTTACATCTTCTTTCTTTCTGTACTTGCGACATTCAAAGAGACCATCCAGCCCATTGAGTCTATGCTGGCTCTCAAAGCAATCCCATCAATTACATTCCCATTGACTCCCCCCAAGATTCTACCCCTCATCCACACACCAGGAGCAAGTCACAGCGGCCAATTAACCAACCAACCCATGAGATAGACCATAAGATATAAGAGCAGAATTAGGCCATTCGGCCCATCGAGTCTGCTCCGTCATTCAATCATGGCCGATTTTTTTTTTCAACCCTATTCTCCCCCCTTCTCCATGTAACCATTAACCCCCCCCCCCCCCCCCCCCCCACCAGTCAAGAACCTATCAATCTCTGCCTTAAATACACTCAATGACTTGGCATCCACAGCCCTCTGTGGCAACAAATTCCACAGATTCACCACCTTCTGGCTGAAGAAATTCCTCCTCATCTCAGTTTTAAAGGGGTCTCTTTATTCTGAGGCTGTGCCCTCTGATCCGAGACTCTCCTACTAATGGAAGCATCCTCTTCACGTCCACTCTATCCAGGCCTTGCAGTATCTGGTAGGTTTCAGTGAGTTCCTTCCCCATTCTCCCCCTCATCTTTCTCCATTGAGTACAGGCCCAGAGCCATCAAACACTCCCAAAGACCTGCACATTTGGGATGTGGGAGGAAAGTGGGACACCCAGGGGAAACCCATGTGGTCACAGGGAGAACATGCAAACTCCGCACACAGACAGCACCCAAGGTCAGGATCAAACCCAAGTCACCGGGACTGTGAGGCAGCAGCTCTACCAGCTGCGCCACTATGCCGGCATCATGTTTTCTGCACCTCCGTCAGAGGTGATGGGCTGGCAGCTCAGTCGCACTGTGCAGTCTGTCTACACCCAGGGACCAACCCTGCCCATGGGAGCTGCAGCCCTCGCAGCTCGCGAGCTTCAGGGAGTTACAGCGGGAGTGCGGGCTTCGAGCTGTTACTGTTCCTGCCTCCACCACCTCCTCTGGCAGCTAATTCCAGATACCAACTGCGCTCTGTGTGGGGAGAAATTTACCCCTCAGACCCCCACCTTTAAACCTCCTCCCTCTCACATTAAACCTGTGCCCTCTGATGTTAGACATCCACTACCATGGGGAACAGACACTGGCCGTCTACCCTGTCTATGCCTCTCATAATTTTATACACCACTATTGCGTCACCTCTCGGCCTCCTTCGCTGCAGAGGAAACAGAGCCAGCCTGCCCGATCCCTCCTGGGAGTGTGGCAGAATGCCGTGGGATTGATGTAAACAAGTGGGATTGGCTCAGTGGGCCGAAGGGCCTGTTTCCGTGCTGCCTGAGTCCATCCGCCTCTTGGGGAGAGGGTGGAGGAACCTTTCTGTGAAGCCCCTGTGGTAAGACTGGCGGGGAAAGCCCCCAGGAGAGCACATGGGGAATCGCCCCTTCCCACCCGGGTTTGGCTCGGACTGATTACCCACAAGTCCTGTGCAGCGTGCACGGCGTGCAGGTTAGACCATCGCCCCTGCCCCTGGGCCTCAGCGGCGGCAGTTGTGGGAGCCCTGTGTCCCACCGCAGGCTTTCTCACATGGGGAGATGCTTGCAGCTGACTTCTCCTGTTCTTCTCGCAGCATGACGGGTTGCCGTACTGTACCAGACCCTGCCACGCATCCCTCTTTGGACCCAAAGGTAAGCCCTCTGCTCAAAGTCCCAACCTGGGGCTAACTGTGGGTTAGGCTGCAGGGGCAGGTGGGGCAAGCTTTAACCACCCTGACATGCTGCAGCTGGGACACCCCACGTGCACCAGCACAGAGAGGGTTAAATCTCCTGGACACTCTTCCTTGTGCCACTCGGATGTAGGAAGTGGGGGCAGGGGAGGGGCGCGGGGTGAAGGGAAAAGTCTTCCTGCTCTCCGGTGATCCGGAGAGGAAGGGTGCAGTAGGGTCACAGACGGTGGGGTTACGGAGCTGGGATCCTCGGAGAGCTGGGCCGCAGTCGGGCCTGTGTAGGCCGTGGTCAAGGAATTGAGTGCCTTTCGCTACCAGCACCCCTTGTCTTGCTCCAGGAATGGATGGGTGCCCAGCAATTCTCCCTCCCCATCCCAAGCGAGGGTCAAGGAAGAACACAGAACAGTGTTTATACGGCTTTCTTTTTCCCCCAAAGTGCTTCACAGCCGGTGGTGGACTGTTGTAGTGGAGGAAGCACGGCAGCCAGTCTCTGCACAGCAAGATCCCTCAAGCAGCAGGGGTGGTGGGCGAGAGGGGGCAAATATTCTCTGGGGTACCGGGGAGGGATCCCATCCAGTGGGTGCAGCGAGACGCCTGTGCTGTGTCTCAGGCCCCGGTCTTGGCACAGGGAACCCCCCACCCCCAAAGTCCCCACAGATCCTGGTCATTGGATGCCTGGCTCTGCCTGTGGGTGAAGTGTTTGGGGGGGGAAAGGGGGGGAGGGGGGGTGGGGGAATACCCCAGGGTAGATCAACCCCAGACTCCCTGACTCCTGAATGACTCATCCTCTGTCGTTGCAGGATTCGGACGCGGTGGGGTTGAGAGCCACACCTACAAATAAAGCCAGGTATGTGGAGCCAAACCTGCCTTGCACCACTCCTTGTCCGCGATCCTTGCGATTTTCAAACCGTCCCTCGGACCAAGGTGCAGGGAGCTGTGGGCTCAGGAAGTGGCCCATTGTCTCACCAATCAGAGGCCTGGGAGAGGAGGCCGCGGCTGGGAGCTGTACTCCAGTGAGATCAGGGAAGGAGGATTTGAGTTATGGAGGGGCTGGGGTGGCCTTCCTCCGGACTACACTGGGCTGTGTGACTCCTGAGGGTTTCAACAAGGAGGCAGGAATGGATGAGTCCCATTGGCCGCTGGGTCGGTAGCAGGAGGTCTCAAACTTCACTGTTGGCAGAAGAGGGGTGGGGGAGGAGGACAAGAGGGGGGAGGAGGAGGAGGGGGGAAAGGAAGTGAGTTTAGGGGAAGGATGGAGAGGAAGGGCAGGAGGTATGGGAGAAGGAAAGAGAGGGGTAGAGAGGAGAGGGAGTGGAAAGGAGCAATAGGGAAAGGAATGGAGAGGGAGGGGGAGAGGGAGACGGAGCGGGAGTTGAAAAGTTTCCAACATTCAGGGGAACTCTAATGCACAATAATGGTGCCTCCAGAATGTAGGGTGGCAGAGGCTGAGGTCTGTGCGTCTTCGGGTCAACTTCCACCTGATAGCATGACGTGGCTGGTTCATACTCCCTGGGGTTGTGGGGTACCAGGCGGGGGATGGCATTTACCAGGACTTGGTACCCCTTTTGTGTACAGTTCTGGTCACCCTGTTATAGGAAAAACATCATTAAACTGGAAAGAGTGCAGAGGTTTACGAGAATGTTGCCAGGACTCGAGGACATAGGGAGAGGTTGGATTGTATTCCTTAGCGCATAGGAGCTTAGAGGTGATCTTATAGAGATGTAAAAATCATGAGGGTCATAGATAGGGTGAACGCACTCTGTCTTTTCTCCAGGGTTGGAGAATCAAGAACGAGAGAGTATGGGTTTAAGGTGAGAGGGGAAAGATTTGACAGGGACCTGAGGGGCAACTTTTTCATCCAGAGGGTGGTGCATGCATGGAATGAGCTGCCAGAGGAAGTGGTTGGGGCAGGTACATTGACAACATTTAAAAGACATTTGGACAGGTCACGTGGATTGGAAAGGTTTAGAGGGATATGGGCCAAAATGGGACTAGCTTGGGGGAATCTTGGTCGACATGGACCACTTGGGTCTGTTTCTGTGCTGTATAGCTCCCTCCAGGGGTGTCATTACTGCCATCAACAGATTCTGATACAGAGCACAGAACAAAACCACATACAGTCCAGTGTGATGATGGAGCAGGAGGCTCCATCCAGTGATCCCCAGTTGCTGGATAATGCCCCTAATCTCCCCCAGCACTGTGGCAGTACCTTCACTGCGTGGGCTGCAGTGTTAGGAATAGCAACCCTGGGGTAGTTAGAGACAGACAGCAAATGCCAGCCCTGTCGGCAGTGCCTCAGCCTGTGAATGAAAAGCCACTCTGTGTAAGATCCTACTGTAGCATTAGCGTAGATGGAGAGTACACTAGCTTGAAGAGTACCAGCCTGCACTGAACTGCAGATGTACAGATGGAAATTGGACCAGGCCATGCAGAGCAATCTCCTTCACACAGATGCTGCAGAAACCAGGAGTTCCTTCCCTCCATTCCTCCTCCTCCCTTTGTGGGTTTCGGAATTGGTAGGAAGGTGGCAGAGGGTCAGTGGAACATTTCTAAATCAGGACTGTTAGATATTTAATGAAAACAGAAAATACAGGAAACACTTAGCAGGTCAGGCAGCATCTGTAGGGAGAAGAACAGTTGATGTTTAAGGTCATCAAGGTTTTCTGTTTTTATCTAGGATTTCTAACAGCTGTGGGATTTTGATTTTGGAGGGTTAGATGTTTGCAAGATGGAAATATGAATGCAGTGGGGAGATATGAGACAGGGCGGGGCAGATCTAAGGAGCAGGATGGGCTTTGGATCTTGTGTTCTACAATATTCATTTCTGAGGACACATTAATGAGGGCCCCCACTGCATTTCCAAAACTCCCCAGGCACTTTTGCTAACTCAGTGCTGGCTCAGGAGATCATTGCTGTCTTTGCATTGTCTTCATTGTTCTCACAGCAGAAGGTTAACCAAACCCCTCTCCTCCCCAGGTTTACGCTGAGGTCGGGGATGCGGAGGGAAGCGCATTTACAAACGATGAACTGGATTTGAGTGTCTCCCAGACCCTGGCGCGGTGATGAGTGAACAACCTGTCCCAATGATCCCAAGCCCCACTGAGTACCAGTTAGTGTCGAAGACTCAGCAGTTTGACTTCCTGTGGGAGGTCTGAGAGGAGGGCTAATTTTGCCTGTTCAGTAAGCCATGGTTGTAGTGGACCTGGTAGAAGTTGGCCCTCTTCTCCCACCCTCCCCCCTTCCCCTCTGGAGTTAACTGGGCAGCCTGGAGCTACTGAAAGCACTTGTTTTGATCTTAATGTCTTCAAACTAACTTGTAAGATAAACTTCCTGTAATTTGCTTGTTTCCAAATTAAAAAATAAACTCCTGGTTAAATCTGGTGGATGTCCTGCTTGTGATCCCTCTGATCAATAGATCCTGCTGGTATTAACTTGTTTGCAGCTTTGAGAGGCGCAATTTATCCATCGATGTTATCTAACACTCCTTCCACTAATGGGTTTGACTGCTGAGCATTTTCTAATGATCTCGAAAGTTTCAGGCAGAATATAAAAAGAAAATAATTTCTATTCCTATGGTGCCTTACACAACCTCGATGTATTTGGAAGTGGTTCCCTAACAGGGAACTGGTTTTGAGGTGCATTGGGAGCTGTATCAGCCAGTTCATGCACAAATGTAATGTGGCAAAGGGTCAGATGGTCTCCATTTGTATTCAAAACAGTCCACTTGGCTCTCTTCCATCTACCTGAGAAGGCAGACAACATCGCAGTTTAATATCTCAACCAGAGAACGCTATCCCCAAAGGGTATACACCCTGAGTATGGTGTGCGGCGTTGGCAGGGATTTTAGAACCTAGAGCAGTACAGCACAGGAACAGGCCCTTTGGCCCACCATGTCTGTGTCAGGCATGATGGCAAATTAAACGAAATCCCTTCTGCTTACACATGATCCACATCCTCCATTCTCTGCATATTCATAAAAGAATATTTTATGCGGAAGACTCCAGAAGGAGGCACACGAGACTGCAGATGCTGAAAACCGGAGTAACACAGGAAGCGCTGGAGGAACTCGTCAGGTCAAGCGGCATCTATGGAGGGAAATGGACAGTCGACATTTCACGTTGAAGGAGGGGGGGATGGCCAGTACAAAGAGGTGAGGGGAAGGGGTGGAGCAAGAGCTGGCAGGTGATGGGTGGATCCGGGTGAGGAGGGGTGATGGGCAGATTGAGGAGGGGGGAGTGGGAATAGCGACAGAGGCTGGGAGGTGGAGGTGACAAAGGGCTGCAGGTAATGGAATCTGATTGGAGAGGAAGGCTGTATGTGGTCAGCTCTGATACAGTGGTTTAACTTCCAGCTACAGCAAACACTGTACATTTATAAGCAGCTTACATCTCAGATTTGCCTACAAGGGGGCCATTCAGCCTACCAAGTCTATGCTGGCTCAAGGAGAAATCCCATCATGTCCCCTTGATTCTCCACCCTCACAGAGTGGGCCCAGGGATTCCTCCTGGTCATGCAACCCCACAACACAGACACCATCCACACTGCCTAGAGCATGAGACCTACCGGGGGGGTGAAATCTGTGCATTTGATCCCTAGTTCCCCTGTGATATCAAAGGCAGCCTCAGAGATTATTACTGGAGAAAATCCCAAAGGATATGATTTGTGTACATTTGGAAAGGCGGGGACTGATCAGGAAGAATCAGCATGGCTTTGTGTGGGGAAATCCTGCCTCATTAATTTGATTGAGATGTTTGAGGAGGCAGCTCAGGAGATGATGAAGGCAGGGCAACAGATGTTGTCCATATTGGAGATACGGGAAACTGCAGATGCTGGAATCCAGCACAAAAACCGAGCTGCTGGAGGAACTCAGTAGGTCAGGCAGCAGGACAGTCGACATTTTGGGTTGAGACCCTTCATCCATATCGATTGCCTACATGGACTTCAGCAGGGCTTTTGACGAGGTCCCACATAGCAGTTGGGCTAATTGGATTCAAAATTATCTTGATGATAGGAAGCAGGGGGTAGTGGTGGAAGGGTGATCTTCTGATTGGCAATCTGTGACCAGTGGTGTACCGCAGGGATCAGTGCTGGGACTTTTGGTGTTCATGACATTTATTAAGGTCTTTATTAGTCACACTTACATGGAAACAGTGAAATAATGTGCTGGGGGCAGCCAGCAAGTGTAGCCACGCTTCTGGCGCCAACATAGCATGCCCACAACTTCCTAACCCATACGTCTTTGGAATGTGGGAGGAAACCAGAGCACCCAAAGGAAACCCACACTGTCACGGGGAAAACGTACAAAGTCCTTACAGACAGCAACCAGAATTGAACCTGGGTCACTGACGCTGTAATAGTGTTACGCTAATCACTACACTATGCCTAATGACTTGGATGTGAATGTAGGAGGGGTGATTAAGTGTGTGGATGACACAGAAGTTGGTGGTCTTGTGGATAGTGAGGAAGGTTGTCTAAGGATACAGCAGGATACAGATCAGCTGGAAAGTCAGGCAGGGCATTGGCAGATGGTATTTAACCCCGATCAGCGCGAGGTGATGCATTTTGGGAAGTCAAATTGTGATAGGAGATGCTGTCTCATCCTTGCACCACCTGAACCTTGAGGAGTTCTGGTTCTTCCTGCCTATCAGGGGAACAGAGATTCTCTTACTGGTTGAGCCCCTGTATCACCCAACATGTGGAGGTCAAAACCCTCACCGTATCAGATCATACAATCATAAGAAATAGCTTCAAGAGAAAGCCATTTGGCCCTTCCACCCCACTCTGCATCATGGTACGCAGCTGCTCTGCCCAGGACCACAAGAAACTGCAGAGAGTTGTGGACACAGCTCAGCACATCATGGAAACTAGCTTCCCTTCCATGGATTCTGTCTATACCTCTCACCGCCTCAGTAAACAGTCAACATAATCAAAGACCCCAGCCACCCCAGACATTCTCTCTTCTCTCCTCTCCCATCAAGCAGGAGATACAAAAGCCTGAAAGCACGTACCACCAGGCTCAAGGACAGCTTCTATCCCGCTGTTGTAAGGCTATTGAACAGTCCCCTAGTACGATAACGTGGACTCTTGACATCACAATCTACCTCATTATGGCCTTGCACCTTATTGTCTGCCTGCACTGCACTTTCTCTGTAAATGTGACACTTTATTCTGTATTCTGTTATTGTTTTTCCTTGTACTACCTCAATGCACTGATGTGATTAAATGATCTGCATGCATGGCACACAAAACAAAGTTTTTCACTGTATCTTGGTACATGTGACAACGATAAACCAATTTACGGATTTAACAAGATCATGGCCTGTCTTCCACCTAAGAAGCATCTAGACGAGCACTTGAATCGCCCAGGCACTGAAGACCAAGAGCCAAGTGCTGGACAATGGGATTGATATGGATGGGTGCCCACTGGTTGGCGTGCAAGCGCTGGGCTGAATGCTCTGGTTCTATGACTCGATGACTCTAACCCCTTTTCTGCCGTCTCCCCATATCCCTCGATTCCCTTTAATTTCCTGAAACCTATCGACCTCTGTTCAGAATGAGAGCCTCCACAGCCCTCCAGAGTAGAGAATTCCAAAGATTCACCACCCTCTGAGTGAAGAAGTTCCTCTCCATCTCAGTCCTGAATGGCCGATCCCGTATTCTGAGACTGACCCAGGTCCTAGACTCCCCAGCCAGGGGAAACACCCTCCGTGTCCATCCACCTTGTCGAGCTCCATTAGAATTTTGTAAGTTTCGATGAAATCTGCTCTCCTTTTAACCTCTAGAGATCACAGTCCCTGTCTACTCACACACTCCTCATACAGCAAACCTACCATCCCTGGAACCAGGCTGGTGAATCTTTGCTGCACTCCCTCTATGTCGTTTCAACAAGGCCATATATAACTGCAGTAAGGCATCATTACTTCTGCACTTAAACCTTCTTGTTATAAAGGCCAACACACCATTTACCTTCCTGTCTGCTTGCTGCTTCAGTCTTAGTATCTCTTTGAACCTCAACACAACTGAATCTTTTCTGTTAATAACACCATAGTAGATAACTTCACATTATATTCCATCTGCCATGTTCTTGCCCACTCACTCAGTTTGTCTACAAGCCTGTGAAACTTTTTATGCCCTCCTCCCTACTCACAGTTTTGTATCATCAAGGAACTTGGTAATGTGACAATTGGTTCCCCATAGCCAGATCAGACCAAGCCCGACAATCTGTGAAAGATACATTTATTGTCATATGCAGCAGCGTCACAGGCACATAGCATTAGAGACACAACATTAAAAAGATAATCTGAAATTATACAAAATTATACAAGAATGTACACAATTAGAACAAAAAAAAATCAAAGTCAATTTTAGTGCAAAGTGATCAAAGTGGTGTTATGAGACAAGTTCGAGGTCTTGAAAGTAATGGACTCTGAACACAGTCTGGCAAGGAAGGATTTTATTTACAAAGACAAATGCGGGAAACGGTAATGAGGGCAACACACGCACACACACACCAGTGATAGCATGCGTGAGAAAAGCGCAACAGGGGTAAAATGCACACACACACACACACACACACACACACACACACACACACACACACACAACGAACTGGGTACAAGCAATCAAAGAAAAGCACTACGCTACCCGCCACCCCTTGACTCAGTGCAAGCATGGCTCCACGCCCCCGGGAAGCCTAACTTAAGATGCTTCTAAACCTGTCGAGGTGCACAACTTACCGATGTCTCTCCAGCGTTGTTGCACGATTCCTCCAGGGCAACAAAGAGACAGAACCAACACATGGAGCACTCTTTATAGTGCTGGAGGGCTGGGGATGGCCCAGCCCAGGTATTTCGAACAGGCCAATGACCTGGGCCCAGGCACAAAGGTGTTTGCCGAAGCTAATCATCAGGTGTGCCCTGATGGGTGGGGGTGGAACCAGGCCTTGATTGACAGCGGTGTGGCTTTCGAACAGGTGCCAGGCCATTCCATCACGTGACAGCCTTGGCCCTCCACATAGTGTTGCTAAACTGTAGTGATTAGGGTTGTGCTGGTCGGTTCAAGAACTGAATGGTTGAAGGGAAGAAGCTGTTCTTGAACCTGGTGGTGTGGGACTTCAGGTTTCTGTACCCTCTGCCCGATGGTAGCTGTGAGAAGATGGCATGGCTCGGATGGTGGGGATCCTTGCTTTTTATCAGATAAAAATTTTCAATCCATGTCCGTATTGTGTCCACAGTTCCATGTGCTCTAACCTTGTTCACAGTCTGTGGGACCTTATCAAAAGCCTTCTGAAAATGTAAATGCACCACATTGACTGGTTCCACTGTATCTACTCCACCTAGTAATATCCTCAAAGAACTCCAGTAATCGAACCGATCATTATTCCAATCAGACTCTGCTCAATCCTATTATCCTTTTCAAGGTGTTCTGTGATTATATCCTTCATTTTAAGTTCCAGCATTTTGCCTACTACTGATATTCTAACCAAGGTAAGTTTTGGCAGGGGATAATTGTGATTGCATTGCAAGCCCCTCTTCACATTAATAATAACAATATAGAATGTTGGAGATATTCAGCAGATCAGGCAGCATCCGTGGAGGGAGAAACCCGTTCACTGTTAGGAAAATGTAAGACTGTCAGCAAAAAAAAATCAAACGTGGGTTTAGGAGTAACCTCTTTAACTAGAGTGTGGTGTGAGTGTGGGACTGGTCACAACAGGGAGAGGTTGGAGGAATAGAAAAGATGTATTTCAGAGGAAGTGCTTCAAAGGATGTATTGATTGGGTGGGTGGGAGAGGAGTGATCCCACCTTAGAGGGGTGGGCCTGTTGGTGTACTGAACATTTTAGTCATAGAGTAATACAGCTCCAAAACCCGCCCATGCCAACCAAGGTGCCAATCTAAGCTGGTCCCATTTGCCTTTATTTGGCCCATATCCCTCCAAACCTTTCCTATCCATGTACCTGTCCAAATGTCTTTTAAATGTTGTTATTATACCTGCCTCAACCCCTTCCTCTGGCAGCTTGCTCCATATACACACCACCCTCTGCATGAAGAAGTTGCCCCTCAGGTCCCTTTTAAATCTTTCCCCTCTCACCTTAAACCTATGCACTCTATATTTTGGATCCTTTTCCCTGGGAAAAAGACTGTGCGTATTTCCCTCTCTACGACCCTCATGACTTTATACACCTCTAGCAGGTCACCCCTCAGCCTCCTATGCTCCAAGGAATAAAGTCCCAGCCTGCCCAACCTCTCCCTATAACTCAGGCCCTTGAGTCCTGGCAACATTCTCATAAATCTTTTCTGCACTCCTTCTAGCTTATGTGGTGTCACACGGGAGTTGTGGGCTAATGATACAGGAGACATGTTGTCCACCCATCTCACCAGAAAGTGCAGCAGGAGACACATTGAGAAGGTTAAAGTTGTGGGATTCTGTATTGGGTGATGTCTCAGAGGCAAGTCTACAAGGAATTCATTATAATCCCTCTGCGGGTTAGATTCAGGGGACTTACTTTTATCATTAGTCATTTTTCAGGGTGTCACTGATGGTGTCAGCATTTACTGCCCATCCCTAGTGGGCCTTCAGAAGGTGGTGGTGAGCTGCCTTCTTGAACCACTGCAGTCCTGGTGAAGGTGCTCCCACAGTGCTGTTGGGGAGGGAGTTGCAGGATTTTGACCCAGTGACGACGAAGGACCAACAATATATCTCCAAGTCAGGGTGGTAGGAAAGCTGCAGGTGGTGGTGGTTACCACTTGCTTCTTCTTGTTGGGGAGGTCAGAGGTTTGGGAGGTGCTGTCGGAGTAGCCTGGGTGAGTAACTGCAGTGCACTGTGTGGATGGTTCACACTGCAGCCACTGTGCACTGGCGGTGGAGGGAATGAATGTCTAGGGAGGGAGGGAGGCAGAGAGAGAGAGAGGGAGAGAGGGGGGGGAGAGAGATAGAGAGATAAGATATCTTTAGTAGTCACATGTACATTGAAACACACAATGAAATGCATATTTTGCGCAGAATGTCCTGGGGCAGCCCACAAGTGCTGCCACACTTCGGGCGCCAACACAGCATGCCCACAACTTCCTAAGTTGTACGTCTTTGGAATGTGGGAGGAAACCGGAGCACCCGGAGGAAACCCATGCATTCATGGGGAGAATGTACAAACTCCTTACAGACAGTGGCCGGAATTGAACTCCAGTTGCTGGTGCTGTAATAGCATCACGCTAACAGCTACAGTACCGTGCCTGAGGTCTCATTGATGGAGAGTGTAGAGGAACCAGGGGAAGTGGAATGAAGGGAATTGGCAATAGAAATGAAAGTGAGGGGAGACACAAGAGACTGCAGATGCTGGAATTTGGAGCAACACACAATCTGCTGGAGCAACTCAGCAGGTCAGGCAGCAAGGGAAAAGGAACTGTCGACATTTTGGGTGGAAATGCTGCATCGGGACCGAGAGTGGAGAGGGGAGACGGCTGGTATAGAGGGGAGGGGGAGTGGTGGGAAGGATGATGGTGAACTGAGCAGAGGTGAAAGATGAAGGGCAGGTTGCACCAGGTAGGGGGCTGTGCTCAACACACAAGCGCTGGAGCAACTCAGCTGGTCAGGCAGCATCTGTGGAGGGAAACGGACAGTCGATACTTTGGGTTGAAACCTGATGCAAGGTCTTGGCCAGAATTGTGGACAATTCCTTTCCCCCCTACAGATGCTGCTTGACCCGCTGAGTTCCTCCTGCGGGTCGTGCCAGAGGAAAGCTTCTTTTCTTGTGGAGTGGTTGGCGGGGGGGGGGGGGGGGGGGTTGGGGGTGGGAATGCACTTCCCAGGGAAGCAGTGGACACAGTTTCAATGGTGGCATTCAGAAGGGAGCTGGATAACTACTGGAAGGACTGTGGTGATGAAGGCAGGGCAGCAGATGTTGTCCATATGGAGATACTGGAATCTGGAGCAAAACTGAGCTGCTGGAGGAACTCAGTAGGTCAGGCAGCATCTGTGGATGGTTGACATTTTGGGTCGAGACCCTTCATCTGCCCCACCAGGGGCAATTACTGGCAAACAGTGAGGTCCAGGTCTAGTAATGAGAGGGTGAAGGATCTCTGAGGGGAGTTTGCTGCTGTCCGACTTATCCTGGAGGTGAGACGCCAGTCTCCATCCAGGCTCGGGGGAGGGTCCTGAGAGGGAAGTCTTCTGGAGAGTGGGGTGTCAGTGAGTGGACTCCACTTCCTCCCACCTACAGGGTGGTTAAATAAAGTATCCCGCATCCCAAAGTCGAAGGACACCACCAACACATCTTTACAATAAGAGGATGCGAGTGTAGGAGTCGTGGAGTAATGGCCCAGAGGGAGTGCAGCAAAGATTCACCAGACCGGGATGACAGGTTAACACACAAGATGCTGGAGGAACTCAGCGGGTCAGGCACCGTCTGTGAAAGGGAATGGACAGTCAAGGTTTTGGGTCAAGACCCTTTATCTGAAAGATAGAGGGGAGATCGCTGGTATAAAGAGGTGAGGGGAAGGGGTGTAGCAAGGGCTGGCGGGTGATAGGTGGATGCGGGTGAGGAGGGGTGATGGGCAGATGGGGGGGGGAGTGGGAATAGCGACAGAGGCTGGGAGGTGATGGGTGGAGGCGACAAAGGGCTGCAGGTGATGGAATCTGACAGGAGAGGAAGGTGGAGCCTGGGATCGAGTGAGGGAGGTGGGGGGGGCAGATGGGAACGGGGGGGGGGGGGGGGGGGGGGGAGGGGACCCAGTGGGAGGAGCGTGTGGGTGATGGGCAGATGGAGTGGGAGGAGGGGAAAGAAACTGGGTGATGGGGGCTGGGGTGGGTGCAGGAGGAACTGGGTAGGTCAGAGGGAGAGAGAAAAGGGACAGAAGGCGAGCAGTTACTAGAAGCTGGAGAATTCAATGTTCATGCTGCTGGTTGCAGACTGCCCAGGTAGAACACAAGGGGCTCTTCCTCTAGTTTGTGTTTAGCCTCACCCTGGTGGTGGAGGAGGCCATGGGTGGTGGGTCTGTTGTATGAGGAGAGAGTGAGTAGACTGGGCTTGTGTTCTCTAGAATTCAGAAGAACGAGAGGAGATCTCCTCAAAACTTACAAAATTCTGACAGAGTTTGATGGGGTGGATGGACAGGGAAGGTGTTTCCCCTGGCTGGGGATTCCGGCATCCAGGTCACAGTCTCAGAATAAGGGGTTGGCCGTTCAGGATTGAGATCTCCCCTCTGGTGATGGTGAATCTTCGAGATTCTTTCCCCGAGAGGACTGTGGAGGTTTAGTCACTGGGTTCATTCAAAGCAGAGGTCGATAGGTTTCTGGATATTCAAGGAATGAGGGGATGTGGGGAGAGGAGAATGGCAGTGAGGTCAAAGATTAGCCATGATCCTGATGCCTTGTGGGACAGGTTCGAGGGGCTGAGTGGCCTCTTCCAGCTCCTGTTTCTTGATCTTCTTTGTTCTATTCAGAGGCTGTGAAATACTGAACCCATGACCGCAACATCCTGCAGCTATCTGGGTGAGTGTTTCTGTTCTGGTGAAGTGCCACAGGAAAAAGCTAGAGTGACTTCAGTGGTATCACAGCAACCACTTCCTGTTTGAAGATAACTTTTTTTTTAAAAATCCTCATTTGGACGGAAAGTGACAGAAAAAGTTGGAGAGGGTGAAAATGGAAGGGTTAAACCACGGGCCCTGGGCACTGGGTTGTGACCACTGGGCACTGGGCATTGAGTCCTGTGTCCTAGGCACAGGGTCCAGAGGACCCAATCCTGGGCACTGGGCACTAGTTCCTGGGTCTTGATCACTGGTCCTGGGCACTGGATCCTGGGCACTGGGTCCTGTGTCCTGGGCACTGGGCACTGGGTCCTGGGTGCTGGGTCCTGTGTCCCGGGCACTGGGCACTGGGTCCTGGGCACTGGGTCCTGGGTGCTGGTGCTCCTGCCCTGGGTGTTAGGAACTCCCATCTGTCTTTCCCAAATCGCTTGCATGGAATCCAGAGAGGGTGAACTCAGACAGGTGGGCTACCACATCTGGAACAGCAGCAGCCTCCACCAGCTGTTACCCCAGATGATTCGCTAATGTCAGTGATGCGGCTCTTTCGTTATTTGGATCCCAAATTCCACACAACCTCCCCCCTCCTCTGCCTCTCCCGCCTCTCTGTAAAACTGGATCCACCTGCAAAAACACGTCCGTTCCCTGTGGGTGAAAGCCCTTCCTGCATCTCCCACACCCCTCCCACTGACTGGTTTCCCCATACCCTCCCTCTTCACAGGGGATTCAATGATGCCACTAATTCTATCAGTCCATCTACTGATGATAGAGCTGGACACCTTCTTCAGTACCCCCACCCAAAACTACCATCCGTCCCACAGCTGCTGTACACTCTGTGAACCACGCTCGTGCATCCGTTCCTCCCAGTCCCCACCATTACCTCAGTACCAATAGACAATGGTTGTAGCCTGTTAACATTTATTTTACTGACTGTGTTTCATGCACCATTGAAACCAAGGTAAAAATAAAATTGGTAACTTTGTTTATTATTGCCACATGTACTGAGGTGCAGTGAAAAACTTTGTTTTGCATGCCATCCATACAGAGCATTTCATTACAACAGTGCACTGAGGTGGTACAAGGAAAAAGCAATAACAGAATGCAGAATAAAGTGTTACAGTTACAGAGAAAGTGCCGTGCAGGCAGACAATAAGGTGCAAGGCCCTGACAAGGCAGATAGTGAGGTCAAGAGTCCATCTTATCATACAAGGGGACTTTTCAATAGGCTTATAACAGCGGGATAGAAGCTGTCCTCGAGCCTGGTGGTACGTGCTTTCAGGCTTTCGTACCTTCTGCCTCATCTGCAAAATACAAGAGAAAATGCACCTCTGCCATGGCTAAACCTCTCCTCTAACTCCTCAACAAACGCACCGTCTCCAAAGTTAACAGCTCTACCTTCACTAATTTCTTCATTGACAGCCACCCCTCTTCCACACTATCATGACCCATATTCTGAATCCTTATTTTCTGCGTTCTAATAAACCCAGCTGTCCTAGGTTGATCAGAGATCTGCTTGACTACACACACCAATCCTTTCTCAGGCACTTAAAGAGTCAATAGAGCAAAAAAAAACAGGCCCTTCAGCCCATCGAGTCCATGCCAACCATCAACCACCCATTTACACTAATCCCATTTCACTCCCACCACATTCCCCTCAACTCCCCCCAGATTCTTCCACTCACCCACACACTAGGGACAATTTACACGGCCAATTAAACCTACCAACCCCCCACGCCTTTGGCATACAGGAGGAAACCAGAGCACCTGGAAGAACCCAAGCATTCACAGGGAGGAACGCACAAACTCCACACACTCAGCAACCGAGGTCAGGATTGGACCCGGGTCTCTGGTGCTACGAGACGATGGCTTTACTAGCTGTGCCACTGTGTCACTCGAGTGTCCTCCTGACCACCATTACGTTGTACCTTTCTGGGCAAGACAGCTAACCTTCGAACCTGCCTCAGCAAATCCTTGAAGAACCTTTTGGATTCCCATTCAGTTAACTTCTCTATATCCTTACCCTTATATCACTCGGTTACCACCACCCAACCTCCCACTGCAACACTCAGATCACTCACTCTCACATTGACTCTCTGGGTGGATAACAGTGATTCCAGGGGGACTGCTGATCCAATGAGTCACATAATGAGAGGTTGAGGCTACGGGTCCTCCCTGTGTTACCAACGCCTGACCGATGGACACCCCATACACACGGTCAAGCATTTGGGGGACTGGTGGGTTGGATGGGAATGGATTTGCCGAATGCTGCGGGGCTGCAGGCACCTTTTAACAGATGGGAATGGGACAGTTCCGGGTGCCTTCTCTCCCCTACTCTGAGCCACCACAATCGGGGGCTGGGTGAAGCCGAGCAGAGCTGGGAACGCTGAGCAGACTCACTCACTCAGGGACTGTTGGCTGGCAGCCGCTCTTCCTGTGCCTGCTCGCTCTCCCGTCACAGCCGTTTCTGTGATCCTCCCCCACACACTGTTTCTGTTCCTTTCTGACTTACAAAAAAGTCCAGTTATGAATGGTTCTTAGAAACGGAACTGCCTGCAGTGACACAGGTACTGTAATGCGGGATTAAGGCAGTGATCTGAGTAACATTAATGTAACCTGTTACATTCCTCAATCTCCAGCCCATCATGGACATCCCCTTGTGTTCTGTCCTCACTCCCCCCTTTTCTCTGCAACACCCTTCTGTCTTCTCTAAGTTTCCCCAGTTTTCCATCTGCACTTTCCATGGGCTTAGGAAAGCAGCCAACGTCATCAAAGACCCTTTCCAGCCTGGTCATTCTCTCTTCTCCCTCCTTCCATCTGGGAGAAGATACAAAAGCTTGAGAACATGCACCACCAGGCTCAAGGACAGCTGCCATTATAAGACTCTTGAATGGATCTCTTGTGCGATAATGATGAACTCTTAATCTCTCAATCTACCTTGTCATGGCCTTGTACTTTATTGTCTGCCTGAACTGCACTTCCTCTGTAATACTATATTCTGCATTCTGTTATTGCTTTTCCCTTTGTACTGCCTCGTGCTTATGTTTGGAATGATCCGTCTGGATGGCACGTAAAACAAAAGCTTTCTGCTGTATCTCAGCACATGTGATAATAATAAACCAGTTACCAATTACAAATTAATCATGGCTCTGAAACATTATCTCTGTTTCTCTCTGCACTGATGCTGAGTGTTTCTGGCTTTCTGGGAGTCTGATGCAGTTCACACCGATTTTAGGAAGATGTTTGAGAATGTCACATGTACCCAAGCAGTGAGTATAGACGAGGACCACAGGATCCAAGGAGAGGGACAATTTGGATCCAGAGTTGGCTCTTTGGCCACAAACACACGTTAATGTTGGTGGGTTTAGTTGCATAGCTAGAAGGTGATGCCAGAGGCCTTCTTCAGGCTCAGTGCTCATCCCTGATGTGTACGGGCCATGATTAATAAGTTTACAGTTGATACAAAAATTGACCATGTGGTTGCTGGTGAGGTTGTAGACTGCAGGAGTGCAACAGTGGACAAGTCAGGTCAATGGAAACCCACAGGGAACCGCGAAGTTGTGCAATCAGTGGGGCCAACAAGACAAGAGAAATGAGACGCATGGAGGAGCAGAGGGAGCTGGGGGTACCCCGCAGAAACCTACAGGCAGCAGGGCAGGTGGGTAAGGTTTTTGGGAAATTCCCCTTTCTTAGTTAAAGCACAGAGTGCAAGATATTCAATAGCCAGGCCAACAGAACACCGTGCACTGTCCTGGGCACATTACAGGGGGAGTATAAGGCTGGTGTCGGTTGCAGTAAGGACAGGCTGCGTGGTTTCCTGGGAACTGATGACTTAATTAAGATGCACCAAGTAACAAAGAACTTGGAGAAGTGGATTGGAAAGACCTGGGCCCCTTGGTGGAGAAGTCAGTATGAGGGAGATTTTAAAGTAACCGGCCAAAATATCAACCAATGGGGATCTGGGAACCAGTGTCTGAAGGGCTGGTGGAGCATGTGAACTGCTGTTATGAGCAAGACTATTGGACGAAGAGCTGGTAGTAGGCTCATGGGCCAAAACAGGCACAACGCCCTCCTTCAGCAGACAGGATCAACCCCTCAGCCTTTCACCTTTTCTCTCAGCTGTACTGCAATAACCAGCGAATCTTGCACTTGGCTGCTCAGCTCACCTGAGGTCAGACTCTTGCCCCACAACTCAGTGGCTTTGCAGTACAGGTCCTTACCCTCTACAGCTTAGATGATCAGCACCTCGATCTTTAAATCTGTAGCTCAGCAGATCAATGGACCAGGATTAGATGCCCCAAGAAACACAGTTCCAGAGTGTAATGTGGGGCCAGGGTACAGTGTCAAAGCATGTCTCATTGAAGAATGTCTTCTGGTGCAGTCCTGTACTCAGGGTGTTCTCTGAGTGACAAGGGTACATTTTTCTTAATGTGGGCGTTGCTGGCATCTCTTTTGTCCCGGAGGAGGTGGTGGTGAACTGCCTTTATGAGTCCTTCTGGTGAAGGTGCTCCCACAGTGCCACAGGGGAGGGAGCTCATGGATACTGGTCATAGAGTCACAGCACGGAAACAGGCCCTTCAACCCAACCCATTTATACTAACCAAGGTGGCCTAGCTGAGCCAGTCCCATTTGTCTGCACTTGGCCCACATCCCTCTAAACCTCTTCTATCCATGTACCTGTCCAAATGTCTTTTAAACACTGTACCACTACCACTTCCTCTGCTTGCTTGTTGCATAAACCTATCACCTTCTGTGTGAAAACCTTGCCCCTCAGGTCTCTTTTAAATGTTTGCCCTTCTCACCTTAAATCTACGCACTCTGCCCTGAGAAAACGACTGTGACCATTTACCTTATCTGTGCCCCTCATGATTTTATAAATCTCCATAACACCACCCCTCAGCCTCCTACGCTCCAGGGAAAACAGACCCAGCCTATCCAGTCTCCCCTTATAACACAAGCCCTCCAGTCCCAGCAACATCCTTGTGAATCTTTTCTGCACCCTCTCCGGCTTAATCACATCCTTCCTATAGCTGGGCGACCAGAACTTCACACAATACTCCAAGTGTGATCTCACTAACCACTTGTACACTTGGAGCATGATGTCCCAACTCCTGTACTCAGTGCCCTCACCCCTGAAGGCATGTGTGCCAGAAGCCTCCTTCACCACTCTGTCTATCTGTGTCTCCACTTTCAGGGAACTTGTATGCCTGTACCCCAACACTGTTCTACAACACTCCCCAGGGCCCTGCCAAGTCCTGCCCTGGTTTAACTTACCAAAGTGCAACACCTTGCACTTAGAACATAGAACAGTACAGCACAGGAACAGGCCCTTCAGCCCACAAGGTTGTGCCAAGATAAATTAGTAATTCAACACCTAACTAAACTAATCCTTTTGCCTACACACAAATGTGTAGGCAGAAGGGATTAGTCATCCTAACTTGTCTAAATTAAACTCCATCTGCCATTCCTCAGCCCACTGTCCCAGTTGATGAAAATCCTGTTGTAATCCTAGATTTAAATTCTTTACTGTCCACCACATCACCAATTTTGGTGTCATCCACAAATTTACTAACCGTGCAGCAACATTCTCATCCAAATCATTAACAATAGATGAAAAACAACAGTGGACCCAGCACCAATCCCTGCAGGACACCACTGGTCACAAGCCTCCAATCTGAAAAACAACCCTCCACTACCATCCTCTGACCCCTACCACCAAGACAGTTTTGTATCCAGTTGGCTAGCTCACCCTGGATCCCACGTGATTTAACCTTCCGGGATAGCCTACCATGTGGTATATTATCAAAGGCCTTGCCAAAGTCCACTTGTGAAATCGCAGAATGTGGAGTGAGACCTGACTAAGATTAGACCCCAAGATAGTTGATGTGCTACAAAACCCCAGAGTACAATGGAAGGCGCCAGGGACTAGCAGAGGGTTCAGCTGGATCACAGTTACCCTCAGGGTCAGGATGTGGGGATAGTGAGATGGTCTAGGAGTGAAACCCGAGAGTGGGAGCTGGGGGAAAGTGTGAGACACCGGGTACACTGTGAGGAAGCTGCATATAGTTTAACACCCTATGGTATGAGGTGAAGTTAAGTATGCAATGTTCTGGGTTCAGTCTCACCAGTCCCCAATATAACTGCATTAAGACATCTTACACACTCAACTTTATAGGGGATCTGATGTTAAGTACGTTACACAGGGAGTGGTTGACATCTGTAATGTGCTACCAGGGGAGGTGGTGGAGTCAGATACAATCACTACATTTAAGACGCATTTAGACAGACACTTAAGTAGGCAACAACAGGAGGGGGGAGGGGGAGAGTCAGGTACTAGAGAGTACCCCTGTGGCTGTACCCCTTGACAGTAAGTTCTCCTGCTTGAGTACTGTTGGGGGAGACAGCCGACCTGGGGGAAGCAACAGTGGCAGTGTCTCTGGTGCAGAGTCCGGCCCTGTGGCTCAGAAGGGTAGGGAAGGAGAGAGGAGGGCAGTAGTGATAGGGGCCTCAGGCAGGCGATTCTGTGGACGCAGGAAGGAAACTCGGATGGTAGTTTGCCTCCCAGGTGCCAGGGTCCAGGACGTTTCAGATCGCGTCCAAAATATCCTGCAGAGGGAGGGAGAACAGCCAGAGGTCGTGGTACCTATTGGTACCAACAACATAGGTAGGAAAAGGGAGGAGGTCCTGAAAAAAGACTATATGGAGTTAGGAAGGAAGTTGAGAAGCAGGACCTCAAAGGTAGTAATTTCAGGATTACTGCCTGTGCTAAGCGACAGTGGGTATTGGAACAGAATGAGGAGGAGGTTAAATGCGTGGTTGAGGGATTGGAGTAAGGAGCAGGGATTCAGATTTCTGGATCACTGGGGCCTCTTTTGGGGCAGGTATGACCTGTTCAAAGAGGACAGGTTGCACTTGAGTCCCAAGGGGACCAATATCCTGGCAGGGAGGTTTGCTAAGGCTACTGGGGAGGGTTTAAACTAGAATTGTTGGGGGGTGGGATCCAAACTGGAGAGACTGAGGAAGAGGTGTTTGGCTCTCAAATAGAGAAAGCTTGTAGACAGTACGAAGGGGAGGACAGGCAGGTGATAGAGAAGGGACGTGCTCAAACCAATGGTTTGAGATGTGTCTATTTTAATGCAAGGAGTATTGTGAACAAGGCGGATGAGCTTAGAGCTTGGATAAATACTTGGAGCTACAATGTGGTGGCCATTACAGAGACTTGGATGGCTCAGGGACAGGAATGGTTTCTTCAAGTGTTGGGTTTTAGATGTTTCAGAAAGGACAGGGAGGGAGGCAAAAGAGGTGGGGGAGCGGCACTGTTGATCAGAGATAGTGTCATGGCTGCAGAAAAGGTGGACGTCATGGAGGGACTGTCTATGGAGTCTCTGTGGGTGGAGGTTAGGAACAGGAAGGGGTCAGTAACTTTACTGGGTGTATTTTATAGGCCGCCCAATAGTAACGGGGATATTGAGGAGCAGATAGGGAAGCAGATCCTAGAAAGGTGTGAGAATAACAGAGTTGTTGTGATGGGAGATTTTAATTTCCCAAATATCGATTGGCATCTCCATACAGCAAGGGGTTTAGATGGGGTGGAGTTTGTTAAGTGTGTTCAGGAAGGGTTCTTGACACAATATGTAGATAGGCCTACAAGAGGAGAGGCTGTGCTTGATTTGGTATTGGGAAATGAACCTGGTCAGGTGTCAGATCTCTCAGTGGAAGAGCATTTCGGAGATAGTGATCATAGTTCTATCTCTTTTACAATAGCGTTGGAGAGAGATAGGAACAGACAGACTAGAAAGGCGTTTAGTTGGAGTAAAGAGAATTCTGAGGCTCTCAGGCAGGAAACTGGAAGATTAAATTGGGAACAGATGTTCTCAGGGGAAAGTACGGAAGATATGTGGCAAACATTCAGGGGATATTTGTGTGGAGTTTTGCATAGGCATGTTCCAATGAGACGGGGGGGGGGGGTGGGTGGTTACGATAGGATGCAGGAACCGTGGTGTACAAAGGCTGTAATAAATCTAGTCAAAAGGAAAAGAAAAACTTTCAGAAGGTTCCAAGAGCTAGGGAATGTTAGAGATCTGGAAGAGTATAAAGCTAACAGGAAGGAGCTTAAGAAGGAAATTAGGAGAGCCAGAAGGGGCCATGAGAAGGCCTTGGCAAGCAGGATTAAGGAAAACCCCAAGGCATTCTACAAATATGTGAAGAGCAAAAGGATAAGACACAAAAGAATAGGACCTATCAAGTGCAACAGTGGGAAAGTGTGTATGGATCTGGAGGAAATAGCAGAGGTACTTAATAAATACTTTACATCAGTATTCACTACAGAAAAAGATCTGGGTGATTGTAGTGAGGACTTGCAGCAGGCTGAAAAGGAAAGAGGAGGTGCTGGAACTTTTGGAAAGCATCAAGTTGGATAAGTCGCCGGGACAAGATGAGATGTACCCCAGGCTATTGTGGGAGGCGAGGGAGGAGATTGTGGAGCCTCTAACGATGATCTTTGCATCATCAATGGAGACGGGAGAGGTTCCAGAGGATTGGAGAGTTGTGGATGTTGTTCCTTTATTCAAGAAAGGGAGTAGAGATAGCCCAGGAAATTATAGACCGGTGAGTCTTACTTCAGTGGTTGGTAGGTTGATGGAGAAAATCCTGAGAGGCAGGATTTATGAACATTTGGAGAGGTATAATATGATTAGGAATAGTCAGCATGGCTTTGTCAAGGGCAGGTCCTGCCTTACGAGCCTGATTGAATTTTTTGAGGATGTGGCTAAACACATCGATGAAGGGAGAGCAGTAGATGTAGTGTATATGGATTTCAGCAAGGCATTTGATAAGGTACCCCATGCAAGGCTTATTGAGAAAGTAAGGAGGCATGGGATCCAAGGGGACATTTCATTGTGGATCCAGAACTGGCTGGCCCAAGAAGGCAAAGAGTGGTTGTTGATGGGTCATATTCGGTGACCAGTGGTGAACATTAGGGATCTGTTCTGGGACCCTTAGTCTTTGTGATTTTTATAAACGACCTGGATGAGGAAGTGGAGGGATGGGTTACTAAGTTTGCGGATGACACAAAGGTTGGGGGTGTTGTGGATAGTTTGGAGGGCTGTCAGAGGTTACAGCGGGACATAGGATACAAAACTGGGCTGAGAAGTGGCAGATGGAGTTCAACACAGATAAGTGTGAAGTGGTTCATTTTGGTAGGTCAAATATGATGGCAGAGTATACTATTAATGGTAGGATTCTTGGCAGTGTAGAGGATCAGAGGGATCTTGGGGTCTGAGTCCTTAGGATGCTCAAAGCAGCTGCACAGGTTGACTCTGTGGTTAAGAAAGCATATGGTGTATTGTCCTTCATCAATCGTGGAATTGAATTTAGGAGCTGAGAGGTAATGTTGCAGCTATATAGTCCCTGGTCAGACCCCACTTGGAGTACTGTGCTCAGTTCTGGTCACTTCACTACAGGAAAGATGTGGAAGCCATAGAAAGGGTGCAGAGGAGATTTACAAGGATGCTGCCTGGAATGCGGAGCATGCCTTATGAAAGTAGGTTGAGGGAACTCGGCCTTTTCTCCTTGGAGTGACGGAGGATGAGGGGGGATCTCATAGAGATGTATAAGATGATGAGAGGCATTGATCGTGTAGATAGTCAGAGGCTTTTTCCCAGGGCTGAAATGGTGGCCACAAGAGGACACAGGTTTAAAGTGCTTGAGAGTAGGTATAGGGCAGATATCAGGGGTAAGTTTTTTACTCAGAGAGTGGTAAGTGTGTGTAATGGGCTGCCGGCAATGGTGGTGGGGGTGGATACAATAGGGTCTTTTAAGAGACTGTTGGATAGGTACATGGAGCTGAGAAAAATAGAGGGCTATGGGTAAGCCTAGTAACTTCTAAGGTAGGGACATGTTTGGCACAGCTTTGTGGGCTGAAGGGCCTGAATTGTGCTGTAGGTTTTCTATGAACAGGATGCGGTCCTAATGTGGGCAAATGGCATTAGTGTAGATGAGCAAAAAGGTCGGCATGGATGTGGTGGGCTGAAGGGCCTGTTTCTGGGCTGTACAGCTCTACGACTCCAAATCCACTTGCGACGAAAAACAAATTCCAAGTTATGGCGTCAAAGTCCTGAACATCCTTGTCCGTGCTGTACAAGGGTACAGAAAGAGACCCCAAGATACATTGTGCAGATGGAGGTTAGAGTGAGATTGCGTGGGTTTCCTCCGGGTGCTCCGGTTTCCTCCCACATTCCAAAGATGTACGGGTTAGGAAGTTGTGGACATGCTGTGTTGGCTCCGGAAGTGTGGCGACACTTGCGGGTTGTCCCCAGAACACTCTACACAAAGATGCATTTCACTGTGTGTTTCGATGTACATGTGAATAGTAAAGATATCTTATTTTGGAGTACAGTGAGTAACCTCCAGTGAGCTACCTCATCAGTCCTATTCCCACAGTTATTGCAACCTATTATCTCACACATTCCCATCAACTCCCCCAATTCTTCTGACACCCGTCTATACCAGGAGTAATTTACAGCAACCAATTAACCTACCAACCTGCACATCTTTGGGATATGGGAGAAAACCGGAGCAGCCGGAGGAAGCCCACGCAGTCACAGGGAGAACATGGCAACTCCACACAGAAGCACCCAAGGTCAGGATCGAACCCGGAGCTCTTGAGCTGGGAAGCAGTGGAGTTTCAACTCAAAATGTCGACAATTCCTTTCCCCTTACAGATGCTGCTCGACCCACTGAGCTCTTCCAGTGGATTGTTTGTCGCTCCAGCTTCCAGCATCTGCAGCCTCTTGTGTCTTCAGAACCCATCGGACTGAAGTGGACGCAAGTCATCCTCAGTCTGAGGAAATGCCTAACAGCCAGGCGGCACGGTAGCGCAGCGGTTAGAGTGACACTATTACAGCACCAGCAATCAGGGTTCAATTCCCATCGCTGTCTGTAAGGAGGTTGTACGTTCTCCGTGTCTGTCTGGGTTTCCTCCCACATTCCAAAGATGTATGGGTAGGTTGACATGGGTTTAAAATGGGCGGCGCGGGCTCATTGCGCCAGAAGGTCCTGTTACTGTGCTGTATAAATGAAGATTTAAATAACATTTTAATTCTAATCACCAGAGTTTAACAACACTATGACAGCCTTGCACTAAAATGGACTTTTTTTTCGTTCTAATTGTGTTCTTCCTTGTAAAAAATGTGTTTACTTTACGCTTCTCTTGTGAATGCTGTTTATCTGATTCTATGTGCCTGTGATGCTGCTGCAAGTAAGTTTTTCATTGCATCTGTGCAATAAACTCAACTTTGAAAATCTTATTTTCAAAAGAACTATTGTTAAAATAATCTTGCACCAACCTAGGAGATTCTACAATTCTAACTCTGATTTGTATTACAATTGATCATTTCCAAACTGTGGGTTTACTGTTTTTAAAAGAAATGGTGCCCCCTGGGCTAAGAACAGGCACACTACAAGTATGCAAACTCCAACACCACCAACTCTGTCTCTTTTATTCCATTGGATATGTTGGTTACAAATGTGAAGCTATACAAAATAGTAAATGTACAAAAAAAACATACAAATGGAAACTTGTCACAGAATTCAGAAAAACGAAACGTCTTAAGTTATGCTTTTAGTTCAGTTTTGAGGCAACTCTATATTGGCAAATTGTCCCCTTAGTTACAGAGTCTCTGAGCAGCAATCATAGGGACAGCAGCATTAATGTTTATTTTGGAAATCAAATGCTAGTGAGGCCAACTAAGACCTTATATAAAGTGTAGTGTGATGTACTGCACACACATCAAACCATTTATGGAGATGGGCCTGGCCAGCCACTGTAGTGATCAGGCAGGGAGCAGCATCACCACCTCTGCAGCTGTATAAGCTTGTGGCACTAATGTCCTCGTCACCATGAGCCATCTCAGCCACACTGCTCAACCCTTCCTGCTCTGCAGCAATGCTTCAGTAACGATTTGACACACGGTGCACTCAGCAGTCCGGCAGTGGGGGCTTCCCACAGCACCAGGCAGCTGCCGAGGTTTGAGACCAGAGGCCTGGCATTGTCTATCACTGCTGGGTGAAGGCAGGACAGCAGGGGCAGGCTCTGTTACTGGGGTGGGTGTCTGACCAAGGGGAGGGTATCTGTCTGCCCCGCTGGTGGGTGTCTGACCCAGGAGAGAGTATCTGACCAAAGGGTGGGTATCTGACCCTGGAGTGGGAATCTGCCCCGCTGGTGCGTGTGTGATCGGGGAGTGGGTATCTGTCTGCCCTGGTGCTGGGTGTCTGCCCCTGGGAGAGTATCTGACCCAGCAGAGGGTATCTGTCTGCCTTAAGTGTGGGTGTCTAACCCAGGCGAGAGTGTCTGAACCGGGGGGAGGGCAGGCACAGTAGTGTAGTGGTTAGCGTGACGCTATTACAGCGCCAGCGACCCGGGTTCAATTCCGGCCACTGTCTGTAAGGAGTTTGTACGTTCTCCCCATGTCTGCGTGGGTTTCCTCCGGGTGCTCCGGTTTCCTCCCACATTCCAAAGACGGACGGGTTAGAAAGTTGTGGGCATGCTATGTTAATGCCAGAAATGTGGCAACACTTGCGGGCTGCCCCCAGAGCAGTCTATGCAAAAGATGTATTTCACTGTGTGTTTCGATGTACACATGACTAATAAAGATCTCTAACTGCCCCGCTGGTGGGTGTCTGTCCCAGGGCAGGGTATCTGTCTGCTCCGGTGGTGGGTGTCTGACCCATTGGAGGGTATCTGTCTGCCCCAGGTGTGGGTGTCTGACCCAAGGAAGGGTGTGCCAGCCCTTGGTGGGTGGGCCTGCTTCCCCGGATGGATGTTTGCCTCCGAGGGAGTGGGATCTGACTGCCCCTGGGGTCCTGGTGTAATCAGGAAGACCCAGACCCCTGCCCCTCAGCACAGGGCTGCAGTGCTGGAGCATCCCCACCCAGTCCAACAGTCGGTGAGGGGGCAATTATCACCGGGACCAAAATATCTGAACCACTGTGTGCTCAGTCTGATCCACAGTGACGGGAGAACTTGGCAAACCTCATCCAGGGGAGCAAGTTGTAGTTTGGATGGGAATAAATTGAAAATGGCATTTGTGTGGCACAAGATCTGTGGGAGTTTTCCCCCTTACAATCCACTGGTTCTCCAGTGATAAACCCTGTGCAATGGCAGGTTGTTGTGTCTGTAACCTGCACAAGGGGCAGGAGAAAGATGGTCAGCCCTCCCTCCAGTCTGTTTGCCTCCTCACTCGTCATTCACCTAAGAACTTACAAACCCCCTCTGCCCCCCCACCCGCCCAAGAGAAATGTAAACCATTATCGAAGGCAACTTCTATACTTCCAAACATAACTCCTAAGAAACTAGGAAATTCCCTTTCACCTTTCCTCTCTCAGAACACCATCCAATCAGGATACGTGTCGTACCCAGCCAATGAGGGTAAATATCACAAACAAAATGTACAACCCTATGATTCACAACGCCTCATTGATCAATCACATGATCAATCATCCTAACTCAGTGCTTTCTTCTCTCTTTCCTCTCCCCAGAAAAATAAAGCAAACTCCCAAAAGTTTGATCTAACACAAAACCCCGTTGATTATTAAATGAGTGGTTCTGCGAAAATCTGTAAGTAAATATAACTAACAGATTGAAAATGTTTCTACAAGCACGTCCCAAACCTTTCACTCTTGTTTTTTGCCAAGGCAGAATTCTGCAGTAGGAGCAGTTAAATTCTACAAGATACAGTTTAACAGTATTACCTATCTACACTGTCTATTGAGTATAAGATATACAGTTTCTTTTACCATTACTAAGCTGGAGAATTAGTGCATCCAGTACTACAAGAAAGTGGTAAGTATAGTCTATGTGATATGGTTTAAAGCTGAAAGTTTCCTTTACTTAAGAACGTGGCTGCAAGGTGACAGCAGAGGTGCATCTGTAACAACCACTAATATACCAACCATCCTTTCAGTAAAAGCAGAAAGAACTCTTTTCAACTGTGGCATTGAGAGGGCTCTTATGAAACCTCTCCTGTACCTCCTAACGTGAAATGAGCTGACAATTTCTCTGACACACCAGGTATGTGGGGGGGTGGGTGGTGGTAGGTGGGGAGGGGGTGATGGCCTGCTGGGTCCCTACAATAATCATTCCAGCATGCTAAGAATGTGTGTGTTTAGCCAAACCTCTCCAAAGGTAGTCCATTTCAAATTCCTGTGCACTAGGCTAACTTGGGGTAACAGAGATCTCATGAATCTGTTTACAATGTATAATGATCCCACCTGTATGATACACTTACTAAGGGCTCAGCAGGCAGGAGGAACCCAGGGAACGTGGCAGCACAGGGAGAAGTTTCAGACTTGTACGTCCCACATCAGGTAATCCTGGGCATATCAACACACAACTGGATTAACAACTGGGCTGCCTACAGTCAGTCTAGTTCAACATTGCCTGAAGAGGAGACAGTGTCAGGGTTTATACATGAGTATTTCAGGCAGAAAGTAGGTGTGTCCAATTACTTCCATCGAGGTGTTGTTCCTGTAGGTCCAGTTTTAATTACACCTGTGAAGCTTGTCGAGATGTTTCCCTGTACTATAGGATGTGTATTATGCTATCTGATGGTATGTGCCTGTGATGCTGCTGCAAGTAAGTTTTTCATTGCATACATGTATGTGTGCATATGACAATAAACTTGACTTTGATTCTGACTATTAAAGGATCTGGAAACTGTACTTGATTACACATTGAATCTGTAAATGGCTACCGGGTAAGTTGTATCATGAGAAGAGCTTAATCACTGTCAAATTTGCCCAATTGTTAGTCCCTGGAAAAGCTGTGACATCAAAGATTACTGATGAATAGATGACATGTCACCAGGTCTCCAATGATACATGAAAAATATCAGATAATGTTGGTGTGCTGGGTTTGTTTAGCTGGCTCATTTCCTTCTGTTCGAAGGGCTGAATGAATCTAGTGAGGTTAGCTGTGATTCTTTCTGTGCTTCATATCCTGTCTGAAGGTGTTTGTCCACACCCCTCTGGGCTGGGACCCACTGCACTGCTTGCAGACAAAGAAAGTGGGTGCTTTCTCCAGTCCCCCAGAAGATCTGGCTGCAAGGTGAGGGGGTTGGTGTTGGGAGTGGCAGCTTGGACTGATGGAGACGGGGAAGGAAATGCATCAGCAGTTAAACAAAACCTTATCTGCAAGATAAGATGGCATGAATTCTTGTGAGCATGTCACACTGAAGACAAAAGATAATGGAGATGTTTCTGAATTAACAGACACGATAACATCCCTGCCCCAGCAGGAGGTGTGCATTTATATATAAACTTGTCGACACAAGAAGGGGCTTGTGGTAGGTTGGGGAGAAGTGGACAAAACCCTGAAGCCTGATTGCCAGACTAACTCCAGAATACGGGGCGTTCCTGTGCAGCAAATTCAGAAATAAACAAAAAACAAAACCCAGTCTGCTTTTCTTCTGTAGTGTCATTGACAATCTCAGTGCCTCAAAGTGCTCCTGGTTTGAGAACTACTGGAAGCCACAGTTGTAACTCAGAAATACACTGAGTAATTTATATAAATCAAGATCCTAAACAGATGTTTAGTTGGTGAAAGGTTAAATATTGGCCAGTTAACCCTGCCCCCTCCCCAACTTCTCACTCAAAATACTGCCTCAGGGTCCTTTGCCCAAGGAGGTTGATGGGTTTGATATAATATTTCACGCAAAAGATAGCACATCTCTGACAGTGCAGCATTTAACATACCACAATAATTCCCAGTTCCTGGGTTACAGTAACAAGAAAGAACGTTAAAAGACTACCTTGAGGATCTGAACTGTAAACAGATTTAAGCACATACAATTTCTACACTGGTATTAGATGATGAGCTCTATAAAATACTGATACAGGCATGCTAATATCCTTGATTATTAACATCACATAACCACAAAAGCATCGATATTCCCACTAAAGTCTAATATAATGGAATTATCTTTCAGGTTATCATAGAATATTCTGGCATCTTATTTTGGAACATGTGAAGTTACGTAGGAATGCAACAGCAAAGTAACAGAACAGAGTAGATCCTGTGATTTGCATTACAGACCTTCTCTGAAGCCATTATTCTCTATAACAAGTGTTTAAATAAAAAACACAAACTGATAGACAGCTAATAAAGAAAATCTTGCCAATTTGTTTAGATTCATAATGAAGTTATGTAAAAAGCAATAATGCCGTTGAAATGTAAAGCTTTCAAGTTTAAACTAACGCTGGCTATTTCTGTAGTGTACGGTGTTAAAAACAGTGTTGATGATTGGCTGTTTGGTCTTTGACAACACTCCCTGGGGACATGTTAGCTGAGGGTCAAGTGTTCAACAGAGCTAGGGAATGGGACTGGGGTAATATTCCAATTGGAAAGGTCCTGCGAGTTATCTGTTATACTTTTGTTTAATAGGACATTATATTTTAAAATAAATTAACATTTAGTTTTCTGTTTTTTCAATCCTCTTGTGAATCCACAACCTTAGGATAAATAGGAACTCAGGATATTTAGGAACTGTAGAGGCAATTCCAGTTATTAATGGGATCATGGGACTTTTCATGCGACTTTTCAAAGTAAGTGGAATGGTAATCTGGGAGCTGAATGATTAAAGGTGACTTGAACTGTAGCCACAGCCAAATTCAACAGTGAGGATTCTAATGACACTGCTGCAACACTGTCATACACAGGGAGATCACAATGATCAAACTTAGGTTGACTGAAATATTGAACTACAGGCTAAATGTAGTAACATTTTGCTTAATTTCACACTTTGTATTTTAGCCTGAATGTGCAAATACTGACCACAGGCATCTAAATTAAACTGATTTAAAAATATATAAAAATTGAAGACACTGAACTAGGGTTTGTTTGCACAAGCAGAAGCCTTTTCCTTCAGTTGCTCCAGGCACAAGTGGCAACTCCAGCTTCCTGTAGATGAGAAAGAATGTAATGTTTACAAGACAAATTCCCAGCACATTTCTTAGTAAGCACAGACCATTCAGAAATTCTTCTAAATCTTGCACCAAAGACATTGTTACCCTGCCGTACATTTCTTCCTTCAACCCCTCTCATTTTGCACATTTCTGATTTTTTTTTACATCACAGGCAAGGTCAATACTTACGGACTGTTCCTAACCTCTCTGAAAATGGCCTGTCAGGTCTTTCAGGCCTAGAAATTTTTTTGAGCGCATGCAAGGTGTCCCAGATGTAGGTAGGAAGGGACTGCACAAGGAGTGGGGGGGTGGGGGGGCATGGAAATGACAAGATAGAGTCAAGGTATGAGAAGAGCAGGCAGAAACAATGGGCTACGCACAAAGCACTGGAAGAACACAGCAGGTCAGGCAGCATCTATAGAGAGAAATGGACAGTCCATTTTTCAGGTCGAGACCCTTCATCTGGACACTTCCCTCCATAGAAGCTGCTTGACCTTGCTGAGTTCCTCTAGTGCTTTGTGCATTGCTCCAGATTCCAGCATCTGCAGTCTCTTCTGCCTCCAGAAACAGTGGGCAGTCCTGCTTGTGAAAGGAGATAGAAGCAGGCAGTAAGAGGAAATCATGTACGTGTCATTATGCCCACCAGTAGGTCAGTTGCTTTGCTTCCCTGATGGATAGTGATGAGATGGATGATTTTACAGTAATCTGTGCTGTGCTACATTTTTAAATAATTAAACAAATCCACAATTTCAGTTCTCCAGTTGCCGTGAGTGGATTCAAATTCTTACCCCTGAATGCCTTTGGATAATAGCCTGGTAACCTAAGAGTTCCGTGTAAGTGTGGTAGGGCCAGGGTTGCCACCCTGAGAGAGGGCAGTAGACGAGCTCCGTGGATTCTGGGATGGTAACAGGGCATCCATGTAAAGAACCTACTGCAGGAATGCCAGAACTTGCTAAATCCCATTGAGCACATCACATTGTCACCAAGGGCTGCAGGCGGAACTTTTCAGTGGCAGGGCACCACTGTTGGACACACCTCCCACTGTCAGTGACACTGCAACAGGGTACCCTGGCATATTCTCCCCTACTCTCCCTAACACTGAATGATGACTGGGTCAGCACCTGTTGAAATAGAGTCACATGGTTATACAGCATGGAAACAGGCACTACGGCTCAACTTGTCCACGCCGACCAAGGTGCCTACCTGAGCTAGTTCCATTTGCCTGCATTTGGCCTATATCCCTCTAAACCTTTCCTATCCATGTACCCGTCCAAATGTCTTTTAAACATTGTAATTGTACCCGCCTCTACAGCTTCCTCTGACAGCTCGTTCCATATACCCACCTGAAAAAAGTTGCCCCTCAGGTGTCCTTTAAACCTTTCCCCTCTCACCTTAAACCTATGCTTTTTGCTTTTAGACTCCCTCCCTTGGGAATAAGACCTCCATATCTACACCTCTCATGATTTTATAAACATTTCTGAGGCCTCCTCCGCTGCAGGGAAAAAAGACCCAGCCTGTCCACTCTCCCTGTAGCTCAAGCCCTCCAGTCCTTGTGAACCTTTTCCGCACCATTTCCAGTTTAATGACCACCTTCCCATAGCTGGGCAACCAGAACTGAAGTGGAGCTGGCTCCCACTGACACCAGCAGGGAATGTGTCCGAGCTCGGCCCAGAGTCACAAGCCAGCTGGGCTCCAAGATGCTGCGCCCCAGGCAGCTCCCTCAGCGCCCCTCTGCATTCTCCAGCCTGCTTGAGTGGAGTTGCCTGCAGGACGAACCACTGTCCCCTCCCCTTCAGGGAGCTGGCACTTGGACAGTGCTTCCCACCAGACCTGGCAGTGGGGGAGTTGTTTCCAGGACGCACCAGGTGCCAACCCCATCTTGCTACTTCCCCCCCTTCCCTTCCCTTTCCTGGTTACGCGGCCTGAGATGGTGACTGTGGGGGTCAACGCAGAGTAAAACACCTCCTTCATCTGTTGCTTTCACTGCTGCCTGGATGGCTGGCCCTCAGAGAGGAAAGGGGCACAAGAGGAGGGCCATGGTGTGGAGAGAGTGGACGTAAGACGGATGTACATACATTGGCTGCAGCTTGTATTGGGATTGTGGGAAGTGGGACAGAGCATTGGGTACGGACAGCTTCTATCCTGCTGTTGTTAGAATCTTGAATGGACTTCATACGATAAAGATGAACTTTTGACCTCCCAATCTACCTCGTTGTGGCCCTTGCACTTTATTTGTCTACCTGCACTGCACCTTCTTGTAACTGTAACACTATATATATTGTTTTCCTTTTTACGATCTTGATGCACTTACGTGTGGCATGATCTGTCTGGATGGCATGCAAACAAAAGCACTTCACTGTATCTCGGTACACATCTCATAATAAACCAATTACACCAATGACACGTCACCTACAGTGGGAGTGAGAGGAGAGAGGGCCACACATACCTCACTGTAATGGACCACTAACTAACTGCATCACCGCGCACCTTGATTGTGGGATTTGTAGCCGAGGTTGGATAGCTAGCAGTGGGCATGTTGAGCTGTGTGTTGGGGGGGGTGGTGGAGCAGACCAATGCTGTGTCTGAGCTCCTCCTATTGTGCTGGGAATCCAGTGATGGGGACATGCACCACTGAACAGCAGCAGGGGTGAGCGGTGTGCTAGGGTGGAGATATTTCTGAGTTTCCTTACAACATAGGACAACACTCGGCCCATCCAGTCGATGTTGGCATTCCCCCACTAATTTTTCCCATAACCTATTCTCCCCACGTTCCCATCAACTCCCCCCAGGTTACATCACTCACCCACCAACCAGGGCAATTTACAGCAACCAATTGACCCATCGACCCGCACGTCTTTGGGATGTGGGAGGAAACCGGAGCACCCGGGGGAAACCCACGCGGTCACAGGGCAAACATGCAAACTCCACACAGACAGCACCTGAGGTCAGGATCGAACCTGGTTCTCTGCCGCTGTGAGGCAGTGACTCTACCCGCTGCACCACTGTTCCACTCAAAGATTACTGAACTTGTGGAGTCATTGAACTTACCGCAGTCTGCATCCATGCTCTTGAGCCGTGACCACCTGCACAGACCGGGCGTGGAAAAAATGGAGGGTCGACATTTTCGGGCCAAGACCCTTCATCTGGGCTCCAGATGTGGACCTGATGCTGGCACACGGATCCAGAGTCATGGAGAGCTGGGAGGTCATTGGATCAGGGTTCTCTGCTGCAGAAGTGTCCACAGCATGGCCTGCCTTAATGTCCTACAGCTGTCGGCCCTTCTGCAGTCGCTGTCCAGCAGACATCAGGGAGTGACTGGATCAAGCCCTGTCGCCTGATCCTCTCAGTCACAGAGAGGGGTGGAATTAGGGCCACACCAACAACCTCAGCCCTTCATCATTCTGCAGGCTGTGACTTTAGAATTCTATCCACCTGACAACCACTAGTTACAGAGAGATACAATGCAGAAACAGGCCCTTCGGCCCACCAAGTCCGTGCCGACCATCAATCACCCATTTACACAAATCCTACACTGATCCCATTTTTTATTCTCCCCAGCAGTCCCATCAGCTTCCCCCAGATTCTTCCACTCATCCACACACTAGGGGCAACTTACAAACCAGTACGCCTTTTGGCTGTGGGAGGAAACCAGAGCACCCGGTTGAAACACAAACTGTCATAGGGAGAACATGCAAACTCCACACAGACAATACCGGAGGTCAGGATTGAACCCGGGTCTCTGGCACCATGAGACTGCGGCTTGACCAGCTGTGCCACTGTTCAGCCCCTGAAACACCCCCCTAAAATTTCTCTGCCTCTTGTGGCACTCCTTCCCTTAGCTGAGGCCATGGTAACTATGTAAGTGCAGAAGAGGTTGAAATATGAATCAGGAGATTGTAACCCACCTCAGACAGGGAGACCGACACCATCATTGCCACAACAACACATCAGCTGTGGCGTAATATTTCCCCATTGTGTGCTCTGCTACAATGAGGCTGTAATTCTGAAGACTAACATTTTGGATTGTGAATGGGATGTGTACACTGCACAGGGCGCACACTGATGGTTCACAGGAGCTCTTTCATGTGCATTAATAAAATCCATCCGGATTGGGGTGACAAAATTCAAACAAAACAAAAATGAAGCGTTGAGAGCAAGTTTCCTGGGATTCAGAAAGTTTCAATTAAACAACACCACGTCTGCTAGTGAATACTGTACCTTCAGGAGGCTGAACCATTGGTGGGTTTAAACAGTACATGTGGTAACCCCGGTCACAGTCATCACAAAACAACAACTGGTCCTAGAAAATAAAGAGAGTTCCATTTACAAAAGCACCAAGATGTCACCAAGGAACTCTAGCACACATCTTCAAAATAAAACTGTCTGTTGAAGATTGACACAAAATACTATTTACCAAGACAGTTGTTCAAAGTACAGCTGGCATAGTGCAGCACCAGACTGTTGAGGAGAAGGCGGGGAGGAAAATGCAAAGAGGAAGCAATACAAAGGGCGCTGGAGGAACTCAGTGGGTCGGGCAGCATCTGTGGAGGGAAATGGACAGTCGACATTTTGGGTCGAGACCCTTATCTGGACTGATGCAAAGGGAGATGTAGCTTGGATGAAAAGGAAAAATAATTTGGAAATGCACGCTGAAAGAGTGAGTAATTTTCATCTATGACATCACCTCTAATTTACCTTCATCGGTTTTGTCACAACGTGCCTTAGGAAGGTAAGATAGAGAAGCAGGGGCAGGCCATTCAACCCCTCGTGGTTGTTCTACTATTTAATACAATCATGGCTGGTCTCACATTTATATGCCGCTCTCCTGCATCTCCCTTAAATTACAAAGATCTATTGACTTATGACTCAAATAGGTGACTGAGCCTCCACAGCCCTCTGTAGAGAATTCCAAAGATTCACCACCCTCTGGGTGAAGAAATTTTGTTGAAACTCAGCCCTGAATGTCCGACCCCTTATTCTGACACTGTTGACCTGGTTCCAGACTCCCCAGCCAGGGGAAACATGATCCCTGCATCCAGTCTGTCAGTGAGATCACCTCTTATTCTTCTGCTTAATCTCTCCTCATAGGACAAACCTGCTGTCCCAGGAACTAGTCTGGGTGAACCTTCACTGCACTCCCTCTGTCCTTCATTAGGTAAGGACAAAATTGTATGTAATACTACAGGCAGGGTCTCACCGAGGCCCTGTATGGTTCATGTAGCAGGGAAACAGGCCCTTTGGCCCAACTTGTCCATGCCAAGCAAGTTGCCTAATTGAGCTAGTCCCATTTGCCTGCATTTAACCCATATCCCTCTAAATATTTCCTATCCATGTACTTGTCCAAATTTCTTTTAAACATTGTAATTGTACCCATCTCTACCACTTCCTCTGGCAGTTCATTCCACATACCCATCAACCCGTGTGTGAAAAACCTGCCCCTTTATATCTTACCCCTCTCACCTTAAACCTATGCCTTCTAGTTCTAGACTCCCCTACCAAGGGAAAACGACTGTGATCATCCACCTTATCTATATCCCTCATGATTTCATATACCTCTATGATTATTGTGAGACATCTTTACTCTCTTGCAATGAAGACCAACACACCATTCATCTTTTAACTGTCTGCCGCACCTGCCTTTCAGTGTAACTTGTACAATCACACTCGGGGCACTGTTGAGATAACACTGAGAGTATTGTGTACAACTTTGGTCTCCTTATCTAACAGAGGATGTAGTTGCCCCAGAGAGACTTCAGCGAAGATTCACTGGACCTGTTCCTGGGGTGGCAGATCTGTCATAGGAGGAGAGGTTGACTAGGCAAGGAGTTTAGAAGCATGAGAAGTGACTTCATGGAAACATCCAACATTTCCTGGTGGCTATGGGGTGGATGTTTTTCCTGGCTGAGGAGTCTAGAACTAAGGTTCAGAGTCTCAGAGTTGCAGGTAGTACTGGGAGCTCCAGAGACCCGGGTTCAATCCTGATCTTGGGTGCTGTCTGCATGGAGTTTGCACATTCTCCCTGTGACCACGTTAGGTCCTCTGGTTCCCCTCCACCCGCGTCCCAAAGATGTGTGGGTTGGCGGGCGAACTGGCCACTGTAAATTGCCCCCAGAGTGTAGGTGGTAGAATCTGGAGGGGAGTTGATGGGAATGTGGGGAGAATGGGTTACAGGGAAATAAATGGGGGAATGAGACTGATGGGGTTGGCCTGAGAGCTGGCGTAGACTCGAAGGGCTGAATGGACTCCTTCTTTGTATCAAGGAAATATAGGCAGCCCATTTAGGAGACAATCTTTATTCAGAGGACGATGGAGACTCAATCATTGCTGCACTCAAAAGATTGATAGACCTGTTTATTAAGGGAATTAAAGGGGATAGGGCAGAAAATGGTACTAAGAGAGTATTGTTGCAATCACGGTTGAGACCTTGTTGAATGACCTATTCCTGCTCCTGTTTCTTAAGCACTAGGTCCCTAACACTAACAGTTTTTAGTCTCTTACCGTTTAAAAATTAAGTGAAGGATTTTTTCTACAAAAACAAATGAACAGATTCTTTTTCACACAATATTCCAAAAGCTCCCCCCCCCATTCACCCATCCTGTCTATATCCCCTGAACTTCTCTCCATCCTTCTCACAGACTATACTGCCACCAAGTGTTGTATCATCAGCAGACTTGGATATAATACACTTGGTCCCCTCATCCAATCATTGATACATATTATGGGAGCCAGTACCAATCCCAGTAGCACCGTGAGTTACAACACAATGTTATCTGCCCTGTGCAGGGTCTACACTACAGCATTTTGCAGTCCTCTAAAGACAGCAGGCAAGACTACCCAGGGAAGCCCACACTATGGGTTGGAATGAAACTATCTCGCTATGATCAGAAGTCAATAATTAATTACCTGGAGGTACACACCTTGGTTGCTCAGGCAAACAATGAGCACAGGATTAAAAATCCCAACAACATGTCAAGGTGTACTGGGCACTGAGATAATTTCTTTGTTTATGAACAACAGTGATTGAAAACATCGGAGATTATTGATTTAGGATTGAAGCCAAATTGGCAGTAAGATGTGAAACTATTCTCAACATCTTTTCTGCATCGCAAGAACAGGAAGACTACACAAACTGCAGATATTGCAGATTCAAAAACAGAGAAGGCTGGAGAGAGTGTGGAGAGACAAACAGAACAAACGTTTCAGGCTGTTGATCGTTCACCAGAAGTGGGAAGCACGTTGCAGAGAAGTGGGTGAGGTGGAGAGAACAGAGAGGATGCCTGTGATTGGAAGAAGACCGAGACAGGCTGGGTGACACCAGTGGTGGTGGCACTGGCTGAGAGAATGTGAAGGCTGGGGAACTGCAGAGCTATCGGATGCGAGAAGGAAATGAATGACGACAGACGAGACAGAGAAACAGTGCTAGAGCTCTGGGATAGAGATCAGAGCAGTTGCTGGAAATCTAAAATCAAACTGAATGCTAGAAATACCCAGCGGTTTAGGCAGCATCTATAGAGAGAGAAATGTAATTACAGTCGTCAGACCTTTCATCATAATTGGCCAACTCTGATACAAAACTAAAAGGCTGATGTGTTGGATTCACTGTTGGATTCTGAGGGTGGTGGAGTGCCTGGTTGTAAGGGTGACTCTGAGCTTCCATTTGCCAGTCACTTCATCATGCTCTGGTCCCTGTGCCTCCTGCACTGTTCCAACAAAGCTCAACCACAACACCTAGGCAGCCTGCAGCCCTCAGGATTCAGCACCGAGTTCAACAAAACGAAACCCGGCACAAAACTCATGGCCTACTGGGCAGCAGTGGTCTCTGCTCTCCTGTTCAGAGGAATGACCACCTCTAGCAGGCACCTCCAGACACTCGTGAGGGACATCAACCCTGCTCCTTCAAATTCCTCTCCAAGCGAAAGCCAACAGCAGTCACCCCTCCCATCCCCAATACAGGATCTAATTGTACCATATTAGCTCCAATGGGCAGGTCTTGTCATTAACCAGACTCCTGAAACAGACAGCTGTAGCAGCAAGGGCTTTAGCAGGTGAGTAGGGGCAGATGATTTGAGGACGTTCTCAATGCCTCCTTGAAAAGGTGTAACATTCCCATCTGGCTTATAGCAATTCCTGATGCGGTGGATGCTCGAAACAGAGAGTGTTCAGGGCTGACGAGACTGATAACCACGAGTCCGTTCCCTGGTGCCTTGCAGAAGCCCCGGCATAACCAGCAGGGGAACAGATCGCATTGTCCCACACTTCTGCCCCACCTGTGGCAAGATCTGTGGGGTCCCACGGTGGGATTGTCAAGCACTGTAGAACCCACCGATTCAGAGTAGAGCAAGGCACACTCACCCAGGAGGGGACCCCTGAGACTGAAGTATCAGTGCTCTGCAATCTGCACAAGGACCCAAACCAATGACCATCTGACCCAGAGGCACGAGATGGGGCAAAGGCACAAGAAGGGACATGATTTCCCCATGGCTCTGCCTGTGGTACAGCTTCACTTAAGATCTTCCCCTCCAAATACCCCCACTATGATGCTCCAATTTAGTTCTCCAGGTCAAGTCAAGCCAAGTTTATTGTCACATGCACATGTTCAGTGAGGTAGAGTACTACGAAAGACTTGCTTGCAGCAGCATCACAGGCATGCAAACTCTCATCTCTGATCTCATCTCACATGCTCCCCCTCTGCACAATGTTTCTCACTCCTTCTGCCCTCCTTAGCTGCAGGGTTCACATTCACTTGCCCCACAACCTTCTCACAGAGTCATACAACAAAGAAACAGGCCCTTCGGCCCACCATGTCCATGCGAACCATCAAGTACCTGTCTATACTAATCCCATTTACCAGCACTTGGTCTGTAGCCTTCTATCCTTGACAATCCGGGTGCTCGTTTAGACTTCTTAAACCTTGTGAGAGTCTCTGCCTCCACCACCCCCTCAGGCAGTGCGTTCCAGATTTCAACCACCCTCGGGATGAAGAAATTCTTCCTCAGGTCCCATTTAAAGCTCTAATCCACTTAACCTAAAACTGTGCCCTCTAGTTTTAAATATTCTCTGCTGTGGGGAAGTTTCCTACTCTCTAACCCACATAATTTCAGGAACACCCCCCCAACCCCACCAGCCTCCTCTGCTCCAGGCAAAACAAACCCAGCCTATCCAGTCTCCTGATTATTGAAACACTCCACCCCAAACAACATGGTGAATCTCCTCTGCACCCTCTCCAGTGTAATCATGTCCTTTCCTTAGTGTGGCAACCAGAACAGTACACGTAACTATGGCTTAACCAATGTTTTGTAACAGTGTACTATAACCTCCTTGCTCTTCTCTCTGTAAACCTATACCCCTCTTCAAAAGGCTTCATAAAACAAGCCTCATTGGCTACTTTACAATTCCCCTTTTCCTGTTTCTGTTGATTACACATCTGCAAAGCTGCTTTTGACAATACCATGTTACATGAATAGAGCAATTGAAAATTTAGGATTATAAAAATATTTGGACACTCCAAGGTAACTATAACTAATTAGGTTCACAAAATTACATGAAAACATGTATTGGCAATTAAACTTACTATAGAGTAGTGGGGGTCTGGAGCTCATTGTTTGAGAGCTGGTAAGAGCTACCATCACTGTTTACACAGTGTCTGGATGAGATCTTGAAATACCAGAACCCACAGTGCTTGGAGACTGAGAGCTGAGAGGTGGGATTGGTCTCAGCTAGAAATTCTCAGCAGGTCAAGTTGCGACAGCAGAGAGAGAGAGAAAAGCAGGCTTAACATTTCAAATCAACATAACCTTCCCTCAGCCCGGAAGCATTGACTCTGTTTCACTCCCCACAGATGCTGCCTGACCTGCTGAGTGCTTACAACATTCTGCTTTTATTTCAGATTTCCAGCAGCTGCAGCATTTTGGTTTTAATATTAAATAGCTCCAATCTATGTGGCCAAGGGCTGAATGCCTGAAAGGGTGCTGATGGTAGAAACCCTCAACATATTGGGTGTGTACTTGAAGACCTGCAGGCCATGGACCCAGTGCTGCAGAGCACTAATTCAGTCAGGACTGCACAGCTCAATGATTAATACTTCTCGAGCCAAAGTAGCTTGACTTTTGGTTGTGATAAAGAGCAATATTGCATTTCAATCCATCTGTTCTCTAAATGAATGATCTTAAAAGAAAGAATCAGAGAAAATTGATGACAATCCTGACTGGAATAGAGTTCTTCAGCCCAACCCCACCTTCCAGCACTGGGCCTGTGGTCCAAGTCCACATCCAAGTACTGTTTCCGCCTCCACTACCCTTTCAGAGTTTCAGATCCCCGCCACCCTCTGGATGAAAACACTTTTCCTCATCCTCCTTCTGACTCTTTCACTAGTTTCTTTAAATCTCTGTCTGCCCCCTGGTTCTGACTCTCTGCTGAGAGAAACAGCCCCCTTCCTATTTACTAAATCTAGGCCCCCCTATCACTTTGATCAGGACTCCTCTGTTCCAAAGAAGACAACCCCAACCTATTCGATCTTTCCTCACAGCTACAATCTTCCAGTCCTGGCAGCATCCTCGTAAATCTCCCCTAAAACCTCTCCAGTGCAATCACAGCTTTCTTGTAATGTGGTGACCAGAACTGTATGCAGTACATGAGCTATGGCTTAACCAGTGTATACATTTCCAGTATAATTCCGTACCTTCTGTTTTTTAGATTTCCAGCATCTGCAGTTATTTTTATTTTCAATAGAACACCAACAATAATAACAACATTTAAAAGATATTTGGACAGGTACATGGATAGGAATGGTTTAGATGATATTGGCAAATGGGACTAGCTTAGGTGGGCACCTTGATTGGCATGGACGAGTTGGGCCGAAGGGCCTGTTTTTGTGCTGTGTAACTGTATGGCTCTATGATGACATAGAAGGAGGTCATTTGGACCACTGAGTCAGTGCTAGCTCACAGAGCAATCCCATCTCCACAATAATATTCCATGATCTATTCTCCCCACAATCCCCTCAACTTTCCCCAGATTCTACTACTCACTTACACACCCTTCCAACCTTCACATTTTGGGGATGTGGAAGGAAACTGGAGCACTAGGGGGAAACCCACTGTCACGGGGAGAACATGCAAACTCCACACAAATAGCACCCAGAGTCAGGATTGAACCCAGGTCTCTGGAGCTGTGAGGCAGCGGCTCTACCCACTGTGCCACTGTGCCACCCCTTGGCTAATGTAGGAAAGCATCCCATATGCCCAAGGAGGGTCAATAATGTCAGTCAGACACAACCTCCCCTGAACAAATCTGTGCTGATTGTTGCTGATTAGCCTGTACATCTTTCAGTGAAGGTTTATACTGTCCCTTAGAACAGAGTCCAATAATTGACCCAACACAGGCATGTACTTAAAATGTTATTCCTTTCTCTTTAAACAACTGTACAACGGCAGCAGTCCTCCAATCGTCTGGCACTACTGCTGCAGTCAGTGCCTCTGCAATCTCCTTCCCTTGCTTCTTTTAACACCCTAGGATATATTTCATCCAGGCCTGGCAAATTTATCCATTTTTGAATATACCAGATCCTTAAAACTTGCTGCCTTAATTTTGTCTATGCCATCCAGTATTACACATACTTCCTTCCTTAACCACAGCACCAACATCGCCCCTTCTATTGGGAAGATATCTAAAAGATATTATTAAAACCTTAAGCACACTCTCCCCTACTTTTTCCTTCGTTTTCTCTTTATGTACAAAATTTTTCAGATTTTCTTTGATGTTACCAGCCAGTATCTTTCCATATCTTCTCCTTGCTTCCCTATTTCCCCCTTCTACACTGTCTATACTGGACTAAGTTCTCAGTGTCTGATACAAGCATCCTTTTTGTGACACCTCTATGATTCTCGTCATCTGAGGCTTTAAATTTATCAATTCCACTCTCTACTCTTAACTCTGAATGTCTTGAATCTGCTTCTGAAACACCTCCCATTGCTCTGTGACTTACTGTCATGCAGCTGTTTCCTGTCCACTTTCTGCATTAGACCAGTATCCCTCCATACTTATCCTATCCAAGGACCTTGCATCTGCCTCTACCACCTCCTCTGACAGCTCATTCCAGATAACTACCTCACTCTGTGTGAAAAACCTACCATTCAGATCTCCTCTAAATTTCTCCCCTCTCCCCTTAAACCTGTGCGCTCTAATTCTCGACTCCCCCATTGGGAAGAAGACTCTTTCTATCCTATCCATGCGCATCAAATTTTATACATCTCCATAAAGTCACCCCTCAGCCTCCTACATTCCAATGAGAATTAACCCACCTATACAATCTCTCCTTGTAACCACAGCCCTCCATTCCAGGCAACATACTGGTGAATCTCTTCTGCACTCTCTTTATTGCTACCACATCCTTCCTGTAGTATGGTGACCAGAAATGTACACAATGCTCCAAATGTGGTCTAACCAATGTTTTGTACAGCTGCTAACATGACTCAATGCCTTGACCTTTGAAGGCTAGCATACCAAATGCCTTCTTCACTACCCTGTCACCTGTGTCCACTTACTACATCAATGGTAAACCTAACAAATATAATCATTACCACAGTGCTCTCCCACCTGCCCAGCTTCATTTCCCCAAGTTAAGTCCAGAATTTTAGTTTGCCTTGGCAAATCCAGATCCTCTCTTGTGCATTGAACACCTAGTAAAGCATGGAATCACTGCCAGCACTGTTAAAGCAATTTGACGTTTGAAGGAATAAAGCAATTACCCTTAAAAATAACCAAATGAAAATGTGAAGGGTCCTGCGCTAAAAATGTAAACTGTTTCCCTTTCCATAGATACTGCCTGACCTGCTACATGTTTCCAGTATTTTCTGGTTTTACTGTTAACCTTAAAAAATATTGTGGGACTTTTTTGGAGGTATTTCCTTTCCTTTTCCCTCTTTGCACAGAAAAATTGAAAACAGAGCTGCAAGAACAAGACAAATAAAAACAGTTGCAGGAGCCATCTACTGCCCCTGCAAACCTACTCTGCTGTTCAACATGGTCATGGCTGATCTACCCCAGGTCTTAACTCTTGCCAAATCCCCATAGCCCTCAATTCCCCAACCTTTCAAAACAGCATCTAAATGCTCCTAATGAGCGAGCCTCCATAAATCTCAGTTGAGAACTCCAGAAACTAGGTGAGAAGAAAGGTTTTAAATGACTGAGCTCTGACCCTGAAACTATGCCCATTCGTTTGAGACTCTCCCAGTAGTGAAATTATCTCAACATCTACCCTGTCGTGCCCCCTTAGGATCTTAAATAAGGTCACCACACATAACCTTGCAATGCCCTACAAAGGAAACAGGTGACCTTATTCTGGTTGAGATTACCTGATTTTCAAAAGCACTGCATTTCTATAGCACCTGGCCTTGGGTTGGTAACTTAAGCTGGCGAGAGGTTGTACAGCAGGAGTCAATGTGTGCGAATGGTTGGCTAAGAGTCTCCCATTCCTTTCAGCTGTAGACAACTGGCCAGAGACCATGCAAGACGTCAGGCAACAAGACCAGCTTCAGTTCTCACACAATGCAACAAGCAGCTAGCACCCAGCACCATCAGTTCAAATAAAGGGATGGGCACAGTCAGAGTTACGCAGACCTCCTGCTTCCATTTGTGAACATAATTTAAGAAATAGGAGCAGGAGAGGGCCATTTGGCTCTTCAAGCCTGCTCCACCACGAGGTTTCTCAACGTGTTTTGATTATCATGATGTTTAGATACATTGGATGAGAAAGCTTAGGTGCTTGAAATAAAACAGATGCTGCCTGACCTGCTGAGAGTCCTTTCCTTCCAAATGCCCTCACTAGCCTATTAATAGGTGACTTCATTTACAGCTTATTTCCATTGCAACCCTGGCCCCACCCTATTAGAGATTTTCCCTTTACTCTCTCTACCCTGCCCTCAACCTCCCTGCAGCTTATCCCCTACTTGTGTTCTCTTTATCCCAATTCTGTCAAAGGATTTTCAACCTAAAATGACAGTCTGTTTCCTTCTCCACAGATCCTGCTCAACCCGCTGAATATTTCCATCCTTTTCACCTTTCATTCCAAATTCTCAGCCTCAGCAGTTGTTTTGAATTTCAAGCTTGGGTGATTGGTGGTCAGGAGAAAATTAAGGTCCAATCAGTCAACAATCTGGGACAAACAAGTGCTGTGAGTTTACTTGCTCCACCCCAACCCCCCAATCAACAAAAAAAATGAACACACTCAGATACAATTACTGCCTTTGCTATTTAACAAGGTTCGGTTTTAATTATTTTCAAAGACTGACTCAACAATGCTCCAACGTAAACCTGGAAAACATCAGTTTTAAAGTTCATATTGTCACCTTGTACTGACTCAACATTTTTAAAGATATTGAACACCCTCACTGCAAGGGAAGCAGTTAGCAGAATCACCACACACTTGTGCCAGAATCAAAGCTACCTCCATGTAACTCCTGCTTATCATTGACATTAAGACTTATATTGCAAGAACTATGCAGCGTGTGAAGTAGGTACATCGATTATATACTTTCGAGTGACCTCAACAGTCAAATTCTCGACCCCTGAAGAGCCGTGGAGTGCTTCTCCACAGCGCAACGCTGTTAGAGACAGTTAGAAAGGGTTGGGTACTGTTATCTTTGCAACAATGCGTTGATCTTTCTAGTGAGCCTTCACTCATCTCCTAACCACATGGGGGTTAAGGGGAGAATCATGTGGTTCTAACCATGCACAGAAGAGTAATTACTTCAGAGTCCACGCTGACTGCCGACAAGACACACTCCACCTTAAGAAGAAAGGCAAGGCAGCAAACATGTTGAGGCAGGATGTTACACTGCTGACCGCATAATGCTTTTGGATTGCGAGAGAGCAGGGCGCTTCACGCCTGCACTTAAAGATCAGAGATGCTTCGCTCACTGATGCCCAAGGGTCTGTAACGGTTGAAGAGAAGGTTGACCTGTTGGGTCACCTGGTGATTCACAGAGCTGCTGTGAAGCAAAAAGCAGCTCGAAGATTCAAACCTGAATGCAGAACAGGCTGGGTTTAGCTATGCCAAACATTTTCAATTGCTGCAAAAGCAAAATTAATTGTGATTTAAGGCAGGGAAAACAATTATTCTTCCAGTCTAGTCTCTTCCTTAACCTAGGGTATGGCATCCCAACCACTCCTGAGCAAACACAGCATGGAACAGGGACAACAGTCTAATCGATAATTAAACTCATGGGGCACAACCACAAGAGAAATGGATTCCAACCAAAATGTGTTTTGTTCAAAAAGTGTTATAGATGATGGACAGGTAAAACAAACTTACGTCATTCTCAGATGTCCCGCACAGGCTACAGGATTTGCACTCAATACACTGCCAGTGATAGGTTTTCACAGCTGCAGTCATATTTATTGTGAACTGCAAACAGGTGGGGTGACCTGAAGGGATGCAACAAACAGGAGACGTTTACACACCATATCCTGAGTCGCAGAGAGGGGGGGGGGGGGGGGGGGGGGAGGGGAGGGGGAGCAGAGAGAGAGAGAGAGAGAGAGAGAGAGAGAGAGGTGGGAAGGGAGGGGAGATAGCAGAGAAGGGGGAAGGAAAGGAGGGGAGAGAAAGGGAGGAAAGAGAGGGAAGGGGTGAAAGAGAGGGGGAAAGGAAAGGGGGAAGGAGAGGGGGAAAGCAGGGAGAGAAGTGAAAAGGGGAGAGGAGGGAAGGAGATAAATGGAAATAGATGGGGGTAGAGGGGGACAGTAGGGGGAGTGGGAGAGGGGAAAGAACTGGAGAGAGAAGGGAGAGAGAGAACGTAGGGGAGATGGAGGGGAAGTGAGATGGGGAGGAGAGAGAGGGGAAGAGAAATGGAGAGGGTGAGAGGGTGGAGAGAGATGGGGGAGTGAGGGGGAAGAAAAGGATGAGAGGGGAAAAGAGAGGTGGAGGAGGGGAGGGAGAGAAGTACAGAAGAGGAAGGGGAGAGAGCAGGGAGGGGTAAAGGTAAGAGATTGGGGGAGAGACAGGGGAGGAAGAAAAAGTGGGAGGGGGAGAAAGAGTGGGGGAGGGGAGAGGGAGAGGGGGCATGAGAGAGATGGGGGAGAAAGAGAGGATGTGAGAGTGAGTTAAGGCAGACAGGACGGGGAGAGAAAGGGGAGAGAGTTAGAGGGAAAGAGAATGGGAGAGAGGGGGCAAGATGGAGAGAGAGGGAGGAAAGAGATGGGAAAGCGAGAAAGGTGGAGGGAGGGAGAAGGGGAAAGGAGATGGATGGGAAAGAGGGGGGAGAGAGGGTGGGGCGGAGAGAGTGTGGGGGGGAGAGAGTGTGGGGGAGAGAGGGTGGGGGAGAGAGAGTGTGGGGGAGAGAGGGTGGGGGGAGAGAGTGTGGGGGAGAGAGGGTGGGGGGGAGAGAGGGTGGGGGAGAGAGAGTGTGGGGGAGAGAGGGTGGGGGGAGATAGTGTGGGGGAGAGAGGGTGGGGGGGAGATAGTGTGGGGGAGAGAGGGTGGGGGGGAGAGAGTGTGGGGGAGAGAGGGTGGGGGGGGAGAGAGTGTGGGGGAGAGATAGTGTGGGGGAGAGTGTTGGGGGGAGAGAGGGTGGGGCGGAGAGAGTGTGGGGGAGAGAGGGTGGGGGGAGATAGTGTGGGGGAGAGTGTTGGGGGGAGAGAGGGTGGGGGAGAGAGAGTGTGGGGGAGAGAGGGTGGGGGGGAGAGAGTGTGGGGGAGAGAGGGTGGGGGGAGATAGTGTGGGGGAGAGAGGGTGGGGCAGAGAGAGTGTGGGGGAGAGAGGGTGGGGGGGAGATAGTGTGGGGGAGAGTGTTGGGGGGAGAGAGGGTGGGGCGGAGAGAGTGTGGGGGAGAGAGGGTGGGGGGAGATAGTGTGGGGGAGAGTGTTGGGGGGAGAGAGGGTGGGGGAGAGAGAGTGTGGGGGAGAGAGGGTGGGGGGAGATAGTGTGGGGGAGAGTGTGGGGGAGAGAGGGTGGGGGAGAGAGAGTGTGGGGGAGAGAGGGTGGGGCGGAGAGAGGGTGGGGGGGAGATAGTGTGGGGGAGAGAGTGTGGGGGAGAGAGGGTGGGGGAGAGAGAGGGTGGGGGGGAGATAGTGTGGGGGAGAGTGTGGGGGAGAGAGGGTAGGGGGAGAGTGTTGGGGGAGAGAGAGTGGGGAGGAGAGAGTGTGGGGAGGAGAGAGTGTGGGGGAGAGAGAGGGGAAAGGTGGAGATAGAGAGAAGGAGAGAGGGGCATGAGGTTTGCGAGGTGTGAGGGAGAGGGGAAGGGTGAGAGAGAATGGGGAGACAGTCGAGGAAAGAGAGAGGTTGGAGAGTGTGGGGGACAGAGAGGGGGAAAGAGAGGTTGGGGAGTGTGTAGAGTGAGAGATGGAGAGGTAGGATGGGGAAGAGAGAGAGTTGGGGGGAGATGGAGGGGTAGAGACGGGAGACGAGAGAGCAGAGAATGTAGGGGAGAGGGATGATGTGGGATGGAGAGGAAAGAGAGAAGGGAGTCTGGGAATAGAAAGTGGGTGAGAGAGGGTGGAGTGAGGGGGGCAGGGGAGGGTGAAGGAGGGGGAGAGGAGGAGAGGAGAGTGAACGGAGGAAGGGGACAGAGCGGCGGAGACAGAGGGCTGAGTGGAGAGTGAGGGGAGTGAGAGTTGAAGGGAGAGAGGAGGAGAGGGTGGGGAAAGAGGTGAAAAGGAGTGAATGAGGAAAGAGAATGGGGAGAGAAGGGAGAGAGTTGAAGGGAGAGAGATGGGGAGAGAATAAGGCAGACAGTAGGGGAGAGGTGTTGAGAGAGGGGGCGAAAGAGAGAGGGTAGATGGAAGGGCATGGATAGAGAGGTGGGGAGAGAGATGATGTGAGAGAAAAGCGAGAGAGAGGGAGAGGGTGGGGAAAGAGGGAGGGGGAAAGGGTGGGGAGGAGGAGAGGGTGGGGAGGGAGAGGGTGGGGAGGGGGAGAGGGTGGGGAGAGGGAGGGTGGGGAGGGAGAGGGTGGGGAGAGGGAGATGATGTGAGAAGGAGCAAAGCAGGGAAGAGGTTTGGGAGAGGGGGGAGACTGGAGACTGAGTGGGGGAGAGGGTGTGGGGGACAGAGAGGGGGAAAGAGAGGTTGGTAGAGGTACAAGAGAGAGGGAGGAGGGAGACAGAAGGGAGAGGGGGAAAGAGGAGGCAGAGAGGAGGAAGTGGAGAGGGGGACAAAAAGAGAGTAGAGGAGAGTGGGTAGAGAGAGGGGGAGAGGTTGGGTATCGTAGGGGTAGAGAGTGGGGAAGAGAGTGGGGGGAGAAAAGGGGAGAGAAGGGAAGGGAGAAAGAGGAGGGAGAAGGGTGGAGAGAGGGTGTGGGGATAGACGAACGAGAGGTTAGGGAAAGAGGAGGAGAGGGAGAGAGAGAGTGTGGAAGAGAGAAAGGGGGAAGGGAGGGGGTAGTGGAACTGTAAGTGGAGGAGGAAGTGGAGGGGGGGGAAGGGGTGGGGGGGATGAAGGGAGAGTGAAAGTGAGTGGTGGAAGTACGGGGGGGGCAAATGGGATGGGGGAGGGGGACGTGGTCGGGAATACGAGCGGCAGTGCAGAGAGGAACGGGTGAGAAATAAGGTCAGGGAAGAGATAGGGTTGGGGGGACAGAGGGTCAGGGGAGAGAGGTCGAGAAGGTCAGGGGAGATCAGGGGAAAATAAGTTCAGAGGGAGAGGGCCGGGGGAGAGGGTGTCGGGGAGAGGGAGGGTCAGGGTGAGAGTCAGGGGGAGATAGGGTCGGGGAGATGGTCAGGGAGAGAGAGGGTCACGGAGAGGTCAATGGGGAGAGAGGGTCAGGGGAGGGTTGGGGGAGAGGGTCTGAGGGAGGGTCAGGGAGAGAGGGTCAAGGGGAGAGAGGGCCAGAGGAAGGGTCGGAGGAGAGGGTCGGGGAGAACGGGTCAGGAAGAGAAGATCAAGGGGAGAGAGGGTCAGGGGGAGAGTCAGGGGAGAGGGTCGGGGGGAGAGAGAGAAATTGGAAGAAAAGAATGAGTGGTAGGCAATGCAGAAGTGAGAGAGGTGGGAAGAGCTGGGGATGTGGAGAGAGAGTAGGAGCAGTCAAGAATTGAGAGCAAGTGTGTATGAGGAATCAGATGAGGCTGGAGGAGAACCCCCCCCCCCCCCCAACCCCCACATCAAAAGGAGACAGAAGTGGTCAAACCATGACAGAGAGGCAGAGTCAGAGTGAAGGAGAGAGCGTGAAGATGAGATAGAAAAGGAGAAAAAAGAAAAAAAGTCAAAGACTGAGAGACAAAAACTATATTTAATTGCATAATTAACCCTTTCGCTGCTGGGCAGGGCTGCTGTGTAGAAAGCATTGTCTGCTGTTACAATATTTTAACAATCTATAGCTAGGTAATTAAAATAACCAGTTCTACAACACTGTCCAACCCAACATTAATTGCAAATACAAATTAAATACAGTGAACTATCAAAAATTTTTAAAAAGCCACAACAAAGAAATTGGACACAATGTGAGACCATTAGGCAATTTATTTTTCTAACAAATAAAAATTTCATAAGCTCAGCAGCATTTTAATCCACTTTATAAAGAACTTTTTTTTTACATTTAACATTGTACAACAAACAATACCATCCACTTGATGGTGACAATACCATAACTTCATCACAAAGGGGTGAGGAGAGGAGTTACAGCAAAATTACGGTTGAACTAATTAATAAATAGAAAGTGAGACTATACTTCCAGACAGGCAATAGACACACCTGACACTTACCACATCCACTTGCAGCACTCCTACTGAGATTCAATAAATGGCTTTGACAACATAACTGAGCAGAGTTGATCTGTTTTTTTTAAGAGTTCAGCAGGCAAACGAGCCATCATATGCATCATTAAAAATGATGCCATTGCTTTGCAAAGAAAGTAAAGTATCTACATAAAAAGTTTCTGCTAAATTATCAAACATTGCCGAATATAATTTATTTCCACACAATTAGCCCCTCCCAATGCCACAGAAATCTTAATACTAGCCCCACAGTGGCTTTGATTAAGTTTCAAACTCTAATTCACAATGCAGTCTTCCTTCACATTGCACTTGCTCAGTGGATTCCCGAGGCTGGGTCCCATTAATGAGGAGCTGGGAGGCAATATCCCAGTGGTAACGTGGTCACAACTCTTTCCTTCCTTCTCTCCTCTTAGGACTGGCTTGCATGGTAACCACTGTCATCTGGGAAACTCTGCTGAAGAAGGGTAGAGGAGAGCTGTTTGTTTAGAAGACTGAACAACTGTTAAAGAAACTCTTTTTACAGGTCAAAATTTGGTGCATTAATTAATTTTAAAACAATCCTGCTGCAAATTTATTACATATACCACCAGCTGAGCTCTCAACAATTGCTCCAAAAGGGCAAAAACTTATTAGTCCTAATCATGCAAATTGAGGCAACAAATATTTAATTAAAAGCAAGTTAAAACAAAACCGTGGTCACATACCTTGCAGGGTTATTGATGACTTCTTTTCAAATTAACAGGATGAAAAGTTGGTGCTGACATTATATTTCTCCAGGCAGAATATGTGCCCAATGGTTGTGGTTCTTTCACCAGGCACAACTACAGGGCTCAAGCACTGAACAACACCACGGCAATTCAGCCAAATGAAACGGTCAACAGAAGGGGCTGCCCCTGAAGAGGGGCTATGTTCTCCTTCACAGTAAAAATTAAAACTTTTTGTTTAAAACTCTGGGCACTGCAGGTACAAGAGATGTAGAGTGGAGGCCACATTTCCACTGGCGAAGAGGTCCAATCTCATCTGCATTATCAAACGTGGGTTAAGAGAACTGCCCACACACGAGGGAAGGAGCTAACTCAAAGCCTTTGCACTGTGCAAGGATAAAGGCAGTCAGCTCCTCGTGTCCCTCTGTTCCCCCACTGATTCTCTCATTTAACGTCAATCCAATATCTCTTTGTTAAAAAAAATCCCAAGTCAAAAGTAATCCTGATCATCTTCAGAGTGACAGATTCTGTTGTTTACTGATGAACAATTAAAAGCATCGACTCTGCTCAGTTTCACAAAGGGTCTAGAATTCAGCAGGAACTCTTTTTGGCTACAAATGCCTTCCACTGTTGTCAACACCATTCATTAAATCTTGCCCGAATTAATTTGTTTGTTTGTGTGTGCTAGCAGGTATTCCCCACAATCGCTTTATTTAGCCGCTGCACTTGTGATTTGCATCATCACTAGCAGGTGAATGAGTACTGTCGTTTGATAGCAGTTCGTCCATATCATCGTCGTCAAAGCCATGAAACGTGGACGCGTCACTTTCAGATGATGCAGCAAACAAGTCCTCTGCACTGCGCAAGTCCAGCTCCTTAACGGCTCCTTGTCCAAAATAAGCTAACATGTATGATGATGTACATATCAGCACATGGGTTCAGCAATACACACGCACACACACATACACGCGCACACACACATAACATGAAAAATATAAAAAAATCAATCACAGATCCCACCTCTAAAAATATAATACCTAAGCTAGCAAAATCCTCAAACTCTTAACCTGAAACCCTGCTATGTGCGTTTACTTATCAGTCAGCGAAAGGGTTAAAATCTAACCATGAGATATTAAAACAAACACATATAGAACATCCCATTCATTGCTGGTTTGCAATCAACTGGAAAACTCTAACACTTCTGTGCAAATAAGTCAAACATTTTTTTAAACACACACATATTTCAAACCACAGACAGTTTGTTGTATAAACCTTACAGATACAAACTAACCATCTTTTTTTTATTAACTGTATTTGGAGAAAGGGATGGTAAGTTTTCACAATAGCCCAATGATATTAAAACGTTTCATAATACTAGGATAACTCAGTCTGCTCAAATATTCATGTTTCTTTTTATATAAAGGCTTCTACCATTAAAATTAATTTAAACAGAGCTGGTAATACACAGAGCGACAGATGTCCAAACAAAAAGAATCTCTTTTGATATAAGCCTATGTACTGAAAGTTGCCGAATCTCCCTCTCCCTCCCTGCCCCCCTCGCTCGCTCGCGTGCTCTCTCTCTCTCTCTCTCTCTCTCTCTCTCTCTCTCTCTCTCTCTCTCGCTCTCTCTCTCTCTCTCTCTCTCTCTCTCTCTCTCTCTCTCTCTCTCTGGCTAATTAGCCTAGTAGACCTTTGACATTTTCCAAGTTTACGACAGGTCTTTGGCTGTGTTACTTTTCTATCCCCTCTTCCACAGCAGAAGTATGATAACCAAAGGTCAAAATTCACACTCATCTAAGAGTAGTTACAAAATCTGACATACATGTTCCCAGTAGGGATTTGGAGAGGGAAGTGGTAGGAGATAAAATCTTGCATGTATATGGTGCCCCTTTAAGGCCCTTTACAGATACTCTTACAATCTAGGAAACACAGCAGCTAGGTTACAAGCTGCCAATTCCCACAAACAATGGGATGATGATCAGATAGCGTGTTTCAGAAATGCTGATTCAGAAATAAGCACTGGCCAGACAGAGCAATAACTTCTCCACTCTCAGTTCAAAATTGTGCCACAAAATCTCTTGCATCCACCCAAGGGCAGGCAGGGTCTTAGCCAGCGCTCTCATCCGCAGAAGACAGCTAGTCTGACAGCCCAGCACTCCCTCTGTACCAGGATACAGCATTCACCTGGGTTTCTGGACACAAGTCTCTGCAGTTGAACTTGAATGTGAAGTATTCCTTCTCGAGGCAAGAAGGCTCCCCATCCCCACATCCCAAGCCACAGCTGACACAGGCATCCAGAGGACAAGGTGTGAGAATCAACTGAAGGGGATTGCTTTTAGTTTTAACACTGTACAGAATAGGCGGGAGGTGGGGGTAGGAGGTTTAGACCAATTAAAAAATAATTGCTCACTTTTTATCACAGGCTTTGGTGCAATATAAATTTATCAATCTCATGATTTTCATGGATGCTTAGTCTAATCAAGAAACAGGGTGAGGAATAGTAAACAAGAATTCTGTTAGGACTGCGCCTTAAACTAAGGTGAGGCTTGATGTACTTTGTCTGGCACTCCACCCAGTCCCACTAGAGAGGTACGTAGGTGCTACCAACTGTTCACCACTCATTAACCACTAAATTCATGTTAAGTCTGAAACACCATGCTGGCTATCTGTTTAAATTGAACTAATGTTTTTTTAAATGCACAGTTTTTAAAGATGCATTAAAAAGATTTTAAGAAGTCTAATTATTTTAAAGTTTAATGTCCAGACTCTAATACTTTCTCAGTTTAACGCCTTGTGTTTGCTCTCTGGTCTAAGGTTACACTCATTATTAGCATCAGTGCAGCTGAGATACAGATCTTGTACAGCATGGCACGTCAGTTTAAAGATAGCTCCACACACCCTGCCCTCAGGGTGCTAGTTTTGTTCTGAGAATTCATCCGCACTACTACACGCCTCCCAGATCCCTGGGTTATCAAGTGTATAGAGAGAGCGCCAAGAACTGATCTAATTGGTTGCTGTTTCGGGTCAAGTTAATGGGTTCAGGTTAACGTTCGTCTGATAATATTCCATGCGTGCACCTACCAGAGCGTCCGCAATCAGAGCACGAGACCAGCTCCTCAGCCCTGCCCGTCTTCTTGTTCATGTTCGACCCACCCAGACAGAAGTCACAGTAGTTGTTGGAGATGATCACCCCATCTGGGCCTTTCCGAGCTGGGTAGATATAGACACCGGATTAGAATGGGACTCCACAAGTAAGCAAATATGACACAAGCAGTTATAAGCTTGGACCTGAAGAAACTGTTATCTTTATTCTTGCCTCAAGCTTTTGCATCCTGCAGTATGCTTGTGGAAAATTAGAAAGCAAGGGGAGCAGAAGGGGGCTTTGAATGCTACTAATTTAATACTTCTATTAAGGTGCACTACTGCCGCAATCAGCAGTCTCTGTTTCAGGTCATAATTCCCACAGATGAGGGCAGCTCTCCAAGGCTTGCTCTGGTGGCCTTCTTCTTGGGGATGGGTGTGATGGTGTTTTGATCGCAGGGCCCGAGCACAGCTGAGGACAAAATCTGCCCAGTAGTCCGCACCAGGATCAGGAACCCGAGCCAGATTTGCCCCCATCCCCAGGGTGAGCTGCGAGGTCTCTGCTGTTAGCCCATCTCAGGTTAGCGCCCAGCACAGACTGAGATTCCAATCTGCCCTGTATAGTTTACCCACGTGGATTAACAATGAGAGCTTAATCCGATATTACCTCTGGAGTCCTCCAAGGTTCTATTCTTGCCCCTGCTTCTATTCCGCACAGATACGCTGCCCCCTGGTAATCCAAAAACATAGCATCAGTTTCCTGGTGTATGCAGTTGACCTTCCTCACCCCTCCACTGGTCTGCCAGATACTTTATCTGGTGGTCGATCTCCACTGGGAAGATCAAACCCCATTTTCCTCAGCTCCCGCCACTCCATTCCCTCGATATCAATAACAACAGCCGCAGTTGACGTAACACCTACAACATAACAGAACCATCATGGGAACAGGGGCAATGATGGATGCTGACCCCCAGATCAGTGCAGGCAACCAAAAGCTTGGTCGAAGAGGTGGGAGCACCTTGAGGAGCATCTGCGGGGAGAAAAGCGAAGGGGAGGGATGATAGGAAGGGAATTCCAGGGACGGCAGTGTCCAAGGTGAAGCCTTGACAGTATTCAAGAGGTCAGAACTGGAGGAGGGCCAGGGGAAAAGGGTTGTAGGGCTGGAGGGAAAATAAACTGAAACTGGTGCGGCAAGAGAGAAATTTGGGAATATGTGTGCTCAGGTCTTTTTAAGTGGTAGGTCAATTTGGCTAGGCTATTGCAAAGGGATGCAGGGCAGCTGACTTCGTTAATGGTGGTCAACATGCCACTCACAGCACTAGTTTTATAGCGCTGTCTAAATATCCCAATTAGAGGTTCCGATGACCATGCCAGTTCCATACCATATCCCTCTAAACCTTTCCTATTCATGTACCTGTCCAAATGCCTTTTAAACATTGTAATTGCAGCTGCCTCTACCACTTCCTCTGGCAGCTCGTTCCACATACCCACCTCCCTCTGTGTGAAAAATTTGCCCTCAGGTCCCCTTTAAATCTTTCCTTTCTCACCTTAAACCTGCGCCTTCCAGTTTTAGACTCCCCTACCCTGCAAATAAAAACACTTTATTTACCCCTCTCATGATATTATATACCTCTCTAAGGTAACCCCTTAGCCTCCTACACTCCAGGGAAAAAAGGGCCAGCCTATCCAGTCTTTCCTTGCTGTGGATCTGTGGCCTTGCTGTGGATCATGATGGGGGCAAAGATCAGCGGAGGGGCAAGTTGAAGGGCGTTTGCCTTCCAGATAGGATCTCAGTCTCTGAGTCTGCTCATTCATAAGGATGGTCTGCATAACATGGCTCAGGGACTGAAACTGGAATGGTTTTGGTTAGAAATATAGAAAGTAGAAGGAGTAGACATCTCAACCCTTCAAGCCTGCACCGATGTTCAAAATTATCACAGTTGATCATCCAGATTCAGTCCCCTGTTCCGGCTTTCTCCCCATTTCGCTCAATCCTCCTAGCCCTCAGAAAAATATCCAACTCCTTCTCCAATCTACTTAATGATTTGGCCTCAACTGCTTTCTGCAGTCACGAATTCCACAGATGCTCCACTGGCCATTTGCCTCACCTCAGGCTTAACTGGCCTGCCTTTTATCCGAAGACTGTAACCCTGGAACAACGTTCCTGCATCCAATTTGTCCAGATCCGCTAGAATTTTGTGGGATCCCGTCATTCCTCTAAACTCTGGAGAATACGAGCCTAACTGACCCGGTCTCTCTTCAAACACCAGTCCTGCCATCCCTGGAATCAGGCTGGTGAACCTTTGCTGAACTCCATCCACAGCAAGAAGACCCCTTCTCAGATAAGGGACCTAAACTGCACACAAGATGGTGTGGTCTCACTGAAGCCCTGTACACTTGCAGCACAACATCTTGCTTTTGCACTCAAATCCTCTCACTATGACGGCCAGCATACAATTTGACTGCTTAACCACCTGCTGTACCAGCATGCTTCAGTGGCTGGTGCACAAGGATACCCAGGTCTCGTTGCACCTCCCCTTTTCCCAACAAAATGTAGAACAGTGCAGCACAGGAACAGGCCCTTCAGCCCATGACTCTGTGCTGAGCATGATACCAAATTAAAGCAACCCCTACTGCCTGCACATGATCCATATCCCTCCATTCCCTGCATATTCGAATGTCTATCGAAAAGCCTCTTGAATGCCACTATTGTATCTGCTTCCACTACCACTTTTGGTAATGCGTTCCAGGCACCCACCACGCTCTAGTGTAAAAAAACTTGCCCTGCACATCCCTTTAAACTTTCCCCTTCTCACCTTAAACCTATGCCCTCCAGTATTCAACATTTCTACCCTGGGAAAAAGATTCTGACTGCCTACACTCCCAATGCCTCTCATCATTTTTTAAACTTCTTTCGGGGCTCCCCTCAGCCTCTGGTGCTCCAGAGAAAACAATCCAAGTTTGTCCAACCTCTCCTTACAGGCAATACCCTCTAATCTAGGCAGCATCCTGATAAGTCTCTTCTGAACCCTCTCCAAAGCCTCCACACCCTTCTTGTATTGGGGTGACCAGCACAGTACACAATACTCCAAATCTGGCTTTACACAATTGCAATGTGACTTCCTGACTCTTATACTCTACGCCCTGACCAATGAAGGCAAGCATGCCATACCCCTTCTTTACCACCCTATCTACTTGCGGAGCCACTATCGGGGCATACGGACTTGGACCCCAAGATCCCTCTCTACATCAATGCTGTCAAGGCCCTGCCATTAACTGTACATTTTCCCCTTACACTTAAGCTCCCAGAGTGCAACACTTTACACTTGCCCGGATTAAACTCCATCTGCCATTTCTCTGCCGACAACTGTAACTGATCTATATCTTACCACCATTCAGATAATAATCTGACTTCCTGTTATTGTCACCAAATTAGACAACCTCACATTTATCCATATTATACTGCATCTGCCATGGAACCACCAACTCCCTCAACCAGTCCAAATCTTCCCTGCATCCTCCTCATTGCTCAGTTTGCCACCCAGCTTGGTGTCAACCACAGACTTGGAGATATTATATTTTGTTTTCTCACCCATTGCCTTGTCTTGAGTTGGCCAAGGATGGTCCTTCTCATCAAGTCCCACTCAAGGCCAACAGGGTCAGTGAGAAAGTGTCTGCGTTCTCGAGCTATGATAGTGGAACAAATGTCAGGCCTGTTGCTGTTGGAGCTGTCCGTGGACATCCTGATATTCCAGGTCCCGAGCTTCATTTTGAGGAGTGGAAGTAACATGGGGTGGCCCTTGTATATCAGGACTGGATGGGCTTGACAGAGAGAGGTCCAAGGTTACTGGTGACCAGGTTCCACCGCATGGACCACACACACACACACACACACACACACTTTTCAGCCTCAGCCCCACTTCAGGAACAAAATCCAGTGGAGCTTCATTCCACTGTTGTGATCTTTCTTTAACCATACTCAGCACTCCAGTGTGGTTCCATCAAAGCCCTGTAAGATGCATCGACACCTCCTTACTTTTGTACCGCATCCCCTTTCAAAAGAGGCCAAATTATTTGCTGTACCTGCATGCTTGTTTTATGTTTCTTGTAGGGGAATCCCAGATTTCTCTGAACATCCACATTTGAGCTGACAGAGGAAGCTGTAGAGGCGGGTACAATTACAACGCCTAAAAGGCATTCAACAGGTACATGGTTAGGAAAGGTTTAGATGGATATGGAGCAAATGGAACTAGGTCAGGTAGACATCTAGGTCGGCATGTTTCTGTGCTATGTAACTTTATGACTCTATTACCCCACACCATTTAGATATCTGCTCTGCCTTTCTATTGTTTCTGCAATGTGGATAACCTTACCCCTCCTCAGAGTATACAACACCTGCCACCTTTCTGCCCACTCCCTTAATTGATCCGCTCCCCTCTGCAGACACTTTGCAGCCTCCCAACTTCCAGTCCTACCTAACAGCACCAGCCTTGGATACACTACACCCAGTTCCTCTATATCACATCATATGTCAATAATACAAATGGTAAATAGTTGAGGACCCAGCAGCCGTGAATGGCACCCCATTCATACAGCTTGCCTACCTGAAAATGACCCATTCACTCCTACTCTTAGCCTTCTATATGCTAAACAATCCTCCGTCCATGCTAATATATTATCCAAAACACTATAAGCCACCCAGTGGAGGAACATTCCAAGAGATAAGTCATCTATTGCCTTTTGGAAATCAAATACACTGCATCTCCTGGCTCCACTTGACCCTCCATCACAGTTATGATCTAAAAAAGTACTCAAGTACATAAAACATAGAACAGCACAGGAACAGGCCCTTCGGCCCATGATGTCTGTGCTGACCATGATGCCAGATTAAACTAATCCCACCTGCCTGCACATGTTCCATATCCCACCACTCCCCACCTGTTCATGTGTCTGTCCAAATGCCTCTTAAACACCACTATCGTGTCTGCTTCCACCACCACTTCTGGCAGTGCTTTCCACTCGCTGTATAAAAAAAACTCACCCCGCACATCTCCTTAAAACCATCCCCCTCTCACCTTAAAGCTATGCCCTCTGGTATTTGACATTACTACCCTGGGGACAAAACTCTGACTACCTACCTTATCTATGGCTCTCATAATCTCATAAACTTCTATCAGGTCTCCCCTCAGCCTTCCTGAGAAAACAATCCAAGTTTGTCCAACGTCTCCTTATAGCTTATACCCTCTAATCCATGCAGCATCCTGGTGAACAACTTCTGCACCCTCTACAAAGCCTCCACTTCCTTCCTGTAACTTTGCTAAATGTGGTTTTTCTCTCATTAAATCTTGTTAACACTGCCTTAGCACATTGCGCTTTGTGCTCTACCTTCCTTAATACACTAGCAGCCCGTTTAAAGCTATATCCCAGAACACTGATTCTCATGATGTTTTTAGTACGACACTCCAAACATTCGTGGGCAAGTACCCGGTTATACTTCAAAGAAAGATTTCCACTCTGCACAGCTGTGCTGGGAACCTGACACAAACCCATCTCTGTTGCTCTGTTGGGAACCTGGCATGAATCCCCACCTTGCACCAGCTCTCCCACAGCTCGGATCCTAGATTCTCTCTCATCATCCACTGACTACCATTAAGCTTGTTACCATGGAAAAAAGTCTGGGGTGAAGAGAGCTGGGCAGCCAAATAAACAGAGGGTGAGCTGGCACCTCCCATTTCATCCAACAGGTGGTGATGACAGAGATTCATCAAATGTGCAGGAATGCATGAAGCTGCAGCGAGTAGTGGACTCAGTCCAACACATCATGGGGACATCCCTTCCCACCATTGGTAGTATCTACAGGAGGCGCTTCCTCAAGAAGGCAACATCCATCATCAAAGCTCCCCACCACCGGGTCACGCCCTCTCCTCAAAGCTACCATCGGGCAGGAGGTACAGAAGCCTGAAGTCCCACACCACCAGGTTCAGGAACAGTTACTTCCCTTCAACCACTCGGTTCTTGAACAAACTGGCACAACCCTAATCACTACCTCAGTATAGCAACACTAAGACCACTTGGCACTACAATGGAATTTTCTTTTGTCCTAATTGTGTTCCTTCTTAACTAATTGTGTTTATTTTATGTTTTTCTTGTGAATGTTGTGTCTCTGATGTTATGTGCCTGTGATGCTGCTGCAAGTAAGTTTTTCCTTGCACTTGTGCATACATGTACTCGTACATATGACAATAAACACAAAACATTGGAGGAACTCAGTGGGTCAGGCAGCATCTATGGAGGGAAATGAACAGTCTATATTTCAGGCCGAGACCCTTCACCAGGACTCAAATGACAATAAACTCGACTTTGACTTTGATGGGCAGTCTGCCAACACACGGCGCAGGTGCTGCCAGCCACCAGTAATGGTCCACGCTGAGCCAGCTGGGGTGCGGTCCTGAGCCCCACATTTTGGTGCTGAGTAGTCACACCACTCGCTCCTGCCTTCACAGGAGGCCTCTCCAGACCGAGCCATGGGGCGATTAATTGTTGAGGCACTGTCAGTAATACACTCCTCTGAATACAATGCTCTAATGACCCTGTTTAGCACTGGATACATTAGCGTTCTTGGGACTGCATGTGCACCAAGCCAGGTACCAGTAAAGGATTCCTGAACTCTCCTGACAACTGTGATCAGGCTAGCTGGTCTACAATCCCCTGCTTTCTCTCTCCCTCCCTTTACTGAACAGCAAATTTGTGGTTTTTCCAATCTGCTGAGATCTATGCAGAATGTAGGGAATTACGGAAACATCATTCCAATTACTATGGAACCCTAAGATGCCAGCCATTAGCTTCAGGGGATGTGTGATGTCCTAGCCACTGTTTGCGTTGTACTTTCTCTAAGGTGATATTATGGTAAAGGCTCAGTTATCTGGCATGACAGTGTCAGATAGTCAAGGGTTGTCCTGGCTCTTCTATCAGTCCACCAGTCTGAGAAAGACCTGTATATTATTGCTACTCTTTTTTTCTCTATCTATTCACCAACTCTAATCTATTACAGGTCCTTCCCACGTTACAAGTTACCATTCCTGACAACCATTTGTATGCCTAGCTGTTTGTAAGTCGGGAATGCTGCTGCACAGCAATGTAGTTAAATAGAAACACAGGCCAACCAAGGGCAATGTTAGTTAAACCGGGGCATTTAACTCAACCATTCAGATGTAAACCAAGTTCCCACATTGTAGCCCCGAGGCAGCCGGCAAATCCATCCCACCTGTCTCCGAAACATTCGTTCGTATGTATGGGCTGTACGCAAGTCAGACGTTCGTAACCTGGGACCTGTACTACCAATTCCATATCCCCACAAACCTCCTGTGTATGACCCTGTTGAAAGCCTTCTGAATATTCAATGCATCAGATCCACCGGTTTCCCCCTCATCTACTCTACCAAGTACATCCTCAAAGGGTTCCAATGGATTAGCCAAACATGATTTCTCTTTCAGAAATCTAGGTTAACTCTGTTCAACCATATCATTACCTTTTAAGTGTCTTGATCTTGCATCTTTTGGTATAGATTCCAGTATTTTCCCTGTAACCAATTCAGGCTAACAGGCTTTCATGAACTTTTTTTTCTTTCTTTCTTCTTTCTTTCATAAAGTGGGGTCACCTTTGCTACCTCAACATCTGCAGGAACAACTCCAGAACCTTGGAATGTTGGAAGATTATAACCAGAGCACCCACTCTACAGTCTCCCCTTCCAAACTCTGGAATGTAAATCATCAGGTCCTTGGGATTTATCAACATTCAGGTTCACTACCTTCTATAGAAACACACAAAATGCTGGAGGAACTCAGCAGGTCAGGCAGTATCTGTGGAGGGAAATGGACAGTCGATGTTTTGGGTTGAGACCCTTCATCTGGCGGCCTCCAGGCCGAGATCCCCAACGCTGTCACTGGGTCCTACTGCTCCTCCACCACCACATCCCACCCACCCCTGGTCTCTCATGCCTCCCCCTACCCCTCGTCTTCCCCTCACTCCTCCAAGTCCTCCTTTTCCCACCACTTCACCTCCCTTGAACCCTCCAACCCACTACCCTCCTCTGATCTCATGCCTGACCTCAGCTCCAACCCCTGCCATGTCTTCATCACCCCCTCTGTACTCTCCCTCTCCCTCTCTGAGGTGGAACGTTTTGTCATCTTCCTTCCCGTGCACCCGCCATGACGCTGAGCTCTTCTTCCGTCACCTCCACCTCCGTTCATACTTCTTCGGTAAGGACTTCCCCAGCCCCCACTGGTGACCCCTTCTCCCACCTCAAGCACTCCTCCTCTTCTTGAACACCCCCTCAGGCCTTCTGCCTTCTCTGGATCTTTTCATCTTCTAACTGCCAACGGGACATTAACATCTTGACGTCACCACTCCAACCTCACCCACTCCGAACGCACTGCTCTCCACTCTCTCCGCCAGTCCAGATGAAGGGTCTCGACCCGAAATGTTGACCATCCATTTCCCTCCATAAATGCTGCCTGACCCACTGAGTTCCTCCAGCATCTCGTGCGTTGCTCCAGATTCCAGCATCTGCAGTCTCTTGTGTCTCACTACCTTCTAAGGTAACTTTTTTTACTAATTCCTTCAATTTCTTCACATTCTGGAAGCTTGCTTCTCCAGTGTTTCTGGGAGATTTTGTATCTGCTTTCACAGAAGATAAAGAGTATTTGTTTAATTCCTTTACCACTTCCATGCTCCCCATTACAAATTCTCCTGTCTCTGTTGTAAAGGATCAACATTTGCCCTCGTAGTCCTTTCCTTTTTAAATATTTATAGAAGCTCTTACGGTATGTTTTTATGCTTCTCACTAGTGTCCATTGACTATTTTCTTTCCCTTTATTAATTTCTTGGTCATCATTTGATGAATTCTAAAGCACTCGCAATCCTTACTGCTTTTGCTTGCAGTTTTATAAGCTTTTTACATCCTTGTACAAACCCCTGCAAACAGGCTTTACAATTCTTGTTAAATTACTTGACTTTAAATAGCAATTAGACTTTATGATGAGATAACTTAGTACAGGCTGTCCCCAGGTTATGAACACTCAACTGTATATGTGAAGGAGCTCCCATAATATTATTAAATTCAAAAGTCCGATGTATGTACATTTGCTCCTTCCCACAAACAGCAGAACTAGTTTACTCTCTCTCTCTCTCTCTCTCTCTCCACTTTTAGTAATTGTTCTTCCTTATCAGTTTTATGTGCTTTTGATGTATTCGTTACAATACTGTCGAGGAATGGTTACCATATCGAGTGATTTCTGTGTATTTTCCAACTTACGGACAAAATCGACTTAAGGATGCCTGTAAAGGCAGAACCCGTTGATTACCCAGGGACAGTCTATACCTCTTCAGACAGCAAATGGAGTCACAAACCATTGACAAGGTCAGATCAAAGCGCCACCCGGCACCCCGACAGCTGAAAACACCATCAACTGATTGATGGGGTGCCTGAGAACCTGGGAAATTAACAGTCCACAACCATAAATGGACACACTGAAATCATAAGGGATGTATTGAAGTGGATGAGTGTACAGTATGTGACTACACATACTAAATGAAGAGGCAGGGTCAGTTTTAGGGGAGGTGGGGTTGGGAATTGCAAAGGAACTGTGGACAGGGCTGATCACCTGTACACATGCAAGCCTAGCTCACACGGCTGATTACACATTGGTAGAACTTATGTACAGGTAGCCAAGTATGATAACCTGTATGATTTGTAGTGCGTATTATTGTGAATAAATCATAGGGTTTGAATAAACCACGGTATAATGTTATCGTGCAAATTTGATGTGCTGAAATGAATGAGTATACAGTACGTGATGGCAAGCTGAGATGGGGCCAGTTTTAGGGGGAGAAGGGTGTCCAGTTGCAAGGGAATTGTAGACAGGAAAGGCACCTTGTACACTTGTTAAGCCCAGCTCACATGACTGATCACTGGTAATCGGTAATTGGTTTATTATTATCACATGTACTGAGATACAGTGAAAAGCTTTATTTGCACGCCATCCAGTCAGATCATTCCATACATAAGTGCATCGAGGTAGTACAAAAGGAAAAATAATTAATAGAGTGCAGAATACAGTGTTACAGAGAAAGTGCAGTGCAGGTGGACAAATAAGGTGTGAGGGCCATGACGAGGTAGATTAAAAGAACAGAAGTTCTTTACCATACTAAGGTCCGGTCAAGAGTCTTATAACAGCGGAATAGAAGCTATCATTAAGCCTGGTGGTACGTGTTCTCAGGCTTTTGTATCTTCTGCTTGATGAGAGGGGGGAGAAGAGAGAATGATCGGGATGGGAGGTGTCTTTGATTATGTTGGCTGCTTTCTCGAGGGAGTGAGAAGTGTAGACAGGGTTAGTGGTGGGGAGGCTGGTTTTTGTGGTAGACTGGGTGTGTAGGGCTAAGTATTCTAACCTTTGCTATGTGTAATTTGCATTGTTGAGAAGAAATCAGAGGGATATTTAACTAATTTATTGTGCACAGTTATCGGGCTTCGAAAGCTGTAATTGACCTGGAGATACTGCATAGGAGATTAGCAAATGTGTTACCAGGAATGGAAAATCGTAGATCTGAGAAGGATTGGATGGCTGAGGTGGTTTTCTTTGGAACAGAGGAGGCTGACAGAAGATTTGATGGGTATAAAATGGTGAGCACTCTGGATAGGTCCTTCTTATTTCACTTAAATTTATGTCCTTTGATATTTAATTAGTTGATGTAAAGATTTGAGGGGGGGGGAATGAGAAAAATGCTTTCACCCAGAGGATGATGGGGGTCTGGAACTCACTCCTGAAAGAGCAGAGGAGGCAGAAACTCTCATCACATTTACACAGTACTTGGATGTGGACTTGCCGTGCCATGATCTGCAGGGCGAGGGACCCAGTGATGGAAGGGGGGGTTAGGTTGGAGAGTTATTTTGTGACCAGCACAGATGTGATGAACTGAATTGCCTTTGTGTGTGTTGTAAATATGCACTGGTTTCGCAAAGTGATAAGGTCAGACCTATGCTAGACTTGGGTAGATACTACAAGGCAGGCCTAACAAATAAGAGCAGGACTGTGGTGCAGCATGTAGAGCTGCTGCTTCACAGCTCCAGAGACCCAGGTTCAATCCTGACCTCAGGTCCTATCTATGTGGAGTATTCCCGTCCTCCCTGTAACCTTGTAGGTTTCCCCTGGGTGCTCCAGTTTCCACCATCATCCCAAAGACGTGCGGGTTGGTACATAGAACATAGAGCGGTACAGCACAGGATCAGGCCTTTCAGCCTGCCATGTCTGTACCAAACACCATGTCAAATTAAATTAAATCTCTTCTGCTTACACATGATCCACATCCCTTCATTCCCTGCATATTCACACGGCTATCTAAAAGCCTCTTAAATGACACTATCACATCTACCTCCACCACCACCCCTGGCAGCGCATTCCAGGCACCCACCACACTCTGTGTAAAAAAAGTTGCCCTGCACATCTCCTTTAAACTTTCCTCTTTTCACTAAATGCATGTCCTCTAGTATTTGACATATCTACCCTTGGTAAAAGACTCTGGCTGTCTACCCTATCTATGACTCTCATAATTTTATAAACTTCTATCAGTTCTCCCCTCAGCCTCTGATGCTCCAAAGAAAACAATCCGAGTTTGTCCAACCTTTCCTTATAGTTAATACTCTCTAATCCTGGCAGCATCCTGGTAAACCTCTTCTGTACCCTGTCCAAAGCCTCCATATCCTTCCCGTAAAGGGGTGTCAATACTCCAAGTACGGCCTAACCAAAGTTTTACACACCTGCAACGTGACTTCCTTACTCTTATATTTGATGCCCTGACCAATGAAGGCAAGCATACCATACACCTTCTTTACCACACTATCTGCTGGCATGGTAGGTTAGTTGGCTGCAGTAAATTGACCCTAGTGTGCAGGTGAGTGGTAGAATGGCCATGTGAGAGAGAATGAATTACAGAGAAATAAATGGGACTGATGGGATTGCTCTGAGATTTGGCATAGACTCAATGGGCCAAATGGCCTCCTTCTATATCATCAGAAAAATATTAAAAATAACCATTACTTCATAAGCCCTTGCCAAAGTACCTTTGACCATCAAGAGCCAGTAGAAGTTCTGATTCTGTCAAATATATTGCGTGCGTTCAGAGCTCCCATAGTGTTATGAATCCACTAAGACACACAAACATTTACAACTCTCTAACAATATCCCTGCCATATATAATATGCACATCTTTATAAACTTTATAAAAATGTTATTTTTACATCACAGTAACAGGCCCTTCCGGCCCAACAAGCCACCCATTTTAAACCCATGTTAACCTATCTGTACGTCTTTAGAATGTAGGAGGAAACTCAGGCAGACACAGGGAGAACGTACAAACTCCTTACAGACAACGACAGGAATTGAACCTCCATCGCTGGCATTGTAATAGCTTCGCGCTCACCGCTACACCACCGTGCCGTATACTCCTTAATACTTCTCCTTAACTTCCTGCACACTACTGTTCAACACAAATTTTCTGCTCACATCTGATGAGGTAGTCTGCAGGCTTGGTTAGATGTTGCTATGGGGTGTATAATTGTCAACAAATCCTGCCACACAAGGCAACTCCCCAAGCTTCAGCTTTTAGTGGAGTCCTCATTCCCCCTTCCACTAATTGATAAAATGAGTCAGTTTCTCACCTGCACCCTTTCTGTTGCTTCCCTCGAGGACTAGTAGACACTATAACTGTACAGAATAGAAGCTACACAGACCAAAAGCCCGCAGGTCTAACCCACCAGTTTAAGGCAATCCTGACATCTGTAAGAGCTGTCAGATGACCCCTGCCTACGTGGATGTGTTTAGGCTCCAGCTGTGGTGTGAAGGGTGAAAGGTGGGGTGAGACACAACTGACTTTGAGAATCCTAATCCACTGCAAGGAGAGAGGATCCATGAGCTGAGACAGCTGCTGCCCTCGGTAGTCCATGTTAGCCTTGAGCTGATTGCGGGGGTGGGGGGGGGGGGATGTTGAAGACAGCACTGGCATTAATCTGACCTATCAAGGGCTGCAGGTAACGGACCCACATCTCTAACGCTGCTGCCATGCAAACCACAGCAAGTGTCCCAAGGAGGAGGGGTGGAGCGAGGGACAGGGTGAACAAGAGAATAGACAGTGTATGGGGGGGGGGGGGGTAGAGACAGAGAGAGAAAGAAGGGGAGAAGGAGAAGATGCAGCAAAACTGTGAACTCTCCTGGACACAAGAGTCCAGATCAGACAAGGAAGCTTCCCTTGGAGACACAAGGGACATCCTGATGCAGGGTTTCGACTTAAAATATCGACAATTCCTTTCCTTCCACAGATGCTGCTTGAACTGCTGAGTTCCTCCAGAAGATTGTTTGTTGGAGGAAGCTTCCCTTGCTGACCTGCTTTATAACTACAGCAATAGTTGGGAACAGGCGCCACCAGTCTTTAGCAAGCTCAATCACCAGTGTCCCAGATGGCTGGGGATCCCATATCAGATCCTAATCTAATGACCCCTGTGGATACTACCAGATGGGTTTGGGCTCCTGTTTTGATGCATAGGCCTTTTATTGAGATCCAGGGCCATGTTTTATTTGCTGCACCTTGTCAGGCCATTGGCTCAGAGCATGTCAGGTTAGGGCAATCACAGCACCATGATCAATGGGAAATCTCTCTATGTCTTTGCAGAGTGCAAACACTAATAAATCTGACGATGAGCCATATCATTGCCAATGCAAGAGGGAGGGATAATAAAGATATAGTGAAAGAAATTGGGAATGCACAAGAGTCTGGAATTGCAGATATCGGAGAGTTATAGGTGGTGGCAGAGTGGGGACAAGTCCACAGAGGAGATGTGATCTCCCTGGCACAAAGCCATGCTGACTATCCCTAATGACTCTATGCTTTGGGCTAGGACACTTTGTTGATGCAAATTAATTGTGGTTTTATTTGAAATGCTAAACAATAGTAGGATACTAAACAAAAACCAGAAAGTGCGAACTTTAAATTTTATCATTTCAGTTTGTAAAGGCAAAGTATTCTCCGTGGAACCATCTACAAGTATTGGTCATAGAGCCATAGAGTTATACAGCACAGAAGCAGGCCCTTTGGCCCAACTCGTCCAGGCTGACCAAAGTGCTCACCTAAGCTGGCTCCATTTGCCTGCATTTGGCCCACCCTTTCCTATCAATGTACCTGTCCAAATGTCTTTTAAAGGTTATTATTGTTGGTATTCTATTGAAAACAAGAAGAAACTGCAGATGCTGGAAATCTAAAAGAAACAGAAAATGCTAGAGACACTCAGCAAGTCAGGCAGCATCTGTGGAAAGAGAAGGGTTTGACAAAGAGTCACAGCCCCAAAACACCGACTATTTCTATTTCCACAGATGCTGCCTGATTTGCTGAGTTTTTCCAGCATTTTCTGGTTTTTGTTTGGTGTTCTATTGTTGTTCAACATTTCAATGAAAAGCCCAAGTAATTTGCATCAACTGAATATCCTACCCTAATCTAAGATTTTGTACCAATCTAATTTGGATTCTGCCAACCACGTTTGTAAACACACTTTTCCCAGCACAGAAGATCCCAGTCTTAGTTCACATCAAAATACTCACACATCATTTAAAGAAATTATACTACCAGTCACGTAGCCTTGTCAAGGTTACAATAAGCCATATGTTTCCAGACAGCTCAATATTTCTCAGTCTCTGTGTCCTCTCGATGCATGGGTCTTACTGTATCTCTGTATGCAGTAAATTAAGGTAATAAGCAAACTGTGGCTTGTAGAAGTGCATAGATCTTCAATTTCCGCAGCTGCAAGACCTTTTGAGCGGTATTTGATTCCCACCAGTAGACTGCTAGTGTGCCCCTAGGTAGGTGAGACTAATCAGCATAACAGACAAGCAATTCTGATCAAATTACACAATGAGGTACGAAAAAGTAAAAGAATTTCTTGGGATAAGTACGATGACAATTGGGACATATGGCTCCTTACACGTCAAGGGAACTGTTGAACATGTGGTCAGCACAATTGCTCCCAATGTTATCCAATGAGGCCTAAATGGGCTGCTTTCAGCAATTGGATTGGGATCACAGGACCTGAAGAATTCCAGGAGGTCTGCAAGTCTCCCTACATTTTAAACATCTGTTCCTGCAGCAATACCAAAATTGTTCCACTGACTTAGTTGGGAAAGGCAGTGCTCCGATATGGAACTGAGGTGCGCAGACAATCCCCAAGCTCCAATAAACATAAGGCAGAGTCCAACTAGTTATCAAACATCACAGAAGGGATCTTTTTGTCTCATAACTTCAGAATAATATGGTTGCAGAATATGGCCCAGCATATAGATGCAACCATGAAGGCACACCGGCATCTCTACTTTCTTAGAAGTTTAAGGAGATTCGGCATGTCATCGAAGACTCTGACAAACTTCAAAGACTCTGAAAGCCAGTTTCATCTCGGGTACAGCTCTCCCTCCTATCGAGGACATCTACAAGTGGCGATGTCTCAGGAAGGCGACATCCATCATTGGGGACCCCCTCCAACCGGGCCATGCCCTCTTCCCAATGCTGCCATCAGGCAGGAGGTACAGGAACCTGAAGACCCTCACCTCAAGGTTCAACAACAGCTTCTTCCCCACAGACAGCAGGTTCTTGAAACCAACCTGAAAAAACTGAACACTACCACAGATGATATTTTGTTTTCCCTCTCTCTCTCTCAATCTTGCACTTATGCCATTACGTTTACTTTTTTTGTTTATTTTGCACACATGTAAATTATGTATGACTTATGTTAATTTAAGTTTATGCTAACTTAGGTTTGTCCTTGTCTTGTAATGTACTGTGCTCCTGCTGTGAACAGTTAATTTTCATGGCATTTATACCCTGTGTATGTATGCCTGTGACAATAAACTTGAACTTGAATGATAAGACACCCAATAATAAACACTTCTTTTTTCAACCCAGTAAAGCGGTAATTAGAATAATGTACAATGCGGAACTGGCCAGAAATTGCAGGGAACTGACGAACTAGCCAAGAATGTCCATACCATCCTACAATATAACTGTTTAGACTACTTTGCATCAGATGATTTCATTATGTACCCAGAAGAATAGGCTGGATTTATTAAATGATGCAGCTTGCTCATTAGCAGCACAAGAAAAGGAGCAAGGAGTCAGAAGAGGTAAACAAAGTCAATTCACACTTGTGACTGCTGTTCTGCAGCTGGGGAATTGTGGCTCAGTTCACCCACTCACATCTCCCACAGCAACATGTCCCACTACTTAGCTCTCACAGATTTACCCAGCTGGGCCAGTGTTGAGTAATGAGTGATCTTGCTAACAGGAGCACAATCAAGTGAATAGCAGAATGAAGGATGGCACACTAAATTAAGAACCTTTAAACTAGGCTCTACACATCACTTGAGGGAAATGAGGGGGATGGGGGGGGAAGTGGGAAACCCACATTTTTCTCTTCATCAGTGACGGACCTCAACTCCAACCTACTGCCTCTGAATTGAGAGCCTCAGGTTAAAGGGAAGTCAGCCTGCCAGAAGTGCCCACCTCCCTCCCTGGCCACCATCTCACAGTTCTGTTCTCGCTGCTAACTGAACACCAGGACACACGAGATGGCTGGAGGTGAGGGTCAGCAGTCAGTGCTCTAACTCAGCACGAGACGGCTGGAGGTGAGGGTCAGCAGTCAGTGCTCTAACTCAGCAACTCAGCAGGGGGAGCAGCAGAGGCTGCGTATGCAAGCCCTCTGTGGAACATGACATAAGATACTGGAGCAGAAGTTTGTCTCCTTGAGCCAGCTCTGCCATACAACCACAGCATAGCTGGTTCTCTTCCTCACTGTCAGTTTACCGCCCTCTCCCAACATCACTTGATTCCCTTTATATCCAGAAATCTGCAGATTTTAGTTTTGACTAGTCAGTGACAGCCCTCAGGGTAGGGAGTTCCAAAGTCTCACCTCCAAGTAGAGAGGCTTCTCCTCAAATTAGTCCTAAATAGTGTCCTCCATATTCTCAAACTGTAATCCTAGTTCCAGCAAGGGGAAACATCCTCCTCATATCTACGCTGTCTAACAATTTTGTTTGTCTCCATGAGGTCTAAACTCTTGAGAATACATACCAGGTCTATCCAATCCCTCCTCATATTTTGGACCTGCCTTCCCAGGAACCAGTCTGGTGAACCTCCGCTGCATTGCTTCTACCACAAGAATATCCTTCTTTAGGTAACAAAACCAAAACTATAGTGTTCCCGGGCGTGGTCTCGCCCTGGCCCTATATAATTGCAGTAAGATGTCTTTACTCTTGTACTCAGATTCTCTCGTAATAAAGGCCAAGATCTCATTTGCCTTCCTAATCGCCTGTTACCTTTCAAGTGACTCATGTACAAAGGACTCCCAGGCCCCTTTGAACATCATTACTTCCCAATCTCTCCCCAGTTAAAAAATACTCAGTGTTTCTGTTTTTCCTACCAAAATGATATTGCATTTTTCCCATGATGGCAAAATAACATGCATTAAAACAAACTCTTTGCAAAGGGAAAAAGTTCCACCACAAATACAAGTAAGTGCTGACACAAGAAAAGTGTGCATTTTTGAGGCAAAAGCAAAAGTTTTTAAGGATGTGAATTGAAGAAATATAAAGTATAATATATACAAAGAATACAAATACAGTGAATATAAAGTAAATAAACGCAGTGAGTGATTAGGGTCTAGAAAGACCTGTCAGGGGACTGGTGGAGGCAGATTTAAGCTCGACATACAAAGCAAACTGGATAAGTAACTGAAAGCAATGAACAAAGGGCAGTGAGGAGATGGTGAGCAAGTGGGACTGGCTGGATTGTTCTCGCTTACAGCTGGCATAGATTCTGTGGCCAAACATCCTCCTTCTGTGCTGCAACCTGTGATTCTGTAAAAAACGGATACAATTGACCGCACAGAAGCGAAACAAAAGGAGGAAGAAGTCTGTCAGAGGGGCAAAATTCAAAAGCAGCCACCAACAGGGAGCACATTACTCGGGGGAATCCAATGTAAATTGAAGGAGTTCAAAAAAGAAACAAATGAAAAATAAGTTAGCAGTTCTTGATTAGCTGCATCGTGTTATTGTGTAGAAATTCAACTTCCTCCAGATGTGAATAACAGTTCAAGGCAGCAATATGATGTGCTGCATTTATCTGTAAATAGAGGGCGAGGGCGATCATTTTTTTGCATGTAAGGCTGGTGTCAACATTCACCCTTTGGAATCATCCAATTCCTGGCTGTCACACCCGACTGACTGCCTTCTCCTTGTCAGGCACCTATCAGCAAATGTAAGCTTTACAACACCAACAGACATGGGCAAGAAAAGAATCAGTTCCGTCAGAATGAGGTTCGCACCCTTCCCTCTGTGCTTTGTAACCGCCAACCAGTTTTACATGCAGAATTATTGCAAAGTAGTTATTGCTGATAGCTGACACAGCGAGCTATCAAAACAAGGTTTCTAAGAAAGGATGCAGCTAAGCAAAATAAATTATTTTTAGCTGCTGCTATACAGTACTACATTCAAGTCTGTGTGGTTTCTATAGCAACGAGCTAATCAGGACAATCATCACACCTAGCCCTCAACTTCCTTCATTCATTTCGATGGTGCAAGTAATCAGTCCATGACCTTGCTTACTTGAGCAAAAACTGATCAATATTCAGCTGTCTGCTGCTCCCAGGACAATTCCTCAGACTCTCCCTTACCTAACCACTTCTCCTTAATCCTCCTCAACTCAATCTGTGCTGTCACTGCAAAACTGTCAAACGTTGCATCTTCCAGTCAGACCTCATTAAATGACTTCTGCTCAGGGCAGCAAGGGTTTCTCCAGCCCTCAAAAGCTTCCAGCAATCACTCCTGTGTGCTGCGCAGCACCACTTCAATTTACATTTAACAAACATTCATGGTTTAATCTTATAATTCTTTGTGCTTTGTTTACAGGAAATGTTATCTGATGAGATTACTTTCATCACAAACAAGTCAAACTATGTAGAGCTGCAATTATAGGTGGCAGAAGAAGAGTATGTAAAGATTAACCGTTTCTAAATTGAACCATTGATACCTAAATACCCCACTTCTACTGACCTCACTTAGTAACTATTGTATGTTGCCTTAGTGCATTTCTGCAAGCAATGTTTTACTCTAATGTTGTTAATTTTATCCATATTTCAGGATGTGGGAGTCATGGGCATTTATTGCCCTTGAGAAGGTGGTGGATCGCTGCCCACAACTGAAAGGCTTGCCGGGCCATTTTAAAGGGCATCTACACCTCACTATAGGAAGGATGTCGAGGCTTTAGAGAGGGTGCAGAGGACGTTTACTGGGATGGTGCCTGGATTAGAGGGCATGTGCTATCAGGAGAGGCTGGACAAACTTGGGGTCTTTTCTCTGAAGCGGCGGAGGCTGAGGGGTGATCTGTTGGAGGTGTATAAAATTACGAGGGGCACAGATAGAATGGACAAGCAATATCTTTTTCCCATTATTGAGCGATCCAATACCACAGGGCATGCATTTAAGGTGAGAGGGGATAGGTTCAGAACAGATGTGAGGGGTACATTTTTTTTACTGAGAGAGTGGTGGATGCCTGGAATGCATTGCCTGATAGGGTGGTGGAGGCAAATTCATTAGGGGCTTTTAAGAAGGGCCTGGATGGGCACATGAATGAGAGGAAAACAGAGGGATATGGGCATTCTGTAGGTAAGAGGGATTTGCTATGTCGGCACAACATTGTGGGCCGAAGTGCCTGTTCTGTGCTGTACTGTTCTATGTTCTATGTACACTTCCCACAGTTATGGAAAGCAGCCACATAATCAAAGACCCTCTCACCCCAATCACTCTTTCTTCTCCCTGCTTCCATCGGGCAGAACATTCTTCCCCACTGCCATCAGGTTCTTGAACCAACATGAAATACCCGAACACTACCTTGGACGATATTTCTTCTCTCTCTCCTTCTCTCTCTCTCTCTCTCTCTCTCTCTCAACTTGCACTAATGTCATTATGTTTATTTTGTCATGTAAGTTATGTAAAATTTACATTAATATAATGTTACATTAACTTATGTTTGTACTGTACTGTGCTGCTGCTGCAAAAAGCTAATTTTCATGGCATTTATACCCTGGGTATGTATGCCCATGACAATAAAGTTGAACCTGAAAATAAGATACAAAAGCTTGAGAACATGTACCACCAGGCTCAAGGACAGTTCTATCCCACTGTTATCAGACTCATCACTGTCCTCATACGCTAAAGATGAACTCTCCGTCTCCCAATCTACCTCGTTGTGGCCCTTGCACTTTATTTGTCTGCCTGCACTGCACTTTCTCTGTAACTGTAACACTATATTCTGCATTCTGCTTTTCTTTTTACCACCTCGATGCACTTATGTACAGCATGGTCTGTCTGGATGGCAAGCAAACAAAAGCTTTTTACTGTATCTCAGTACATGTGACAGTAATAAACCAATACCAAAACCAAGTTTAACAGTTGATCTTGCAGCATGGGTCTGGAGTTACATACAACCCAAAGCCGGAAAGGGTGGTGGATTTCCTCCCTTGAAGGACATTAGTGAACCAGATGGATTTTTAACAGCAATTGGGTAGCTTTTGTGATGAAAAGACTCATAGTTCTTTCACTAAATTCCAGGTTATTAAAGGAATGACATTGCTCTCCCTGGTGGGATTTGAACTTGGGTTTGAAGATTGTTAGTCCAATAAGTTAACTGCTGTGCCATCACTGTAAAGCACCAAGACTCCCTCTGCTCAGTATTTATGGCAAATAGCAGAAAAAACATTTTAACTTTAGCCAGAAGCTCAAGAGTAAAATCAGGAACTGGTTTACAATGCGGGGAGAGAAACTTTGACAATCCAAACACTGGTATGGCTTAGGAATTGGGCTCATCTTACATTTATGCCCTTCGCTTTTCAGGACAGGTGGTGAACAAGGCTCCAAATCTTGGTCATCGTCTCCTTCCTCGTCAGCTAAATGTGTATGAGCATAGTGATAACTAAGGCCAGGCCGATTCTTGTATCGCTTGCCACAGACTGGAAACAAAGGGGAGACCAAACAGTGGCACATTAGTCATGTAAAATTATACTGAGATACTATATATACATACTTTTTTCAAAACTGCTGATTGTTTTAGTAGAGTGAAGTATTCAAGGATATATTATGAATAAAAAGAGTACACAAAAAGGTAAATTAAAAATAGCCAAGAAGCAAAACACCACAGCTGCAGTCTATGCACAGTTACTCATAGACTAGATCGGCAACTGCATAGTACCTTTTTCAGATGTTTTTGAGTTATGCTTTTGTTTGAAACTATCTGAAACAGAGAAGAAGAAACAAGAGAAAAAGGAGTGAATTTCACAGAAGACAGAGCAGAGAGGAGATGAGACGGTTTTCACACATGCAAGAGAAAGGGAGCAGAAGCAGCTGGAAGTTCACACCTGTAAACGCCACAACAAGCTACTTACTATCGCACACATACGGCTTATCGTGGTCTTCCTGGGAAGAGGAGTCTGCTTTTCTTTTCCCTCCTACACCACGTGTCTGTATTTAAAGAAAGGGGAATACACATTTAGAAAAGGGCACACCCTGTTAACTTTGCAATAAACGTCTACAGCATGGAACAAATTAATTTCGCAAAGACTGTAACAGTACCACTAGAATTTCAGTGATGCATAGGTTCACCTCAATTGTGAAATGGACCCAGCTGCTAAGCTTGTGCATACAGATTTAAACTGAACTGCTGATGCAGGGGCATATATTACACACACACACACACGCACACACACGCACACACACACGTGCACACACGCACACACACGCACGCACACACACACGCACGCACACACACACGCACACACACGCACACACGCACACACACGCGCGCACAAACGCACGCACGCACGCATGCACACACACACACACACACACACACACACACACACACACACACACACACACACACACACACACACACACACACATTCAACATGGTTAATTATTTTGGGGGGTGCCTGCTGGTTCAGCCTGTAAAGCTCACACCCTTTGAATGAATATTTTTTAAAAAGCAGCAAACTTACAGATTAGTGTACCCAAATTTAATTTATAGAGTGGATTTTGAACTGTACACCTGAAGTGTCAGTGGATACAGGCATGGCAGCAGTGGAAGGAGAGACAAAAGACACTGAGTCATAGAGTCATAGAGCAATATAGCACGGATACAGGCCCTTTGGCCCAACCAGTCCGTGCCGACCACGGTGCCCACCCAGTTAGTCCCAATTTCCTGCATTCGGCCCACATCCCTCTAAGCCCCGCCCCTTCATCTACCTATCCAAGTGCTTCTTAAATGATACTATTGTGCCTGCCTCAACCACTTCCTCTGGCAGCTCCTTCCATATACTCACCACCCTCTGTATGAAAAAGATGCCCCTCAGGTCCCCTTTAAATCTTTCCCCTCTCACCTTAAACCTGTGTCTTCTAATTTAGTCTATGCCCTCTAGTCCTGGTAATAATGCTTAAAATGGTTTAGGCTTTTGATAATTTTGGCCGAAGTCTATAATATTTTCACTGTTAGGTAAAAGGTAGACTGGCTGGTTGAGTAGTGTTGCAACAACAACCTCGCACTCAACGTCAGCAAGACCAAGGAATTGATTGTGGAATTCAGGAAGGGGATGTCAGGAGAACACACACCAGTCCTCATTGACGGGTCAAAGCAGTGGAAAGGGTGAGCAGCATCAAGTTCCTGGGCGTCAATATCTTGGAGGATCTATCCTGGGCCCAACACATGATACAATCATGAAGAAGGCACGCCAGCAGGTCTACTTCATTAGGAGTTTGAGGAGATTCGGTACGTCACCAAAGACTTACAAATTTCTATAGATGTATGGTGGAGATCATTCTGACTGGTTGCGTCGCTGCCTGGAATAGAGGCTCCAATGCGTAGGATTGCAAGAGGCTGCAGAGGGTTGTAGACTCAGCCAGCTCCATCACAGGCACAACCCTCCCCACCATTGAGGACATCTTCAAGAGGCGGTGACTCAAGAAGGCAGCATCCATCAGTAAGGACCCTCACCATCCGGGACATGCCCTCTTCTTGTTACTCCCATCGGGGAGGAGGTACAGGAGCCTGAAGACCCACATTCAGCGATTCAGAAACAGCTTCTTCCCCTCCACCATCAGATTTCTGAACGGTCCATGAACCCATGAACATTACCTCATTATTCCCTTTTTTTTTGCACATTTATTTATTTTTGTGATTTACAGTAACCTTATGTCTTTGCACAGTACTGCTGCCACAAAACAACAAATTTCATGTCATTTAAATCAGTGATAATAAATCTGATTCTCATTCCGATTCTGATGCTGTTGTTGATTCCATGTTCATTTAGATGTGAACGCAATAAGGTTTTCCCTTCAATTTGGAAATTTTAGTTAAACCGTTCCACTGCACTGTCTGTCAATTTTAAAACAAGTTAAAAACAAAACCAACCAACCTTTCAATGATCCCTTGCAACTATTGTACAATATTAAGAGCCTGGGAAACATGGTCTTCAAGGCCAAAGGAACAAACAAAAATTCACATTAGCTCACTATAATAACCACTGTCATCTGTATTTACAAGTTAGGGGGAAATGAAGATAAAAACATACTGTACTATGAGCATAAAAACAGTGATGTGGCGTTCCCCTTGCTCTTCCTCCTACCCTATAGAGGAGGATAAGGAAGGAAAGGCAGATTCATTTACAGCCTCTGTCACTTAAGAACTAATATCAATTTCTAAAATGCCCTTTGCAACTTCAGCACACCCCAAAGTGCTTCATACTTCAGGAAGAATTTTCAAGGGTAGTCACCCTTATATTGAAGGGGAGGAGGGAAAATGGCTTCTGCACAGTGAACTCCCACATAATAACAGCCAGTTAATTCTCCCTCACACCAAAAATATCAGCTGAGGGATCAGCAATGGTCTTGCACACCAAACTGCGTTCTACAAACTAACTTATAGAGTCATACAGCACAGGAAGCCCATCGCGCCCTTTTTTGCCCATCTACACTGATCCCATTTACCCATATTAGGTCCACATCCTTCTATGCTTTTAAGTATCTGTTTAAGTACCTCTTAACTGGAGTGATTGTATTTGATTCCACCACCGCCTCTGGCAGCATGAACCAGATATCAACTCTGTGTAAAAAAAACTGTGCAAAAAATATCCCCTTAAAAAAACTCCTTCCTCTCACATTAAACCTATCCCCTCTTGTTTTGATATCTCTACCATGGGGAAGAAAGATTCTGACCATCTACCCTATCTATGCCTATAAACTGACACGCCTCAGCCTCCTCCACTCCAGGAAAAACAAGCCCAGCCTATCCAATCTCTCCCCATAACTAAATCCAAGCAGCATCCTGGTGGACCTCCTCCGCACTCTCTCCTGTGTAATTATATCCTTCCTATGGCTACACACATGCTGGCGGAACTCAGTGGGTACTACTTGTTCCCTTCCTCCACCCACTCCATCTGCCCATTACTCTTCCCACTGGGTCCCCTCCCCCTCAGTTCCCATCTGCCCCCCCCACCTCCCTCACTCGATTCCAGGCTCCACCTTCCTCTCCTGTCAGATTCCATCACCTGCAGCCCTTTGTCACCCCCACCCGTCACCTCCCAGCCTCTGTCGCTATTCCCACTCCCCCCTCCCCCATCTGCCCATCACCCCTCCTCGCCCGCATCCACCTATCACCCGCCAGCTCTTGCTCCACCCCTTCCCCTCACCTTTTTATACCAGCGATCTCCCCTCTATCTTTCAGTCCAGATTAAGGGTTTCAACCCGAAATGTCGACTGACCATTTTGCCCCACAGATGCTGCCAGCATCTCGTGTGTTGCTCCAGATTCCAGCATCTGCAATCTCTTATATCCTTCCTATAGTGTGGGCACTATTCAAAGGAAGTCAAGAATTCTTCCAATGGTCAGCAACTGAGTTGCAACCATTACCTACAAGTATATCAAAGTTTGATTGGCTAATTATTTCACAATAGACCATCACTTCATGAGAACTTCCACAATAAAAAGTACCCTTATGAATTGTGACTTGTTCTTTGCTGTGCATTTTAACTGTCTGTATTTTATATAACCAGACAGAGATGCAAATTCTGCTGTTTTAATCCAAACAAATTTGGTTCATTGCTTCACATTATTTGATTTTCAGACTAAGGAAAGATAAAGTGAGAATCCAATACAAGTTCTGACATGCAAAGTATTACCACCAATTAGGGTCCCGGATTACACCAACACTGTATTCACAGGGTGAAAGGGGCAAGTTTCAGATCATTAACAAACACTTGTAGAAAACATCACCAGTCTAAAATTAAAATGACTCATGCCTATAAACTGGACCTCGCACCACCGTGCTTTTACCACAGACAGTTGATATGTGAGTGTGCAACAACGCAGCCATTATATAGAATGGAGCAGTTTGTGAAATTTGACCACAACACAAGATTTGATTCACGAATGCTTGCTAACCAACTTCCACAGGAGCATGGAGCACTCATCGGTCTCTCATGCAGTGGCGACAAGCCTAAAAGAACTTACGACCATTTTATTACCATCCATTCAATTAACATTCTCAGTGCAGGTCACACCTTGAGGGCCAAGTCTGGGACTCTCCCAGCAAGGTTACAGCCTAGAGCACTGAATGCAGAGCAATCTCTTTCTTGAGGGACCAGTTGGGTGTGAGACTTTGTGCCTCGACTGATAAATACTGCCTTATTTCACGCTGTCATTAAAACAAAATCTTGGGTAGAGAAGGGGTTGGCTAACAACTTGACCTTCAGTGAGACAATGAAGATCGGGAGCCACTTGACACATGCTACAGTCAGCCTTCCAAATGCGGGATAATGACTACAAATTGCCACCGTCCATATCATTACATGCAAACAGTCTGAGAAGGAATCAAAGCATATATTTCCATACAACATGCAGGGAAGCCATCTCGACCCATCGAGGCCATACCAGCTCACAGAGCAAGCTCATTCTCTCACTAATTTTCCCTGCAACCTGTTCTCTCAACAGTCCCATCAACTCCCCCACACCCCCCCCCAGGTTCTACCACTCTAGGGGCAATTTACAGCGGCCAATTAACCCGCCAGCCCGCACTTCTTTGGGATGTGGGAGGAAACTGGAGCTCCCGGAGGAAGCCCATGGGGTCAGGGTTGCACTCCAGTTGCTGCAGTTGTGCGGCAGTAGCTCCACCAGCTGCAGCACCGTGGTGCCCATTGGAACACATCACATCCCAGCTGAGGAATCTATAATTCAGTTACATGCACAATGTGAAGAGTTGACCTTTCACTGATTTTTCCCCAGTCTCAGAATAGAGCGGTCTCATGACCAATTAGTCGGATTCTCTGGAATAAGCAAGGGCACTGACATTACCCTCAGATACCTTCACCCCCAAACCTCTGTGCAAGGAGTCAAGTGCTGAAAGTTATCCAGCAGCTGAATTAACCAAGTGATAGCAGGGACAAGGACGAACCTCATAGGAAACCATCAGAACTGACTGACTGCCACAGTAACTACCTTTGTGCCCACCACTTTATTGGTATTGGTTTATTATTGCCATATGTACCGAAATACAGTGAAATAACCTTGTTTGCATGTCATCCAGACAGATCATTCTATACAAAAGTAAACTGAAGTAGTAAAAAGGGAAAAACAATAACAGAATGCAGAATATAGTATTACAGTTACAGAGTAAGGGCAGTGCAGGTAGACAAATAAAGTGCTAGGGCCAGGAAGAGGAAGACTAAGAGATCAAGAGTTTATCTTTATTGTACAAGGGGACCAGTCAATAGTCTTATAACAGAAGCTGTCCTTGAGCCTGGTGGTATCTGCTTTCAGGCTCTTGCATCTTTTATCCGATTGAAGGGGGGGGAGTAGAGAGAATGACCAAGGTGGGAGGGCTCTTTGATTATGTCGGCTGCTTTCCCGAGGCAGTCAGATGTGTAGACGGAGTCATTCGCCTGAACTGGGAAAAGTTAAAGAAAGCAAAAGCATGTTGCAGCAAAAAGGGAGGAGTAGGGAGAGAACATAAGAGGTCTGTTCAAGAGTCAAATAACGGCGGGATAGAAGCTGTCCTTGAGCCTGGTATGTGTTCTTCTGCCCAATGGAAGGGAGGGAGAAGAGAGAATGACCGGGGTGGAAGTGGTCCTTGATTATGTTGGCTGCTTTCCCGAGGCAGTGGGACGTGTAGACAGAGTGATGGACTGGGCTGCGTTCACAAATTTCTTGAGGTCTTAGGCAGAGTGGTTGCCTTACCAAGCTGTGATGCATCCAGATAGGATGCTTTCTGTGGGGCATCTGTAAAATTGGTGAGGGTCATGAATCACCCTTGTGTTTTCCCTTTGTGATATATCCATCAACCTTGCTGGACCTTCTCTTAGTACGCAATAATATAGCTGTAGCTTCAACAAGGGTGACAGAAAGGCTTCCTCTACAGATTGTCCTGCTAGTACCTCTGGTCATGGAAGAGGTAGGTGATGACTGCAGTGTCTCAGGTCAAGAGCATAAGCAGAAGATGAAGCAGGTCATCTCTCCCTTTGAGACTGGTCCATCTTTCAATATTATGGATCAACTGATATTCAGCTTCACTTTCCTGTCCATTCATCATTATGCTTGACTCCATTCTATTCCAAAAATCCCTCTCTACTTTTGTAGCCAAACCAGCAGCAAGAAACACATTGCACTTCAGTGGAAAGCTGCTATAACTGGAAATGTCAATGTGAAATCAGCTTTGACACAACTGCGTGAGTAATTAGCCACAGGGCTGAGATTCTAAAAGCATTCGAGCGTGAGAATGCAGAGCCCTCCCACAAAGTCTTGCTGGCTTCACAAGGAATTAAGTTCAACAATTTTAATTTGCTGAAGATACTTACTGTTTTCTACAGATAAGAAATGAGAAAGAGCTGGTTGTGACAAAGAACAGCTGCGCACAGCTGTTACACTCTTCAAAGACGTGACACTTGGCTCATTTGCTACTTCAGCCACTGAATGGAGTCACAAACCATTGACAAGGTCAGATCAAAGCACCACCTGGCACCCCGACAGCAGAGAACCCCGGCGTCTGATTGATGGGGTGCCCAAGAACCCAGGAAATGACAGCCCGTAACCATGAATGGACACAATGGAACTGTAAGTGATGTGTTGAAGTGGAGGAGTATACAGTATATGACTGCACAAGGAAATGAGGAGGCAGTATCAGTTTTAGGGAAGACAGGATTGGGAGTTGCAAGGGAACTGTGGACAGGGCTGATCACCTGTACACATGCAAGCCTAGCTCACACAGCTGATCACGTGTCGGGAAAGTTCGAGTTCAGAAAGCCAAGTATGATAACCTTCACGATTTGTAGTGTGCATCACTGTGAATAAAGCATAGGGCTTGATTTACCTACAGTATAATTCTGTTGCGTAGATTTGATTCCACCTCAAGTTAATAGGGTCAGAATTTGACTATGAGGCACCTTGAATAGATCAGGTAAAACTGAAGTCAGTGAGCATCAAGTGGAAGACGCTCCAGTGGTTGGAGTCAGACCTCACGCAATGGAGGATGGTTCTGGTTGTTGGAAGTCAATCATCCCGGCCCCAGGACATCACTGCAGGAGTTCCTCAGGACAGTTCCCAGACCCAACCATCTTCAGCTGCTTCATCACTGACCTCCCTTCCATCACAAGGTCAGAAGTGGAGACGTTCACTGATGACTGCACAATGTTCAATTCTGTTCACACCTCCTCAGCAAGTGAAGCAGCCCATGAGGTTTAGACAACAATCAGGCATGGGGTGATAAGTGGTAAGTAACAGTCTTGCCACGGAAGTGCCAGGCAACCACTTACCCTTGACATTCAATTGTGTTACCATTGCCAGTTACCCCTGCATCCACATGAAGAAGAGCAGGTCAGAGACTGGGTATCCTGTGGTGAATGGCTTACTTCCCAACACTCAAACCCATCTCCAAGACACAAGGTAGGAGTGTGATGGACCACTCCCTCCTGTCTGGGAGAGTGCAGCTCCAACAACTCTAAAGAAGCTTGACCCCATCCAGGGCAAAGCAGCCCGCTTGATGAGCTCCCCATCCACCACCCTAAACATTCATTCCCTCCTCCACCACTACACTGTGGCTACAGAGTTTACCATCAAGGTTACTCCAACAGCATCTCTCAAAAGCGCAGCCTCTATCATCAAGGGTAGCAGATGTGTGCTGCTGTAGGTTCTATGCCGTCCCAAAGTATCGCTATTCTTAGAGATCACAAGAGACTTCATCTGGTCTCGATCCGAAACATTGACTATCCATCTCCCTCCACAGATGCTGCCTGACCCGCTGAGTTCCTCTAGTGCCTTTTGTATTGCCATTCTTTCACTGTTGATGAGTCTAAACCCTAGAGTTCCCTCCCCGACAGCACTGAGGGAGCTCCTTCACCTTCTCGGGGGCAATTAGGGATGGGCAATAAATGCTGGCTTTGTCAGCACTGCCCATATCATGAAAATTTTAACAAATAAAAGAGAGGAGTCTTTTGGGTTGGGAATGTCCAAGGACTCACAACCCTGAGAGAGAAGATTAGATGGGACAAGGAGAGAGCATGAGCTACTTAAGAGGGCTCAGAGTATTACAGGAGAAGTAGCTGCCATGGTGGGAATGGCATGGAAGTGGCAAGGGATGTGCATCTTGCAGGTGGTTGCTTTGAAAGCAGCATTATTGAGGGGCAGTGAGAGCACGTCCCTGGACATAATCTTGTCAAGTAATGGATCATTTGCTCAGCACTGCTCCCGGCTGAGGAGAAACTCACCTGGAGGTTAGCTCTGCAGCTCTTCCCCGCCGTCTCCCTTTCAGTTCTGCCTTGGAGGGGCACCTCTGGCGTGGGTGGTGCACAAGTCTCCTCGTCCTCCCTTATCCACAAGCGTCGTGAGTTGTGGGGTGGAGGCACATCCCCGCCCCTGCTGTGTCCCTCTTGCAGCCACTCCAAAACACCAGAAAATACAGGAGCAGAATCAGGCCATTTGGCCCATCAAGTCTGCTCCGCCATTCAATCATGGCTGATTTTTTTCAACCTTCTCCCCATAACCCTTAACCCCCCTTACCAATCAAGAACCTGTCAATCTCTGACTGAAATACACCCAAATACATGGCCTCCACAGCCCTCTGGCAATGAATTCCACAGATTCGCCACCCTCTGGCTGAAGAAATTCCTCCTCAGCTCAGTTTTAAAGGGACGTTCCTTTATTCTGAGGCTGTGCCCTCGGATCCTAGACTCTCCTACTAATGGAAACATCCTCTCCACATCCGCTCTATCCAGGTCTTGCAGAATCCAGTAGGTTTCAATAAGATCCCCCCTCATCCTTCTGAACTCCATCGAGTACAGGCCCAGAGACATCATATGGTCTGCCTGCACTGCACTTTCTCTGTACCTGTAACATTATATTCTGTTTTGGCTTTTCCCTTGTACTACCTCGACGTACTGTTGTTGTGAAATGATCTGTCTGGATGAGATGCAAAACAAAGCTTTTCACTGTGTTTCGGTACATGTGAGAATAATGAACCAATTACCAAATTACATTTCAATCCAGATAGCAACACACATTTCCAGCACTGTCAATTAGCCCAGGAAAGGACTAGTTGAGCAGTGTGGAAGGCACTAATCACCTGAACCTGAGCTTAAAGGGGCACAGTAGTGTAGTGGTTAGCATAACGCTAATACAACACCAGCGACCTGGGTTCAATTCCCACCTCTGTCTGTAAGGAATTTGTACATTCTCCCTGTGTGTCTGTGTGGGTTTCCTCCGGGTGCTCCTGTTTCCTCCACATTCCAAAGACGTACGGGTTAGGAGCTGCGGGCATGCTTAGTTGGCGCCAAAAGCGTGGCGACACTTGTGGGCTGTCCCCAGAACACTCTCAGTAACGCAAAAAGACGCATTTCACTGTGTGTTTTGATGTACATGTGACTAATAAATAAATATCTTATCTTATCTTACTCAAGGGACACAGGCAAATCTCACTTCCAAGCAGCACAATAAACCACCTAACCTCCTCCCCTTTCTGCATTCCAAAGGGGTCATTCCCTTCACAACTCCCAGGTTTGCTTTTCCGTCCCCACCATCACTCCCACTTTTCCTTGCCACTGCAGAAGATGCTGCACTTGTCCTTTCACCCTCTTCCCTTCCCACCATCCAGAGACCCAAACAGTCTTTCCAGCTGAAGCAACTAATCGCTTGCACGTCTCCCATTTGTACTCTACGCAACGACCACAATGTGGCCCCTTCTGCACTGGGGAAAGCAAACACAGATCGGATGATTGCTTTGCAGTCCACCTGCGCTCAATCTGCAGGGGTGACCATGATCTTTCTGCCACTTTAATTCTCCATCCCACTTTGACCCATCCATCAGTCACCTCCTGCACTGTTATATAGTGGCCCAACGTACACCTGAGGAGGAGGAACACCTCTCCTGTCCGGACATGTTGCAGCTTTCTGAACTCGGTATCAAGTTTTACAAGTTCTCCGTCTATATCAGAGCTGGCCAGTCCACCTCAACTTTTCTCTCTCCATTAGAGTCATAGAATTATACAGCACGGAAACAGGCCCATTGCCCAACTAATCCATGCTGACCAAGCAGCTTACCTGAGCTAGTCCAACTTCTCTGCATTTGGCCCAAATCCCTCTAAACTTTAGCACAGCCTGATCTGCTGGGCATGCCCTAGAGCTCTGCATTTTGCAACTTTTACATCCCTTTGTGTTCTCACTCTCTAACTGCCCTCGTTTTGAAGCTTTTATGTTCCTTTGTTCAGGTTCTCTCTCTCTCTCTATTAACCCACTGACCAAATGACCTTGTTTACACTTGCCTCAGCCAATTGAAAACACTCGCTTTGTCCTATGCACTGCTCCTCCAACCTCTCTGAAAGGTTAAAGCAACTTGATTTCTCTTTCCCAGTTCTTAGGAAGGGTCTTCAACCTGAAACATTGACTGTTTTTCTCTCTCCACAGATGCTGCCTGACCTGCTGAGTGTTTCCGGCATTTTCTGTTTTTACTTCAGATTTCTAGCACCTGCTTTTTTTTAATTTTCCAGGTAAATGTTCCTTGGGTGGCACCTTCACCCAAGGAGCAAGGACCAGCAGCAATTTTATTTTTATTTTGAGCATAATATAAATTAAGGATATTTTGAAAGTGTATATCTCTCCTCGCTTTTGCAAAAGAGTTAACGCAGAATGGGATCAACCGTACCAGAAATTTTAGTTTATTCCTCTATCATAAATATGCCAAGAATCAAGCAATAATTCTGCACCATGATGTACAAGCATAAAACTCTTATCTGAGTAAAACCTTTGCATTATATACAACGTTCAGCTTATTTTAAATTTCTATCAAATGATTTTACAGGAAAAGACAGAACTTTTCTCAAATGTTTATTTTAAGAATGATCTGTTTTCTGTACTTGATTTTCTGCATTGTGCTTACCCGTCCTCGGGGTTTGTTTTTGCGCTTTGGCACTTCATCTTCCACATCCTCCTCCAAGTCTTCGACATTCTCCTCGTTGTTTAAAACTCTCTGCAGTCAACAGAAGATATAATTATTCGAAACACCTCCAGTCCCACTGCATTACCGCAGTTTTTCTCCTCTCCTTGTCTCTTCCACTTTCAGGATCACACTCTCTACCATTCAGGAAGGTGGGTGAAGGGTAAAAACTTACATTAAAAGGAGACAAGACTGTAGGCACCCTGGTCTTGCATCCCCAAAGGGATCAACCACTGAAACTTCCTGATCTCTGTAACTACATCTACTTTCGCTGCAACAGAACAACATGGAGCAGTACAGCATAAAACAGGTCCTTCGGCCCATGATGGCTGAGTTGAACATGGTGCCGAATTCAACTAAGTCTCTTCTGCCTGTACATGATCCATATCGCTCCACTCCCTGCTTATCAATGTGTCTACCTAAAAGTCTCTTAAATACCACTATTGTATCTCCTTCCCCAATCTCTGTGTAAAAAGCTTGCCCCACACATTTCCTTTAAACTTCCCCCTGTCACCTTAAATGCATGTTCTCTAGTTCCTGACATTTCTACCCTGGGGAAAAGATTCTGACTGTCCACCCTGTCTATGCATCTCATAATTTCATAAACTTCCATCAAGTCTCCCCTCAGCCTCTACAACACTCCAGAGAAAACAAACCAAGTTTGTCCAATCCCCACTTATAGCTCATACCCTCTAATCCTAATAAACATCTTCTGCAGGCCAGAGGTAAGGAAAAAAAGGGGTATAAAAAAGAGAGATAGGCTAGGAAAGGGAAGAAAAGAAGAAGTATGGTTGTGGGGGGAGGGTGGGGAAGGGGGGTGGAGATTACTTAAAGTGGGAGGATTCAATGTTCATGTCGTTAGGCTGCAAGGTTCCAAGACAGAAAATGAGGTGCAGTTCCTCCAGTTTGTGCTTGGAATTCTCCTGGCAGTGGAGGAGGCTGAAGACTGACATATTTGTGATCATGTGGGAGGGGGAGTTGAAGTGACTGGCAACAGGAAGATGCAGATTGCGGTTACGGACAGAGTGCAGGTGTTCTGCGAAACGGTCACCTAGACTGTGTTTGGTCTCGCCAATGTAGAGGAGGCCACACTTGGAGGACCGAATGCAGTAGATGATATTAAGGGAGGTGCAAGTGAATCTCTGTCTCACTGAAAGGACTGTTTGGGTCCCTGGATGGAGGTGGTGTAGGGGCAGGTGTTACACCTATGGCAGGGGCAGTGGAAAGTTCCCGGGGTGGGATGGGTGGGGGGATCCCACAGGATGGGTGGGGGTGAGACCAAACTCCGACTAGGTGACCGTTTTGCAGAACACCTGCACTCTGTCCGTAAGCGCGATCTGCACCTCCCCGTTGCCAGTCACCGCAACTCCCCCTCCCACACTATCACAGTCAGTGCTCGGCCTCCTCCACTGCCAGGAGAATTCCAAGTGCAAGCTGGAGGAACAGCACCTCATTTTCCGTTTTGGAACCTTGCAGGCTAACGGCATGAACATTGAATTCTCCCACTTTAAGTAATCCCCACCCCCCTTCCCCACAACCCCCCCCCCCCCCAACCATGCTTCTTCTTTTCTTCCCTTTTCAGGCCTATCTCTCTTTTTCCTACCCCCCTTTTCTCCTCCTTACCTTTGACCCATCCCTGGTGGATCTGCTCTCCCCCCCTCCCTTGCACCTGCCTATCACTATCTCTTACCTGCATCTACCTAGCACTATCTTGTGCCCACCCCGCCTCCCCTCTTTTGTCCACCTATCACTGCTCTGGTTGTCCCTCCTATATATATTGGGCTTCCCCTTTTCCTATCTTCAGTCCTGAAGAAGACTGCCTGCTTTTCTCCAAGGATGCTGCCTGGCCTGCTGAGTTCCTCCAGCATCATGGTGCTTTTCATCTAGATTCCAGCATCTGCAGTCCTTTATTTCTCTAAACCTCTTCTGCACCCTTTCCAAAGCCTCCACACCCTTCCTGTAACAGGGCAGACAGAACTGCATGTAATGGTATCTTTTGTTTTAAGAACACCAGCTCAGCAGACATGAATGCTAATATCAAACCTTGGCTTGCTAAACTAAAAGGGTGCCTCATAGATAATATTTGCTGGTTGGTCAGGGTGTCTGTCTGCTGGGAGAGACTCTAGGGAACAGTTCATTGATGTGATCACACTAGACAAGGCAATATGCAGGAAATGTCTCATGACCTATTCTCTCGTCTGGGTCAAATTGGCTACATTTTGAGAATATAAATGTCAAGGTTTTTTGTTTGAGTGAAACCATTCATTTGCTATTGAAATGTCAATAGGTCAGAAACCACACCAAGAGCCATGACCCCTGTGGAGCCTATTCATTCTTCTTTGAGGTAACAATGGCCCATTCTGTGAAGGAGGCAACAATGTCATGACCTCAATCCCTCCACATGAGGGAGGGTGTTACCAGATCTTTGTTGCATCTGGCAGTGAAATAAGAAGGTAATCGTGTAAGTATCTGCAGGATGAATGGGACAGTGTTTGGTCCAATCAAAGGAAAGAAATAAGGAGGTACACAGGCACAGGCAAGAAAGATTGTAGGAGCAATTCAGGAAACAAAAGCCAAAATGAGCCAGGGACAGAGAGGAGGAGGAACCACGCAAAGTGCCCCACTTGTTCCGGCTGGGAGCAGAGACAGTGGTGGGGAATTTCTCACGGAATAGCAAGCCCACCACGCAAGTGCAGTGCTCTGTCAGCCCTGGACAAGGGCACAGCCACACACTCTTTACTGACCACCTTGAAATATAGTGCTGAGGTGGGTCGACTGTGAAAGGTTTCAATTGGGTATATAGAACATAGAACAGTACAGTGGAGACACAAGAGACTGCAGATGCTGGAATCTGGAGCAACATACAAAAAACTGGAGGAACTCAGCAGGTCAGGTAGTATCTGTGGAGGGAGATGGACAGTCAACATTTTGGGTCAAGACCCTTCATCTCGACTGAAAGATAGAGGGGAGGTAGCCAGAGTAAAGAGGTGAGGGGAAGGGGTGTAGCAAGGGCTGGCAGGTGATAGGTGGATGCGGGTGAGGAGGGGTGATGGGCAGATGGGGGAGGGGGGAGTGGGAATAGCGACAGAGGCTGGGAGGTGATGGGTGGGGGTGACAAAGGGCTGCAGGTGATGGAATCTGACAGGAGAGGAAGGCGGAGCCTGGAATCGAGTGAGGGAGGTGGGGGGGGGGCAGATGGGAACCGGGGGGGGGGGGAGGGGACCCAGTGGGAGGAGTGTGTGGGTGATGGGCAGATGGAGTGGGAGGAGGGGAAAGAAACTGGGTGATGGGGGCTGGGGTGGGTGCAGGAGGAACTGGGTAGGTCAGGAAGAGAGAGAAAAGGGACAGAGGGGGAGCAGATTACTGGAAGTTGGAGAATTCAGTGTTCATGCCATTGGGTTGTAGACTGCCCAGGCAGAATATGAGGTGCACAGGAACGGGCCCTTCAGCCCACAATGTCTGTGCTGACCAGGATGCTAATTTAAACTAATCCCATCTGCCTTCACATGGTCTATAGCACGGTAGTGTAGCGGTTAGCATAACGCTATTACAGCACCAGCAACCGGGGTCCAATTCCTGCCGCTGTCTGTAAAGAGTTTGTACGTTCTCTCTGTGTCTGCGTGGGTTTCCTCCGGGTGCTCCGGTTTTCTCCCACATTCCAAAGATGTACGGGTTAGGAAGTTGTGGGTATGCTATGTTGGCCGGAAGCGTGGCGACACTTGCGGGCTGCCCTCAGAACATTTGATGCAAAAGATGCATTTCACTGTGTGTTTCGATGTACATGTGACTAATAGAGAAACCTTATCTTATCTTATTCCCTGCCTGTTCATGTATCTCTCTAAATGCCTCTTAAACATGGGTATCATATCTGCTTCCACCACCTCCCCTGGCAGTGCGTTCTAGGCACCCACCACTCTCTGTGTAAGACTCTCCTTTATACGTTCCCGCTCTCACCTTAAAGCTACACCCTGCAGTATCTGACATTTCTACCCTAAGAAAAAGACACTGACTGTCCACCCTATCTATATCTCTCAAGTTTATAAACTTCTATGAGGTCTCCCCTTGGCCTTCGTCACTCCAGAGAAAACAACCCAAGTTTGTCCAACCTCTCCTCATAGCTAATACGCTCCAATCTAGACAACATCCTGGTGAACCTCTTATGCTCCCGTCCAGAGCCTCCACATCCTTCCTATAGTGTGGCAATCAGAACTGAACACAATGCTGTAAATGTGGCCTAACCAAAGTTTTATACAATTGCAACATGACTTGCTAATTTTTATACTAATTTCCCTGACCGATGAATGCAAGCATGCTGCATGCCTTCTTTATTATCCTATCCACTTGTGTTGTCACTTTCAGGAAGCTATGAACTTGCACCCCAAGATCCCTCTGTACATCATTGCTCCTAGGAGTACTGCCATTTACTGTATACTTTCCTTTTGCATTTGACCTCCCAAAATTTATCACCTCACACTTGTTCGGATTAAACTCCATCTGCCATTTCTCTGCCCATATTTCCAATTGATCTACATCCTGCTGTGCCCTTTGAGAACCTTCCTCACTATCCACAACCCCACCAATTTTTGTGTGATCTGCAAATTTACCAATCAGACCACCTACATTTTCATCCAAATCAATTATATCACAAACTATAGAGCTCCCAGCACCGACCTTTGTGGAACACCACTGGCCATAAACCTCCAGTCAGAATAACACCTCTCCACCACTGCTCCTTCTATCACCAAGCCATTTTTGGATGCAATTTACCAACTCATCACGAATCCCTTGTGCCCTAATCTTCTGGATCAGCCTACCCTGAGGGACCTTGTCAAATGCTTTACTAAATTCCATGTAAACAACATCCACTGCCCAACTCTCTTCAATCATCTTCATCACTTCCTCAAAAAACTCAAATCAAATTTGTGAGACAGGACGTCCCCCACACAAAGCCATGCTGACTTTCCCTAATAACACCACGCTTTTCCAAATACGAGTAAATTCTGTCCCTGAGAATCTTCTCCAATGATTTCCCCACCACTGATGTAAAATTCACCAACCTAAACTTGAGGAACAAGTTTAAAAAGGTGGTGCAAGGTAAGGTAAAGTGTTTTTATTTCCAACCGACAGGCCTGGCAATGAGGAACAGCATATAAAAGGGAGGCAAGCTCTTGTGGGCATGCTGTGTTGGCGCCAGAAGCGTGGCGACACTTGCGGGCTGCCCCCAGAACACTCTATGCAAAAAATGCATTTCACAGTGTGTTTCATTGTACATGTGACTAATAAAGAAACCTTATCTATTTTGAAAAAGGCTGTTTTGAGATCAAAGTGCTGAGGCTTTGACAAGGGAGGCTTCAGTGAGACGGCTGAGCGGTGACAAGGTAAGTTAAGGTGGTTCCTCTTCTTTTAACCCAGTTGTTACTGGAGTGTTAGCAATGGCAGTCAGTGGAGTGGTCTGCTCCTTCTGTGAGATGTAGGAGATCAGGGAGAGGTCAAGTCTCCCTGACAACAATGTCTGCAGAAAGTGTGTTCGGCTGCAGCTCCTCTCAGACCACATGGATCAGTTGGAGGAGCAGTCGGACTCACTGAGGAGCACACAGGATGCAGAGAGTATCAGAGACAGGAGTTTCAGGGAGTTGGTCACACCAAAGGTTCAGTCAGATAGATAGATGACCACCAGGAGGGGCAGGCAGGTAGTGCAGGAGTCCCCTGTGGCTACTCCCATTCTATAACAGATATACCAATTTGGAGACACAAGAGATTCTGCAGATGCTGGAATCTGGAGCAACACGCACAAGATGCTGGAGAAACTCAGCAGGACAGGCAGCATCTGTTGGTCGACGTTTCAGGTCAAGACTCTTCATCAGGACTGGAAAGGAAGAGGGCAGAAGCCAGAATAAAAGGGGAGGAGCACAAGCTGACAGGTTATAAATTGAGAACAGGTGAGGGGGGAGGGGGGAGGAAAGGCAATGATGTGAGAAGCTGGGAAGAGATAGATGGAAGAGACAAAGGGCTGAAGAAGGAGAAATCCAATGGGAGAGAACAGTAGACCATGGAATAAAGGGAAGGAGGTGGGGAATGAGAGGGATGTGGGGAACGAGAGGGACGTGGTGAGGGCACGTCGTGAGGTTGGGGGAGGGGAAAGAGAAGGGATGAGGGGGACACAGGAATGAGGAAAAACAAAGGGGAGGAGGAGAAACAGAGGGGAGTGGTTACCAGAAATTAGAAAAATCGACATTGATGCCATCAGGTTGGAGATTACCGAGATGGAATATGAGGTGCTGTTCCTCCAACCTGCGCCTGGCCTCAAATTGGCAGTAGAAGAGGTCTAGGATAGACCTGTCAGTATGGGAATGGGAAGTGGAATTGAAGTGGGTGCCCACCAGGAGATCCTGGCTGTTGCGGCGGATGGACCCAAGGTGCTCAATGAAATGGTCACCCAATCTGTGTCGGGTCTCACCAATGTAGAGGAGGCCGCACCGGGAGCACCGGATGCAATAAATGACACCCTCAGGTTCACAGGTGAAGCGCTGCCTCACCTGGAAGGACTGTCTAGGGCCCTGAATGGTGGTGAGGGAGGAGGTGTAGGGACAGGTGTAGTACTTTGCATGGTTGCAGGGATAAGTGCTGGGAGGGTCATCAGTGGGGAGGGATGAGTGGACAAGGGGGTAGCAGAGAGAGCAATCCCTGCAGAATGCGGAGAGGGGGTGGGAGGGGAAGATGTGCCTGGTGGTGGGATCCCGTTGGAGATGGTGGAAGTTGCGGAGAATGATGTGTTGGATGCGGAGGCTCATGGGGTGGTAGGTGAGGACAAGGGGAACCCTGTCCCTGTTATGTCGGCGGGGGGATGGCTGAGAGCAGACGTGTGAGAAATGCAGGAGATGCGGTTGAGGGCTGCATTGATGGTGGTGGAAGGGAAACCTCGTTTACCGAAAAAGGAGGATATCTCTGATGTCCTGGAATGGAAAGCCTCATCACGAGAACAGATGCGGCGGAGGCGGAGAAACTGAGAGAAGGGAATAGCATCCTTGCAAGTGACAGGGTGGGAAGAGGTGTAGTCAAGGTAACCATGGGAGTCAGTGGGTTTGTAAAAGATGTCAGTGGTTAATCTGTCCCCAGAGATGGAGACAGAGAGATCAAGAAAGGGGTGAGAGGTGTCAGAGATGGACCAAGTAAATTTGAGGGCACTTACCCCTGCAACCGTGCAAAGCGGTACACCTGTCCCTACACCTCCTCCCTCACCACCATTCAGGGCCCTAGACAGTCCTTCCAGGTGAGGCAGCGCTTCACCCGTGAACCTAAGGGTGTCATTTATTGCATCCGGTGCTCCCGATGCGGCTTCCTCTACATCGGTGAGACCCAACACAGATCGGGTGACCGCTTCATCGAGCACCTTCGGTCCGTCCGCTGCAACAGCCAGGATCTGCCGGTGGCCACCCACTTCAATTCCACTTCCCATTCCCATACTGACATGTCTAGCCACGGCCTCCTCTACTGCCACTTTGAGGCCAGATGCAGGTTGGAGGAGCAACACCTCATATTCTGCCTTGGTAGTCTCCAACCTGACGGCATTAACATCGATTTCTCTAACTTCAGGTAACCCCGTCCCCTCTTCCCCCCCTTTTTGATTTCCCTCATTCCTGTGATCCCCTCAGCCCTTCTCTTTCCCCTCCCCCACCCTCACGACCTGCCCATCACCTCTCTCTGGTTCCCCACCTCCTTCCCTTTATTCCATGGTCTACTGTCCTCTCTTATTGGTTTCCTTCTTCTTCAGCCATTTGCCTCTTCCACCAATCACCTCCCAGCTTCTCACATCACTCCCTTTCATCCCCCCCTCCCCCACCCACTTACCTTCCCCCTCTCACCTGGACTCGCCTCTCACCTGCCAGCTTGTGCTCCTCCCCCCACCTTTTTATTCTGGCTTCTGCCCTCTTCCATTCCAGTCCTGATGAAGAGTCTGGACCCGAAACGTCGACTGTTTATTTCCCTCTGTAGATGCTGCCTGACCTGCTGAGATCCTCCAGCATTTTGTGTGTGTTGTGTCATTTTGAATACTGATGGCCTCTCTCGGAATAGCAACAGTCGCACCACTACTGGCTCTGTTGTACAGCAGGGTAGATCAAGGTGTGGTAGTGATGGGGGACTCTTTAGTCAGGAGCACAGTTTCTGTGGCCGCATGCAAGGCCCCAGGGTGGTGTGTTTCCTCGCTGGTCCCAGAGTCAAGGATGTCTCTGAATGGGAACAGGACATTCTGCAAGAGGAGGGTGAGCAGCCAGAGGCCATGGTCCAACATCTAACAGAGGTCAAGGTCTAACAACATCGGCAGGAAGGGAGGTGACATCCTGCAAAGAGAATTTAGGAAGTCAGGTAGAAAATTAAAAAACAGGACCTCTAGGGTTGTAATCTCAGGATTACTCCCTGTGCCTTAAAAGAAATAGGAACACAGTAAGGTTGAATGTGTGGTTAAAGAGCTGCTGTAGGAGGGAGGGCTTCAGGTACCTATATCATTGGGCTCACTTCCAGGACAGGTGGGACCTGTACAAGAAGGATAGGTTACACTTCAACGGGAGGGGCACCACTGTTCTTACAAGGAGGTTTTCTATTGCTGCTTGGGTGGATTTAAACTGGTGTCCGGGGGTGGGGGGGTGGGGGAGTGGGAACTGGAACAGTATGTCAACAGGTGGGGAGATTGAGGAGGTTAGGTCAAGTAAGTCTAAAGGGGAAAACAGGCAGGGCCAGGATAACGAACACAGCAGGAATTTATTTTAATGAAAGGAGTTTAATGGGCAAAGCAGATGAGTTTAGAGCCTGGATTAGTACATAGAACTACAATATTGTAGTCATTACGGAAACTTGGTTGAGAGAAGGGTAGGACTGGCAGCTGTTTTAGATGTGACAGAGAGGGATGTAAAAGAGTTGGGGAGCTGCACTACTGATTAGGGAGAACGTCACAGCAACACTTAGAGAGGACATCTTGGAGGGCTTATCTAGTGAGGCCACATGGGTAGAGCTCAGGAATAGAAAGGTGTAAACACTATGACGGGGCTATATTATAGGCCTTCCAACATCCAACAGAAGCTAGAGGAACAAATGTTCAAGCAGATCATGGAAAGATATAAAAACAGGGTTATTGTAGTGGGTGATTTTAACTTCCCCAATATTAACTGGGACTCCCTTGGTGCCAGGGGTTTAGATGGGGCAGAATTTGTTAGGTGCATCCAGGAAAGTTCTTGAAACAATATGTAGACAGTCCAACCAGGGAAGGGCTGTACTAGACCTTGTATTGGGGAATGAGTCTGGCCTGGTGATTGAAGTTTCAGTGGGAGAGCATTTTGGGAACCATTACCATAATTCTGTTGGTTCTCAGGTAGTTATGAATAAGACTGGTCCTCGGGTGAAAGTGCTAAATTGGAGGAAGGCTAATCACAACAGTGTTAGGCAGGAACTGAAATAGATTGGGAGTGGCTGTTTGAGGGAAAATTCACACTCGACATGTGGGAGTCATTTAAAGGCCAGTTGACCAGATTTCAAGACGAGCATGTGCCTGTGAGGATGAGAGACAAGGATGGAAAGATTCAGCAACCTTGGATGACAAGGGGTATTGTAAATTTAGTCAAAAAGGAAAAGGAAAGTTTAGGAAGCTGAAATCAGGCAATATTCTTGAAGAATATAAAGGAAACTGGAAAGACAACAAATTAGGAAGGTTAAAAGGGGTCATGAAACGTCCTTAGCAAGTAGGATTGGCAAGTAGGATCAAGAGTATCTGAACAGACACAAAGTCAGCGGGATCGACAGTAGAGGACATAGGTGGGACAAGGCTTCAAGGAGTAGGAGGTGTGTTTCTGTCTGCAAAAGAATGAGGGTTGGGAAAGCCTGCTCTCTTTCTTTCTCTTCACTCCCCTGGTTAAAATGAGCACACCGGAAGACAGACATCTCAGTGCATGTGTTTTATTTGTTGGTGAGGGTTTTCATCATGAGCAAAGTCCAAATTGGAAATGAATTTCACACCCCTCTCGGGACATCCCAAAGCATTTTACTGCCAGTAAAGTATTTTTGCCGGCATTAATCTAATGTAGAGACCAGGTCTTTTCATAACCAACATCCGGTTGTCAGAGGGACAAGTTCCCCAGTCCAGGCATTGGAACCTGTTAGATTATGTCCTCATCCAAGTAATCTCCACATCATCCCTGCCATGACAGGCACAGTGATTGTTGGGATTGATCATCACCTAATTTTTTCCTTTATCTCCATCAGCCTGGCAGCAAAACAACAGCAGAAATGCTGCCATCATTTGACAGTATGCCTTATCAGCACAAGTCTCAAAAAAGGACCAAGACTCGCTCGGCTGGTGGTGAGGAGGACCTTCCCAATCAGCCCTTTCTTGCTCTGACCACCGTGGCCTTTGAGGTGGCTATAGCGTTCATGAGGTGGTTATCCACCTTGTAGACTGTGTGTTTGCCAAGGATGTCTGGACAGGGATGGCATGGTCTTTGTCAAGGTTCATCCCAAGCAGCTGCCTAACACGGGACTCTGTGCTCTATGGACTGTTAACAGGGAGACATACGTGAGACAGAAATGGACAGATGCAGGAACACAAGAAAATAGCAGAAGTAGGCCACTCAGCCCCTCAAGCCTGCCCCACCATTCAATGTGATCACGGATGAACTATGCTGGCCTCAACTCCTCTTCTATGCCAGTTCCCCATAACTTTTTTTTATTTAGTAATTGGTTTATTATTGTCACATGTACTGAGATACAGTCAAAAGCTTTTGTTCGCATGCCAGACAGATCATTCCATACCCAACTGCATTGAGGTAGTACAAAAGGTAAAGCAATAACAGAATGCAGAATCTAGTGCAATATTTATTTATTTTTGTAATTTATAGATTTTTATGTCTTTGCACGGTACTGCTGCTGCAAAACAACAAGTTTCACATCATATGTCAGTGATAAATCTGATCCTGAGATACAGAGAAAGTGCAGGTAGACAATAAGGTGCAAGGGCCATGATGAGATGGATTGAGAGATCAAGAGTTCATTTTTATTGTATAAGAGGTCCATTCAAGAGTCTGATAACAGTGGGATAGAAGCTGTCCTTGAGCCTGGTGATACATGTTCTCAGTTCTCAACTCTCATAACTTTCTATTCCTCAATCTTCAAATATTTATCTATCTCCATTGTAAATATATCTAATGATCTGGCCTGCACCTCCCTTGGGGGCAGAGAGTTCCAGAGATTCACTACCCTCTGAAGGAAAGAATTCCTACATACCTCGATTTTAAATGACCAGCCCTTTATTTCATAGTTATGTCCCCCTACCTCTGTGAAAGACTCACTGAAACCTGTGGTCTTCCAGTGTAAAGAGACGTCCACAAGTAAATGCTGCTGACTGCCATACTCCAAGATGCAGTGACACATGCTAAGGGACCCAATGAAGCTCAGTGCAGCCTCTGCAGACACTCTGAGGAGAAGGATCACAGGCTAAAGTGCTAGTGCCACTGGACACTTAGAGGCTGGATCCTGTGTTACAGTTTCCCAACAGTTTTACTGAAGGGGATGAAACAATAGTGACATATTGTAAAGTATTAGCATAAGTTTATTGTTGTCATGGGCACACATACCCAGGGTATAAATGCCATGAAAATTAGCTTTTTGCAGCAGCAGCACAGCAAATCACAAGACAAGTTAACATAATCTTCAATTAACATAAAATATACATCAGTTACACTGTGCAAAATAAACAAAGCAAACATAACGGCATTAGTGCAAGATTGAGAGAGAGGGAAATAGTCCGAAGAAGGGTTAGGGGTTTTCAGGTGGGTTCAAGAACCTGATGGCAGTGGGGAAGAAGCTGTTGTTGAAACTTGAGGTGTGGGTCTTCAGGCTCCTGTACCTGCTGCCTAATGGCAGCAATGAGAAGAGGACATGGCCTGGATGGCGGGGGTCCTTAATGATGGATTGATGGATGTCACCTCCTTAAGACATCACCTCTTGTAGATGTCCTCAATGGTGGGGAGAGCTGTACCAGTGATGGAACTGGCAGGTCTTGTCCCATTCCCATTCCCCTGACCTGGAATATCTGACAGTGAAGTGCTGACCGAACTACCAACCACGGGAGTTCTCCACCGTCATCCTGACTGCAGTCTACCTCTCACCTCAGGCTGACATCAAGCTAGCACTTGAGCAACTAATTAATCAATAGAGCAAAGCAGTGTACCCTGACACCTATCACATCGTGGCGGGAGACTTTAATCAAACTAACTTGAAGAAGTCTCTGTCTAACTACTCTCAGCACATCACCTGCAACACTACAGGACCCAACACACTCGAACACTGCTATACCTCCATCCCTCGCCCGCACTTTGGTAAACCTGACCACCTGGCTGTGCTTCTTCTGCCTGCGTACAGACAGAGACTGAAGAGCGCGGCACAGATGAAGAGGACTAAGAAGAGCTAGGTAGAAGGAGGAGCAAATTCAGGATTGTTTGAGTCGGTGGACTGGACCATGTTCAAGGATTCGTTAGTGGACCTAAATGAATATGCCACAGTCATCACTAACTTCATAAGAACATGCGTGGACGAGTGTGTACCCACAAAAACATTCCGAGTCTTCCCCAACCAGAAACCCTGGATGAACCAGGAGATTCATAACCTGCTGAGGGCTAGTGGTATTTAGGGCTGGTGACCCAGAGTAATATAAGTAGTCCAGGTACGACCTCCAGAAGGTTATTGAGAGTGCAAAGAGGCAATTTCGAACTAAACTGGAATCACAGATGGATGCTCGACACCTATGGCAGGACTTGCACAATATAACTTCCTACAAGGCGAGATCGGGTAGCATAAGTGGCAGCAACCCATCACTCCCGCATGAGCTCAATGCCTTTTATGCACGCTTTGATAGAGAGAACTATGACACACCCACACGAGCCTCCACATCTCCTGACAACCCTGTAATTTCAGTCTCTGAGGCTGACATCTCAGCATCCTTCAAGAGGGTGAATCAATGAAAGGCATCTGGTCCAGACAGTGTACCTGGTTGAGACTAAAGATCTGTGCGGACCAACTGGCTGGAGTATTTACGGACATATTAAATCTCTCGATGCTGCAGTCTGAGGTTCCCAATTGTTTCAAAAATGCATCCATTGTACCAGTGCCGAAGGAGAGTGTGGTGACCTGACTCAATGACTACCGTCCAGTAGCACTTACATGAACTGTAATAAAGTGCTTCGAGAGGTTGGTTACGGTGCAAATCAACTCCTGCCTCAGAGATGACCAGGATTCACTTCAATTTGCCTACTGTCACAACAGGTTAGCAGCAGATGCGATTTTTCTGGCTCTTCACTCTGCTTTGGACCATCAGGACAGGAGGATCTGATACATCAGGTCACTGTTCATCGACTACAGTTCAGCGTTCAACACAATCATCCCATCCAAACTCATCATCAGGCTTCAAGACCTGGGCCTCTGTATCTCCCTCTGCTACTGGATCCTTGACTTCCTCATCAGCAGACCCCAGACAGTGAGGATTGGTAACAACATCTCCTCCTCGCTGATCATCAACACAGGTGCACCTCAAGGCTGCGTGCTTAGCCCCCTGCTCTACTCTATATACACACACGACTGTGTGGCTAAGCACAGCTCCAACGCCATGTACAAATTCACTGACGATACCACTATTGTTGGACAAATCAAGTCAGTGTACAGGAGTAAGACAGGACACCTGGTTGAGTGGTGCTACAACAACAACTTCTCGCTCTATGTCAACAAAACTAAAGAGCTGATTGTTGACTTCAAGAAGGGGAAGGAGGGCGAACATATGCCAGTGTACATTGGGGGAATCAGCGGTGGAGGGGGTCAGCAGCTTTAAATTCCTGGGTGTTAACATATCAGATGGCCTGTCCTGGGCCCAGCACATGGATGCAATCACGAGGAAGGAATGCCAGTGTCCTTACTTTCTTAGGAGGTTAAGGAGGTTCGGCTTATCACCGAACACTCTAACAAGCTTCTACAGAAGTACTGTTGAACATATCCTGACTGGTTGGTCTGGTATGGGAATTCAAATGTGGAGGAACATAAGCAGCTGCTGAGAGTAGTGGACTCTGCCCAATACAACACGGGTACATCCCTCTCCACCATCAGTAGTACCTACATGAGGCGCTGTCTCAAGAAGGCAACATCAATCATCAAAGATCCCCACCATGCAGGCCACGCCATCTTCTTATAGCTACCATCAGGCAGGAGGTACGGAAGCTGGAAGTCCCACACCAACAGGTTCAAGAACAGCTAGTTCCCTCCAACCATTCAGTTCTTGAACCAACTAGCACAACCCTAATTACTACAGTTTAGCAGCACTGTGACCACACTGATCACTTTGCACTAAAATGGACTGTGTTTTTTGTTCTGTGTTCTTCCTCATAAAAATTGTGTTAATTTATGCTTTTCTTGTGAATGTTGTGCTTTTGATGCTATGTGTCTGTGATACTGCTGCAGTAAGTTTTTTGTTGCACCTGTGCACACATCCACTTGTGCAAATGACAATAAACTCAACTTTGACTTTGAGTCCACCACTCTCTGTTGCCTCGTGTCCCTGTGTATTGGAGTTTCCATACCAGGCCATATAGGATGTGCTTCATAAAGTGACTCAAGAATATGTCCCCATTGTATAAATGCATATTTCATGAATAAAGTGCCTTTTTTGGATAAAAAGAACAGGAATGCTGCTGATGTGAGGTTCTCTGTGTTACTGTACACAACCTACCCCTGCATTGTATCAACTGGAGATCTAAAATGGAGCCTACTCAAACAGATGTGATATACACACCTGCAGAAAAAGAGGGAGAAAATATATACCCAACATAGCCCTCATCCTGTTGTCTACTGTTATGCATCGAACTATGCACAGACCCTAGTTTATGCATACACAAACACCAAGTGTCACTATCTGCCGAGGATCTGTGGCCATGATGCAGGAAAAATGTGTCTGGCCATCTTACGGCAGAAAAAGGTTCCATGTAGTCGTACCATGAGATTCCACTAGAAAATTTTGTGCAGAAGAACATCTTGACCACAAGTCAATCAGGCAGTGGTCTGCACAGAACGTCTTCGAGGCTCTGCAGGAACAGGAGATGCTGGATTCTGTAGAATGGCTTCCCAAGCAGATTGCAAAACCATTTGGCAGAATGCTTTACTGATAGAACTTTTAAACAAGCACCAAGACTTCACTTGGTTGGTGGTGTTAATGGCCCTCCCAATCAGATCCTTCTTCCATAGTCAGAGTCTCAACACCACAGCACTCTGCCCTCAAGGTGCACTGGGGGTGGTGGTGGGGATTGTTATTTATCTTCTGGAATGTGCATTTGCCTAACAGGTCTGGAAAGGGATGCTATAGTCTCTATCCAGGTGTATCCAAAAAACCGGAATGATTCAGCAGGATGTTCCCAGGATACACACTGAGGCAAAAACCAACTGGTGCTGGAAGATCATCAAATCGGTGAAAGGCATCCTTTGGTTTTCTGAACCTTGCTGGTCTTCCAGAGGAGGGATATGTTCAACACAGTGCCCTGGCACATTCCAAAGTGGCTGAACGTATGCTGAGGGATGCACTGAAGCCAGGTGTACCCACCACAATGGGGAAAAGCCATGGCTTAAGGCCATCCCACCACTGCACACTAAGGGTCTTACACCCCCGCACAAACCTCCCTGACCATTACCTCCAGAAAAGTACATCAAGGAAAGTTGATGTCACTTTGATGTAATATATATGGAATGGTCCCTCTTAATGAGAATGGAGACTTATAAACATACTGTATTATATATTTGCAAAGTTTATTCATAAAGTAACATTTTTGAAAATAAATGCAGAAACATTGCCACAGGAGAACCAACGCTGAAGCTCTCAAGGACCCTACAAAGACAGCTGCCCTCAGATAGTGCCTGGCATGACGCAATTGGGAGCAGCAGAGTGTCCGATCTGCCCTGGAGTCCATCCGTTAGCATCTGTGAACAGACTTTCAGCTTCTCCACCACAAACACCAGGGCTGGTGTGATGAGAATGATCTGGAACTCCAGGAGCTAACTAAACATAAGCACCAGGCCTTCCTGGATTGGGCACTTCACTATGGCTCAAGAGAAAAGAAACAGCTCACCCGAAGGCCATGGTTCGAAGGGAAACTGTGAACGCACAGAAATAATCAGTAGGTAGAAAGAGTATGGGAAGCTTGGCAGCCTACTGATGACCATGACGTGCATGGACCCTCCAGCACTGTCAAGATCATGTATGGTCCAAATACCCAAGGACCCATGCCACTGAGAGCCAAGAACAACTTATCAAGGACACAGAGGCAGACAGAACCTGCTGGAAGGAGCAGACTGACCATGACCATGTCCAGATAGTGGTGTCCTCAGCTCCATTCTATAATGAGTTATCCAGTCCAGCTTTGCTGCTGCGCCAGACTGACAGATCTCTAACTAACCACTACAGATGCACTGTGGAAAGTATCCTGACTGGTTGCATCATGACCTGGAACGGCAATTCCAACATACAAGAATGCAAGAGGTTGCAGAGAGTTGTGGACTCAGCCCAGTCCATGGTGGACACAGCCTTTCCCACCACTGACAGCATCTACAGGAGGTGCTGCCTCAAGAAGGCAGCATCTATCATCAAGGATCCCCACCATCCGGGTCATGCCCTCTTCTCGCTGCTACCGTCAGGCAGCAGGTACAGAAGCCTGAAGCCCCACACCACCAGGTTCAGGAACAGCTACCTTTCTACAACCATCAGGTTCTTGAACCGACCTGCACAACCCTAACCCTACCTCAGCAACAGAACACTACGACCACCTCTTGCACTACATTGGACTTGTATCTGATTGTGCTTTTTGCACTAATGTCTTGTTTTGCACGGTCTTTTTTTCTTCACTAATATAATTTATGTATAAATTATGTATAATCTGTATTGTGTGTTGTCAATGTGCCAATGCTGCTGCTGCAATTTTTCATTGTACCTGTACCTCCCTGTACTTGTGCGGATGACAATAAACTTGACTTGACAAATCAAAAAGGCCATTTATCAACTGAAAAGCAAGGACACAGGAGCAGATGGCATTCATGACGAAGTTCTGAAACTTGGAGAGGGATTTTAGTCATTAATTCACAGCTTCGTACCTTACATCTGGTAGTGGAGGACATGCCAAGGAAGCTCAGAGGCTCAGATGAAAATCATGACCACCTTCAAGAAAGAAGACATGTCTGACTATGGTAGTTACGGAGGGGTCTCACTGCTGTTCACCACAGGGAAAGTCATTGCCAGAGTCCTCCTCAACCTTCTCCTCTCAATGACCAAAGAGCTGCCCCCCTGAATTACAGTTTGCATCTAGTCTATCTAGGAGCACAGCGGACATTAACTTTACTGTGTGACAATTGCATGAGAAGTGCAGGGAGCAGCTGCAGCAGCCACTAGATATGGCCTTCTTCCACCTCATAAAAGCCTTGAAGAAGTGAGTGGAGATGAAGGAGAAATTGTTCAGTGTGAGAACAAGTTCAGCTAGGCGAATGAGTGTGGTGGTGGGCAGGGGGGCTGGTTGGACAGGTACCTCTGCTCAAGGAAGAAGTGAAAGGCCTTCATCCCACATCTGCCTCATCAGCCACCTCAGAACTGAAGTGGAAGAATGCAGGGCAAGCAATTTTTATAAAGCAAATTCCTCAGGTGAGTGTAATCATGGAGGATAAAAAAAAACGTTCAACCGTGGATGGATTTAGAATCATTTAATGATGTTTACTTCATGCTTGTACTTATGTGTAAAAAAAAATAAATTATTAGATATTTAAGAAAGATGGAAAGTGTCTAAAGTCTGGTAGTTGTCCTTATTTAGAGAAATGCAATGTTAAGAAATGCCACTTAATTTTTCCCAACAGGAATTGTTTTATGAGAAACAATAATCCTTTGTCAGGCACAAAGATTCTTTCTAGGATAAGCGTGGTGGAACAAAAAGCCAGTCAGGAATAGTCAGTTCCAAACGGCTCCTTGCAACTTTGCCAGGTGTTGATACTGTCTGCAGTACTTCACGTCTGTCATCATTCTGTCGTTGTGTCCCTGTACAGAAACTAACAAGGAAGGGCTGTTTAGTATCACAATGCCAACCAGGTGGCATTGGGGGGGGGGAGAGGGGGTTTGGGGTTGAGAGACTTGCCTCACCCAGTTCTAGGGTGATGGAGGACAGAGGAACTTTGGCTGCATGGTCCAGTTTGGCAGTGGCAACCATCAAGCCAAAGAAAGCACTGATCAACGTCATGGAATTGACTGCTCACATTCTCAGTTGAAGGTGACTGGGAAACATACCAAATAATTCTGCCAAGGGAAAAAAAAACATGATTAAACCAATCCAAATGAAAATAAAGAAAACTGCAGGTGTCAGACATCTGAAATAAGAATATAAAATGCTGGAAGCACTCAGCTGGTCAGCCAGTGTCTATGGAAAGAAAAATACTGACGCTGCCTGACCTGCTGAAAAGTCTCCAGCGTTTTTTGTTTTTAAACCAATCCAAAACGTTTTGTAAATGAAAAACAGAAAATGTTGTAAACACTCAGCAGGTCAGGCAGCATCTGTGGAGAGAGGAACAGAGTCAATGCTTCAATTCAATGACCATTCATCAGAATGGATTTAATGAAAGATCATTGACTTGAAATGTTAACTCTGCTCATTTCTTTACAGATGCTGCCCGACCAGCTGAGTATCTTCAATATTCCCTTTTTATATTTCATATTTCCCATTTCAGCAGTTTTTCAATTGATATTCATGGTAATTGGCTTGATGATAGAAAGTTTGCTTAGATGTAATAATCCCGATAACTACAGATCCTCCGCAGTTTACGAACGCTCGACTTATGTACAGCCCGTACGTACAAATGAGGGTTTGGGAGACCAGCGGGATGGATTTGCCGGCTGCTGCGGGGCTGCAGGCATCTTCTGTCGGGTGGGAACTCAGTGCAAATTCAAAGTCAAATTTATTGTCATATGCACAAGTACATGCATGCACAGGTGTAATGAAAAACTTACTTCCAGCAGCATTGCAGGCACATAGCATCATATAAGCAGCTTTCACAAGAAAAGCAAATTAAACATAAATTAAACACAATTTTTACAAGAAAGAACACAAAATAAAACAAAGTCTATTTTAGTGCAAAGTGATCAAAGCGGTCATAGTGTTGCTAAACTCTAGTGATTAGGGTTGTACTGGTTGGTTCAAGAACCGAATGGTTGAAGGGAAGAGTTGTTCTTGAACCTGGTGGTGTGGGACTTCAGGCTTCTGTTTGTGACCGTATTTCTGACGCGAAGTGTTTGGGTTACGAACAGTTCAAAGATACATGACCCTGCTGTAACCTGGGGCGACCTATATTAACATGTAACCCTTAGTGTAGTGGATCAAAAGGTGAAAAAAGGTGAAAAGGAAGCAATTCTCTCGAGATAAAAGTGACTGACCTGAATTTCACTGAGCGTTTCATCTTCTTTAGAATCATTCCTTTTCTCCAGAGCCTCGCCACGTAACAGGGCTTCCAAAGTGGTCCCTTCAGCTGACACACCGTCTCTTTTTAAGGTGATCTCTCCCTCTGTAAAGCGAACATAAACATATTCCTATCAGGGTTTCAAACATGGAGTTCTGAAGAAGACAGACATGGATTTGGGAGGCAATTACTCTTCCAAGGACTTGCATGGAGAGTGGAGCTTGCAAGAACATAAAGGTCAAGGCTAGGGTATTTTTGAGGATGGTACTTCAAGTTTTGAAAGTCAGGGGAAAATACCCAAAAAAAATTTAACAGTGTTGATGTACAGAGTGATCTAAGGGCCCAAGTCCATAGCTCCCTGAAAGTGGCTACACAGGTTGATAGGGTGGTAAAGACGGCCAATGGCATGCTTGCCTCTATTAGTGAGGCATTGAGTTCAAGAATCAGGAAGTTGTGTTGCAACTTTATAAAACTCTGGTTAGGCCACATCTGGAGTATTGCATTCAGTTCTGATTGCCCCATTCTAGGAAGGATGTGGAGGATTTGGAAAGAGTGCAGAAGAGGCTTACCAGGATGGTGCCTAGATTAGAAAGAATGTGCTATAAGGAGAGGTTGGACAAATTTGGATTGTTTTCCCTGGAGCAGCGGAGGCTGAAGGGAGACCTGATAGAAGTTTATAAGATTATGAGAGGCATAGATGAGTAGACAACTGGTATCTTTTTCCCAGGGTCAAAATGTCTAATACTGGAGAGAATGCAGTTAAGGTGAGAGGGGGTAAGTTCTGAGAAGATGAGCATGGCAAGTGTTTTTTCCACACAGAGAGTGGTGGGTGCCTGGAATGCACTGCCAGGGGTGGTGGTGGAGGCAAATACAATAGAGGTGTTTAAGAGGCTGTTAGATAGGCACATGAATGTGCAGAGAATGGAGGGATATGAACATTGTGTAGGTAGAAGGGATTAGTTTAGTTAGGCATTTAATTACTAGTTTAATTAGTTCGACACAACATTGTGGGTTGAAGGGCCTGTTCCTGTGCTGTTCTGTTCTGTTCTGTTCTATGAAACTTCTGCCAACATAAGGGCTCAAATTAGGAAGTTTGATGCATAATGATTCTTGGGACCAAGAGGTAGGATTCATCATACTCAGAGAGGAAGGGTAGGAGAGAAAGTTCCACAGGACTGTGAGAAGCATACCCATCCTGTGGCTGAGAAACAACACAAAACTTATCTTGTGGTAATTTTGTAACTTGACTGATGACGGCACAGAAATCGGCCATTTGGCCCATCAAGTTTGTGCCAGTCTGAACAATATTAGGCACCATGGAAAGCACTGATTGATGCCATGCAATAGATTGCTCACAATCTCAGTCAAAGGCTACTGGGAAACATACCAATTAATCTGCCAAGGGAAAATCGTAATGAAGCAAAAATAAACTCCCATAATTAAACTGATAAAGTTAATTGTGTGCAGTTTGATGTTGAGAGGCTGATTTCACTAAGATGTAGTAATTTCTGAGACCAGACAAGTATTCCCCATGGTGTGGATGTACAGGTATCACCTGCAAACTGCCACAAATGGTCACCACTGAAGAGATAGAAAAGCTGATCTGAATGCCACAGGTAAGTGTCTCCACACCCTTCACCTAACCCAACCAACACTCCCTCTCCCTCATGTGCTTGTTTTAGCTTCCTTTGGCTCATCAAGAATCTGTGCCATAACAACTACCTCCCACAATGAGTTCCACACTCTTAACTCCATTTGGTTTTGTTCTAATTGGGTTCTTTCTTGTAAAAATTGTGTATAATTATATTTATGCTTTTCTTGTGAATGCTGCTTATCTGATGCTATGTGCCTGTGATGCTGCAAGTAAGGTTCTCATTGCACCTGTGCGTACATGTACTTTGCATATGACAATAAACCCAACTTTGACTTTGAACTAATTGTTCACTGGGTAAAGAGGGTTCTGCTGAATTACCTGCTTGAATTCATTAGCCCTAACTCTGAGCTCCTCTGCAAATGGAAAGCATTTCACTACCTCCCTTTCAATATCTGAGAGCTTGAACAGGTCACCCCTCAGCCTTCTTGATCCAGAAGGAAAACTGTTGTGACAGGTATCACCACTTAACAGTATCCTTCCCCAGCTAGTGTACATCCTTCCCAGAGACCGTTGGACAGTTACAGTCACTGACATTTTCAGGAACCCCAGAGGGAACAAAGGGCATTTCTACTGGTTGTGGAATCCAGGACTAAGGGGACTTAGTCTGAAAGTTTGAACCAGAGCTTTCAGGAGGGAAGTTAGGAAGCACTTTGAGATGCCAAAGGCATGCAGTTTAGGACTTTCATCCCCAAGAAGCAATTGATGCTCAGTCATTTTAGGGGATATAGGGGAAATGGGGGAGGTACATTACATGAATTAGTCTGTGGACCAACCTTCAGCTTATTTAGTAACAGATAACCTCTACCGTTTTACACATTTTCATGTTTCGGAGCTGCATGTCATATGGTCTAACCAAGATTCTGTTCGTATATAACATAACTTCCCTCCTTTTCAATCCTATCGCTGTAGAAATGAATCCCAGTATATTACCCTTATTAAATGTCTTACAATAACTGTATATGGGTAGTTTTAGCAATTTACATCATTGGTTCCCTCAATTCCTCTACCCAGTTCACAATGGCAGTGATCTAAATTGCAAAAGGCTGGGGAAGGGGCATGGCATCATGACATTATGGGATTTATCCACTCCCTTTGACCTACCCTTCCCTGGCCATTCACTTTTCTCGTTTCTACCTTCATGGACAAGATACAGGAGCTTGAAAGCCAGGATGACCAGCCTCAAGAACAGCTTCTTCTCCACTGCTAATCAGACTTCTGAACCAATCACCTCTTTCACATCCCCTTCCCGGTGGTGCTACCACATTCCCGGATCTTAATTCTACTTCTTCCATTATTATCAATTTATCATTTCATTTTGCACTACTCCAGATTGCACTACAATCTTTGCACCATTCTGCTGTTCTGTGCTCATCACTGTATTTATTAATGTATTATTACCACCTGTATATGCAAGCAAGGAATTTCATTGCACCCTAGTGTATATGACAATAACCCAATCTAATCTGCAGGATGTAGGCTGTGCCCATTACCAATGACCAGCTGGTGCTGGTTGTGTCATTAGGCCACAATCACAAGGTTTAATTTCACGAGTGCCTCGCACCCCTTTGAGTTGGTCAACAGCGCTTAAAACTGCAAGCTGGGAAGTGTTTTGTGGGGGTAGCTGGCATTGCATATCGTTCCATCAAGGTCATCAGCAACTGCTTACAGATGAGGACACATGTGAGTGAGAGAAGACATGAAGTGTAGGAATTTACCCCCCCCCCCCCCCAAATCAACAGCACTAAACATGCTCAATGTACGTGCCAGTGCATTGTACACTAGCTCTGAACTTCAGTCCACTGACCAGGGATGACTTTTTCAGCAATGGCTTTTCTGGTGTGGGTTTCCAGTTCTTAGTGTGTCAGATGGCGTAGCAGTGTGATTCTCATTGACAAGAGGTCTGAAAGTATGGACCCCACCCCCGCCAAGCACTCAGTGAGGTAGACGGGGAGCTGGCAAGTCAATGGAATGCAGGGAGTCAAGCCCTAAGGATATGGATACTAAACAAGTTTAAACAGCCTCGCAAGCTCAAGATTATTGGAAGGAATATACTAGCTGTACAGTCACCACAACCCCATCACACAGCTACCGACAATTGCCAGTCAGGGCCAGGACCTAATATACATCCGCCAAAACAGTGACATATTTCTCGCTACTCCAAGCCTCATAAGCTCAGCGCACAATGTGCATACACTGCCGGACATTCATACACTGCAAGCACATACTGTACAGCACGCACTAGCACACTACTCCCCCTCTTGCAGGACAAGGCGGGAAACATTCAGTGTCATCAGCCACAAAACAATTGGTGGACAAGGGTTGTGCCAAGGGTTTTTGAACAACCGAGTGCGAGAGCAGCTGTCAGAGTCCATGGGCAGTGGTAGAACAAAGGCAATGGAAGATAATGATTTGCTCATACCCAATTCTCCTACTACATGATTTCTTCAATTTACCAGCCACAGGGAAGGTTAGCACTCACAACCTAAGCACCCCAGTCCTCTCACTATCAGGTAATTGGCAATAGTAGAGGGAGCTGAAGACATTTCTTCTCTCAAACTCATTCCCCGAAAAGAGTAGTGGAGGTGCTTAAGACCCTTCAGACCTCCCATTAACGAGGATCACACTGCTACTCCATCTGACACACCAAGAACTGGAAACCCACACCAAAGTCATTGTGCATGGGTCTGGTCTCCCAAGTTAAGGATACTCTTGCAAGAGGGAGTGCAGCAAAGGTTCACCAGATTGATTCCTGGGATGGTGGGTTTGTCGTACAAGGAGAGAATAAGCAGATTGGGTCTTAGATCAGTGATTTAAACATTTTTTCTGATGGCTCACTTTAACCAAATGGTTAACTCATGCAACCCAGTAATAATAACACATTCGCAGGTCTGTAGATGATGTTTATTCAAAGAAGTGGACAATAGCAACCCACTCAAGGATCTTAGGCCTGCTTAAATGGTTTAACCAATGGTTTAACCAATGGTTTAGATAAATGGGAGGTGATCTTATTGAAACAGCAGCAGGAATGCTCCTGTTCTGCATTTCACAAGTCCTACATTCTTTTGTCTAGATTCTGTTGCTTATGTTCTCCCTCTCTAACTGCTCCCATTCACTCACTGATCAGATAACTTTGTTTACAGTTTATCCCCATGGTTACCCTGGTTTCACCATATCTGAGACTTTATACACCCTCTTTTTACACCCTCTCTGTAGCCTGTACTCCAGTCACAGTCCTGCTCCATATTAAGTACATCACATAGACACACAATTTAGAGTCCTCCACACATCTGCAAATTGTACCACCAATTCCTCCAAAGTGATCCCATCACTGATCCTTGCAGAACATTGCCTCACTACTTCTTGCCAATTGACTAACCACCTTTAGCCCTCCCTCTCTGATTTACCTTTAACAGTTAAGCATGATAAAATAATGAGCAGTGGAGGGCAGAATGGATTTAAAAGCTTGAAGACTGCAGTGGGAGAGAACTGAGAAATTTGCAGCTCCAGTATTTTAGGCAGAAGTTGAGTATTCTGTGGCTGAGATAGAACTCAGGGGTAGGGTAGAGGAAGGAGGGTTTTGAACTACACTCTTGGGTTTTGAAGGAAGCCAAGATCAAGAGAGCAATAAAACCTGAAGCCAACACTCTGGAAAGGAAAACAGCAAAAACTGAATTTTTTTTCTAAAATACACACATTACAGGTTCATTCTTATTCAGAGCAAGCCATTATAGAAAGAAAAACAATACAAATCTAAACACAGGTTCTGTGCAGGAGCTCATGTGCAGATTAATGCTGCAGGAAAGGGTTAAAAAAATGTAAATACAAAACCTTCTTCCCCTCAAGGCAATAATTTTTCAATTTATACAATAAAAAGAAATCCCTGACTTCCATACTATAACTTCCTCATGCAGTTTGGCATTATGACCCATGCATTTTTAAGCATTAGATATGTATACATAAGTATGTAGCTTCCTTGGAGAGTTTGCTCAGCAAATTGTAACATAAAATGTTTGGGGGGGGGGAGAAAGGGGGAATGACAAAATCCTAGTGTCAGACGAGAGTGAATTTGTTTCAAGATGTGCTGTCCACTTTCAGGCTGATGTGCTCTCTCCTGCCTTCTTCCGAGCAGCTCCCGACAAATCTCTTTCTCCCTGGGGTCTCAGTACTGGAATAACCCAGCTGTAACAGACCGATCTGTCTTCTGTTCACAGCATGGATTTTCTCAGAGTACAAAGCAAATTGGCCATGCACAACAAAAGGTAAAGTGGCGAGACAAAAGCAGCTAATAAAATAACACAGCAGTGGAAACCAGAGATAGCAAAATTATTACTTCATAGATCATTAACACAGACACTTTATTCAGTTAATTATAATAACCATGGATTCCATCAGAGATACCAACATGCAGTATGATCTGCAGGCATTGAGTTGAAATACAAATACTTCAGTCTGCAAGTGACAAAGTGACCTTCAAAATGGGATGGTGGATATGAGTGGGCAGTCACAACACACACACACCACCTCCTTCCCCAGCAAGATACAAATCCAGACTGCCTTCAACAGTTGACTTTGTGCACTGCCGACCGTCTGTCTCTTGCTCTGCGGTACATTTGGCCCTAAGAGAATGATACAGCTGAGGAGGTAATCCAGCCACTGCTGAGTTGTCTAATGAGTCCCAGTTTGCTGCTCCTTCCCAGAGCCCTGCAAATGCTTTCCTTTACATTGCAAGAAAGCTCTACACCCAACTTAATAATAGCACAGCAATTTACTCCCTTTCCAATGCCACAAATTATTAAAATCTGCACAACTAAAATGCAGCAGTGTTTGCAGTTGGGCTGGGCTGGGTTGGGGAACTATTGAGCCAGATCTTGCTAGTCCCCATAGTTGCAATTCCATCGTGCTAAATGGGACAGATGCAGAACAGATCTAGCAGGATGTTGCCTGCACTTGGAGGCCTGGGTTATGAGGAGAGATTTCATAGACTGGGACTTTATTCCTTGGAACATAGGAGATTGAGGGGTGACCTGATGGAAGTATATAACATCACAAAGGGCATAGGCATAGACAGGGTGAAAGCAAGTAGTCTTATTCCTGGGCCGGGGGGGGGGGGGGGGGGGGGGGGGGGGGGGGTGGGTGGTGCTAAAAACAAGAGGGCATAGGTTTAAAATCAGAGGCAAGAGATTTAAAGGGACATCAGGAGCAGCCTCCACACACAAAGAGTGGTGTGTATTTGGAATGAGCTGCCAGAAATAATGGTTGAGGCAGGCACATTAGCAGCGTTTAAAAGCCATCTAGATAAGTACATGCATAGGTACATGCATAGGAGGGGTTTAGATGGGACTAGCTTACTGAGCAACACAGTTGGCATGGACAAGTTGGGCCGAAGGGCCTGTTTCCATGCTGTAAGTCTCTATGACAACTAAACAGCTCGTGGGAGGTGCTGATTCCAGGAACATCTTCATTCTCAACGATGGCAGGGCCCAGAACGCGAGTGCTAGAGAGAAGGCGGAAGCACTCCTAACTACATTCAGGCAGAAGGGCCAAGTGGATGGTCCATTTTAACTTCCTCCCAAGATCCCCATTGTCACAGGAGTCCGTCTTCAGCCAATTCAATTCACTCCATGCTAACAACACTGGGTACAACAATTGCTACAGAACCAGAATGTAGTGCCAAGGACCTTCACCACAGAGCTAGCTGCACCTCTGGCCAAGTTGTTCCAGTACAGTTACAACCATTGACCCAATGATGTGGAAAATTGCCCAGGCATACCCCATCGATGAAAAATAGGACAATTCCAGTCCAATGACCACCCAATCAATCTACTATCATTAGCAAAGTGTTGGAAGGTTTCGTTGACAGCGCTGTCAAGCAGCCATACCACTTACTTGCTCATCGGTCCCAGGACCACTCATCTATAGACATCATCACAGCCTTGGTCCAAACATAGACAAGAGCTGAATTCTAGAGGTGATGTGATAGTGATTGCCCTTGACACCAAGGCAGCATTTGACAGAGTGTAGCATCAAGAACCAGCAAAACTGAAGGCAGCGGGCAAAGGGAAAACACTCCAGTCATAACTTGCACAAAGGAAGATGGTTGTGATTGTTAGAGGTCAATCATCCCAGGACATCACTGCAGGAGTTCCCCATAACAGTGTCCTAGGTCCAACCATTGTCATCTGGCTTCATCAATGACCTTCCTTTCATCATAAAGTCAGAAGTGGAGATGTTCACTGATGATTGCCCAATGTTCAATAACAATTGCAACTCGTTGGGAAATGAAGCAACTCATACTTGCACGGAGCAAGACTTAGATGACATTCAGAAACAGGTTGATAAGTGGCAACTAACATTCATGTTGCAGGAGTGCCAGATAAAGAGCATCTTCAACAAGTGAGACCACAGTCACCTACCATTCATATCCAATGGCATTACCATCACCAAGTTTTTTTACCGCCCCCAATGAATATCCTGTGGTCACCACTAACCAGAAACTCAATTAAATCACCCAGATAAATATGGAAGCAAAAAAAATCTGCTGGAGGAACTCAGCAGGTCAGGCAGAGAAACAGTCAACATTTTTGGTCGACAGTCCTGATATAGGGTCGCAACCCGCATCATTGACTGTCCCTCTGCCTCCACAGATGCTGCCTGACCTGCTGAATTCCTCCAATGGTTTGTTTCTTTTTTGCTCCATATTACGTCATCTGCAGTCTCATATCTCCAGATAAATACAACAGGTCAGAGGCTGGGTACCTGCAGAGAGTGAGTCACCTCCTGATACCCCCAAATCCTTTCCACCATCAACAAGAGCCGAGTCAGGAGCACAATGGAATACTCTTCATTTGCCTGGATGAGCACAGTACGAACTCTCAACACCACCCAGGAACACTCGACTAGCAGCCCTTTTAGAGACATTCCCTTTGTTCCCACCCTATCTTCTACTTAACACCAATTTGCTTTCTCTTTCCCAGTTGCAACGAAGGGTCTTTGAACTGAAAACACCAACTTTTAATCTTTCTACATACATTGCCTGACCTGCTGAATGTCACTAGCATTTCCTGTTTCTGTTTGTGGGCAGCCAGCAACAGTGATAATAAATCTCGGTCAGTGATAATCAGTGATCTCAGTCAATGTTATCAGTCAGTGATAATAAATGTGATTCTGAACAACTTCAACAGAACACAAACAATATCTAAGAGGGCACAACTGGGTAATGGCTAAGTCACTGAGCCAGCATGAATCCAGAGGCCAGAGTTCAAATCCCACCAAGGTAGTTGGGAAATAAATAACTCTGGAATTTTTTTTAAAAAAGCTGGTCTGGAGAATAGGAAGAGAACATTTTCCATTTTTACCCAGACCCACCAACATGGTCAACCCTTAGTTTCCTCGTCTGAGGCGCAATCAGGGATGGACAATAGATGCCAGCAATAAATAAAACAAATTGTCCATTCAAGTGACCATAACCCGATTCATTTGGTGTGAGGAGCACCAATGACACATCAGTGTCAGAGGGGTTCCATTACAACACCAGCACTGACCGGGTGAAAACTCCTGAAGTGAAGGCAGAAGAACAGGAGCATGAGGGACTGGACAGAGTTGCCTTCAGAAGCTTGAAAGCCCAGACAACTGGTCTCAAGAACAGTTTCTTCCCTACTGCTATCAGACTTCTGAACCAATCACTCCTTTCACATCCCATTCCCAGTGGAATGCTTAATTCTACCTCTTCCGTTACTGTCACTTTAGCTTTTCTTTTTGCTCTACTTCAGATTGCACTACAATCTTTGCACCATTCTGCTGCTGTGTGCTCATTATTGTATTTATTATTACCACATACACTGTTTACTCTGTGAGCTTCACACGAGCAAGGAACTTCATTGCGCCCTGGTGTCCATGACAATAAACTAATCTGAATCAAAGGCTGATGCCTTGGAATATTGAATGCTTGGTTGTCATGAAGAAATAAATTCTAAGTTTTCAAACATGCTACTCAACTTCAGCAAAAATAACCACATGAAACTATGGAAAATAAAAGGAAATGACAAATTGCCAAACTATGTTCTGAAGTTTTTGTTTCCACCCTACAGAGTAGAATAATCTTTCCAGCTACTGCTGTACACAACATTTTTCAAGTTTCAGATTAGTAATGCTCTTCCTTCAATAAACAATATCCTGAAGTACATTTTCTTAACTATCAACTTTGAATTCAACTGTGAAAGTGGATCTAGGGATTCTAAAGGTCACCATACTACCTTCTACCTTTGCTGTGCACAGGAGCCCCTACAAATAGAAGCTGGAAGACCAGAACACACTAAGCAAAGTGTCTGAACTATCAAAGACATTGCTGTATTTGAACGTCATTGTTGACATAATAGGGAACAGTTATACTCTCAAATGGCATAACCACATCAAGTATATTTCTACATCAAATTCCGACTGTGGCCAACAATAAACCCTTCTGCCAGTAGAGTTTGAAAAAAGTACTGTTGGCAATTAGTCTCAAAATTGTCAATTTCTTGCCAGAGGCAATTTGTTCTACAGAACTTCCCCATAACATTATATTCTAAAAGGGGATTATTAGCAACTGTAAAACGATAGTGACTATTTCAAGTGAGCGATGAATTAACCCTGCAGCAGCAGCTATTGTCTGCACGTCCTCTCCCCCATAACAGCAGGGGATCCAGAGATGTCAATGTCAGCTCAGTGACTGTAGGCATGGTACCATGCAGTAACATTCCCACACCAATTACTGCTCTCAGGCTAGGTCTAAAATTATGCTCCTCCACGATGGCTCTGGCAGTTTAAATGAGCATAAACTAAAAGGCAATGTACGATCGGATGGGGACAGGAGGGGTTGCTTCACACCATAATACTGATTTGAAACACTTGAGATTCTCAGGGATCTTGACAGGATGGAAGTGGGAGAATTTAGAATTCGGGTTCACTGTTTACAGAATAAAAGGTCGCCAATTTGAGACCACGATGAGCTGGATTTTTTCCCCTAGGAGGGCTGTCAGTCTTTGGAACTCTGTTTTCACTGAAAGAGCGAATCATTGAATATTCTTAAAGCAGAGGTGGTTAATAAGCAAAGGGAGCGAAAGGTTATCGTGGGTAGACAGGAATGTGGAGTGGAAGTTACAATCAGATCACTCATGACCTAATTGAACAATGCAACTGTTTGTGCCTGCTCCTAATTCTTCGTATGTTCATATTTCCAATAATAAGTAAAAAGAAAATGCAGAAGAGTGTCTGTGAAAAGAAAAAAAAGACAGGTTGATGACCTTTCATACCTTTATCCAGAAAAGTACCCTGACTGGGTGCATCATGGCCTGGTACGGCAATTCCAACATACAGGAACACCAAGGCTGCAGAGAGTAGTTGACACAGCCCAGTCCATCACAGGCACAGCCCTCCCCACCACTGACAACACCTACAGGAGGCACTGCCTCAAGAAGGCAGCATCTGTCATCAAGGATCCCCACCATCCGGATCATGCCCTCTTCTCGCAGCTACCGTCAGGCAGGAGGTACAGAAGCCTGAAGTCCCACACCACCAGGTTCAGGAACAGCTACTTTCCTACAACCATCAGGTTCTTGAACCGACCTGCACAACCCTAACCCTACCTCAGCAACAGAACACTACGACCACCTCTTGCTCTACCATGGACTTGTCTCTGCTTGTGTTTTTTGTTTGCACTAATGTCTTGTTTTGCAGTCATTTTTCTTCACTAATATAATTTATGTATAATTTATGTTTTGTGTTGTCTGTACCTACATGCCTGTGATGCTGCTGCAAGCAAGATTTTCATTGTGCCTGTACCTCACTGTACTCGTGCACATGACAATAAACTCGACTTGATGTTCACCGAGACGGCAACTTTGAAGTTGGGGAAGGAGTGGAAAAACTAAAGTTTGCAGCAGCTGTAAGTAGATATCCCTTAAAGACAAACAAAACTGGGTAAATGGGACCTTTGAGAATAAAATGATATTTTTTTTGTTTTACAGCAGAGGTGGACGGATTTGGTCCATTAAATGTATGCAAACAAAATTGGATCTATTCAGGAGAATCCCATTCCCCAGCTCTTGATCCACAGTCCTGTGGGCTACAGCTCTTCAACTGCTCAAAAAAGATTATTTTTAAACATGAAGGTTTTTCCTCATCCACCATTCCGTGCAGAAAGGTTCAGGCTTCCACTACTCTTTGGACAATTTCCCCATCCTCTCCTCTCACCCCCACAAATCCTTTTAGTTTAAATTTCCTCCTAAATTATTAGCCTGTCAAAGGCAAATGGCTCCAGCATGCCTCCCTCTCAATTTTGACTGGTATCAAAATACAAGGTACTATATTTTGACAGGAAGGACAAAAAGAGGCCATACTGTATATGAAAAAAAAGAATGCAATTCTGAAAGGGCAATAGAAACAGAGAGATTTTGGGATGTATGCGTGTCATTTGTTGAATGTGGCGGGGCAGAAGAGTAGTTATAAAAGGTATATGGGGTCCTGGGCTTTATAACTAGATGCAGAGAGTACAAGGCTAGGAAAATATGACAAACTTTTTACAAAACAACTGGAGTATTGCATTCAGTTCTGGAGGCCACACTTCGGGAAATATGCAAAGCCTTTGGAGAGGGTGCAGAGGAGATTAACCGAAATGATTGCAGGGATGAGGGATAGTTATTTGGATAGACTGGAGCTGGGGCATACAGGAGGTTGCAAGGGGATCCAATAGAGGTTTTTAAAGAATCATGAAGGGTATAGACAGAGTTGATGGAGAGAAGCTGTTCCTATTTTTAAGCAGCAAGTAGTTGTGGTCTGGGATGGACTGTCGGGCGAGTTGTGCAAGCCATTCAATTGTCATGTTCAAAAGGGAACTGGATAAGTACCTGAATTTGCAGATGGGAGGAGATAAGGAAGTGGGACAGGTTGGATCGCTCTTACAAAAGAGCCAGCATAGACCCGAGGAGCTGAATGGCTATAACCATTCTGTGAATTAAACCTTCCCTCAGGACTCCTTAGTTCCAAAGAGAAAACACTCAACTGGATAGTCCCTTACCACAACTCAAACTTTCATGCTCTGCAAAGTCATCCCGATTCTCCTCTGCAGTGTTATCATATCCTTCCTGTAGGCAGAACTCTGCTTCTGACCCGACTTCCCACTGCCTCCATAAAGCAGCCTCCCACCCTGATCACTCTCTCTTCTCCCCCCTCCCATCGGGCAGAAGGTACAAAAGCTTGAGAACACTCAGCACCAGGTTCAAGGACAGCTTCTATCCCGCTGCTATAAGACTCTTGCATGAACCTCTTGTACAATAAAGACAAACTCTTGGCCTCGTATGATAAAGATGAACTCTTGATCTCTCAATCTACCTCATTATGGCCTTTGCACTCTTTGTCCATCTTCACTGTGCTTTCTCTAACTGTAACACTATATTCTGCATTCTGTTATTCCTTTTCCCTTGTACTACCTCAGAGCATTTATGTTTTGAAATGATCTGTATGGATGGCATGCAAAGAAAAGCTTTTCACTGCATCTCAGTACATGTGACAATAATATACCAACTCCAATTTATCTACCATCTCAGCATGACCTCACTGGTCTTGTATTCATGATTCTGACAACAATGGATAGCAACCTGCATCTCTCCGTCACCACCTTATTTACTTTCACAGATTTGTGGACACACCTGCCAAAACCCTCTGTTCCTTTTCCATCTGTTATGCATTTCTTTGCCCTGTTTGTCTTACCCAAGCACACTGCCGCTTTTGACATCTGCAAACTTTGTGAAAATCATTGCTATATTTACGCACAATGTAGAAGGTAAGCAGCTGAGCACTGAGCTCTGCAGCACCCACTACACAACCCTCCAAACAACAAGTCTCGTTCAACTCTTTGCTTTTGCCCCCAAGCCAATCTTTAACCCAACTTTCCCTTGGATCCATGTATTCTATTGTCCTGATCCATGTGAGACTTTGTCAAAGGCCTTGCTAAAATTTACATACACTGCATTAAAAGTTCCACCCTCATCCACATTACCTCCTCAAACAAAAAAGATTAACCAACTTCGTCAGACACAACCTTCCTTTAACAAATCCATCTGAACATCTTTCATTAACCTGCACCCCTCTGAAAGCTCGTTTATACTGTCCCTTAAACAAGTTTCTCCAGAAACTTGAAGTTACACTGACTGGTTTGTGCTTACTTAAGCAATCATTTTTTTAAAAAAAACAAGAGAACACAATAGCAACCTTCCAGTCCTCTGGCATCAAACCTATGACCATACAGGATTGGAAAACAAAAATCATACCCTGCACTATTTCCTACCTTGCTTTTTTCTTTAAAAAATATCCTGGATCAGTTTTTCCCAGACATTGAAACTCACCTTTAAGGTTGTCAGCCCTCTAATTACCTCTTCTCTCCCAACATTTAAGGTCATTAAACTGGAAAGGGTGCAGAAAAGATTCACGAGGATGTCACCACAACTGGAGGGCTTAAGTTGTAAGGAGGGACTGGATAGGCTGGGACTGTTACGTTAAATTAAGTTTATGTTAATTTTTGTCATGTTTGTAATATACTGTGCTGCTGCTGCAAAAAGCTAATTTTCATGGCATTTATAGCCCGTGCATGTATACCTGTGACATAAGTATACATACCTACACATACCTTTGACAATAAGCAAGCCTTTTTTCCCTGCAGCATAGGAGGCTGAGGGGTGACCTTATAGGGGTATACTCTTCCTTGAATACCTTTCACATTTCTGATACGGATTTATATTCAAGCCGTTTCTTGTTCAATTTTGCTACACCACATCTCAAGCTGGAAAAATGGGTTTCACCTGAATTTAGAACTTTCATTTAATGAGAGTAATACAGCACAGAACAGGCCCTTCAGCCCACCTAGTCCGTGCTGACAATCAACCACCATCTACACTAATCTCATTTTATTCTCCCCACATTCCCATCAACTTCCTGCCAGATTCTACCACTCACCTACACACTAACAACCAGCGCATCTTTGGGTTGCGAGGGGAAACCAGAACATCCGGGGGAAACCCAGGCAATCAATCACAGGGAGAATGTGCAAACCCCACACAGACAGCACCCAAGGTCAGGACTGAACTAGGGTCTCTGGGGCTGTGATGCAGTGGCTCTACCAGCTGTGCCACCCCATAACCAGTCTGGTCTAAATTCGTCCTCTTCTAGAAGCATGACCACTGCCTACAAAAGTGCCCTTTCCTCTTGTCCAGTGACAACCCCCAACTCTTGCTGGGCTTGCTACATATCAACTTGTAAACTTCTCGTGCCATGTACGTGAGGACGGTCAAGCGAAGGATTGAGATAAACTAGGGAAGACCTTGTACCCGACGGCAGGCACTAATGCCAGGACTTGCCCAGGCATCCCAGTGGTCCCAGCTTCCAGTGCTGACAACAGTCCAAGCTGGTAGTGGAACCTTACACCCTGCTGCCCCTGGCTACCTCTATGGACACAAGGTCCATGGAGCACAGAAGGCATCATATTAGCACAAAATTTCCATTAAAGCAACCAAGTTGCAAACCTTTGTTCTGTGATTCACTTTCATTATTCATTCACTAATTAAATCTAAGTTTTACCTGGTGCATGACCAGCACCCATTCCAGTGAACATGAGCTACTGGACAAAGGTGGGAAGTTAGTTTTTTTCTTAAACTGTTTAGGCTAGCTTAATGATTTAAATTGATGTTTTAGTATGTGGGTGTGCATTTTTTAGTTTGTTTAAATATAAAGAAATATTTCCAACTTAACAATCCTTTTTGTTTTGGAATGTATTGCTGAGTGTGGACATCACAAATGTTCCCAAGTACAGCCCCACTCCCAGCAGAAGGACATAGTCCAGGGATAGGCAGCCAGTGGCTTCAGGGTGAAGGGAGATCTGGGGAATACCTGCTCTAGTACTGCAGCACCAACCAGGAAGCCAGGATTCCTCGACACGTCAGTCCTCATGGTTTTATCAAGCAATGAACTGGAAGATTTTAAAAGCTTTGACTGCAATTTGTGTAGGTTTATCTCAATTCAAAACTGTAGCAGCCCCAATATTGGATAGGTCTATTGTTCAAAGAGGCCATTGTAAACAGAATGTATCATCTTGATAACAAGGAATGTATAGGAAGACGTGCTGATTGTATTGTAGCTCCTGTATATATTATGAAGAATAGTGTTTATTGTTGAAATAAAAAAAAAATTCAAAATGTAGCACTTTGGAAAACGTTCCAGCAGAAACAGAGTGCACATTTTTACCACAGGCAATCAGCACACCAAGAATTCTGGGCTCCAAGTATCTCAGTACAATCTAGTTCCCCTTTCTGATGGAAGTGCCTCACCCCATCGCTTTCAGAGGCACGAATGGGAGGGCAACAGCTCAAAATCTGAATTGGGATTCTAGCCTGTCTTGATCCCAGACTATTCTGAGTTTAGTGTGGGGCAGGAGGGTGGTGGGGAAGAGCAGTAGGTGGGAAAGAGGGGGTAGGTGGAGTGCAGGGAATGGGGCAGCAGTGGCGGCCAACAGTCAGAGGGAGGAAAGCCATGCGTTTCTAATTTACTAGAACCTGACAGGTAGGAGGCATAAAGGACCAAATCTATCATTCTGGTCCAGTGGGAGTGTTTCGCTGAGGCTCGACAAGCCTCTCCTGCCGACTACATCTCCTGACTACTCCACTACCTTCTGCAAATCCCAAAGCACCTGAAACTCCAACACTCACCCTCACACAAAATTTCACTCCACTCCTTGCAACACGTCCGCCACATCTCCAGCATCCTCTCCCCCGCCCTCAGTGACCCTCTCAATGACATCCTGGCCCTTGCAATGGCAACGCCTCTCCTGGGGATCTATGCACTAAGAGGCAAAAACTCCATCGTCAAATCCCAGGAATCAGTTTGAAAACTTCATGATGTATGGGAAAACTTGCCCCTCCCACCAAACCAGAGTAAAACCTCAAAAAAAAACTTAAAACTTTTAAGACCTTTAAAACTTTGCACGGCATGGTAGTGTAGCAGTTAGCATAACGCTATTACAATGCCAGCAATCGGGGTTCAATTCCTGTCGCTGTCTGTAAGAAGTTGGTACGTTCTCCCCATGACTGCATGGGTTTCCTCCGGGTGCTCTGGTTTCCTCCCACATTCCAATGACGTACAGGTTAGTAGGTTAACATGGGTGTAATGGAGTGGTGCGGGCTCCTTGGGCTGGAAGGACCTGTTACCGTGCTGTATAAATAAAGTTTTAAAGTATGTACAGGTCTTTTTCCTATGGAAAAATAACCAAAAACTACAGGGCATAGGTTTAAAGGTGAGAGGGGAAAAATTTAAAAGGGAGCTGAGGGGCAACCTTTTCCACACAGAGGGTGGCGTGTATATGGAACAATCTGCCAATGGAAGTACTTGAGGCAGGTACAATAACAATATTTAAAAGACATTTCGACAGGTACATGGATAGGAAAGGTTTAGAGGGATATAGGCCAAACATGGGCAAATGGGACTAGCTGAGATGGGCAACTTGGTCAGCATGGATGAGTTGGGCCGAAGGGCCTGTTTCTGTGCTCTAACTCCACTGTCCCACCCATCTCCAAAAGGCTATCCCTGGGTCTTGGTTCCTCTCTCCACAGCAGCTGTCCAACTGCTCCCAGAACTTCCCTCCTCCCGTTTCTGGGTTCAAGCTTTAGACTGGCAGATTCCAATGACGCAGGTCTGATGAGAAGTCCACAACGTGGAGAAAGGCGGGAGACAGAATCATCCAAAATCCCTCAAAACAAGGGCCACCAATGAACACAGCATTATGCTTCAAGGTAGGCTTCATATACCCATATTTCCTTTGGGCCCAGTCAGGAATTAAGTTCTAGCTTTGTAAAACATTGCATAAATCTGCCATGATTGGATCTTGCTTGGGGATATTTAAATGTACATCTCAATTCAAAAATCATGGCAGACGAAAGCGCCTAACTGCCCTAAAATAGAACTATAGTTAATAGCTCTAAGTTACACAAGAAAAGTCAGTGTTCTGAGGGATGCCAGAAGGTGATCCATGTTTAAAGATACAAAAGAAATGCTAGTCACTATGATTGCTGATATCCAAGGCCCTGCAATCACAGTGGTCCCTATCCCAGCTCTTATTATTTCAAAAATAAACTTCATAATAAAAATATATACAAAAGAATAAACAGGGCAAAACATTTTACATTCCTAGTGTCATATCAATACATTCAGTAGTGTTAATTTATTTTACTGGGGAGAGTTTAAACTAGAATAGTTGGGGGTTGGGATCTGTACTGGAGAGACTGGGGAAGAGGTGTTTGGCTCTCAAATAGAGGAAGCTAGGAGTAAGTACCATAGGCAAGTGATAGAGAAGGGACGTGTTCAGACAGGCTTGATAATGTGTCTATTTTAACGCAAGGAGTGTTGTGAACAAGGCGGATGAGCTTAGAGCTTGGATCGATACTTGGAGCTATGATGTGGTGGCTATTACAGAGACTTGGATGGCTCTGGGACTGGAATGGTTGATTCAAGTGCTGGGTTTTAGATGTTTCAGGAAGGACGGGGGTGGGGGAGTGGCACTGTTGATCAGAGATAGTGTCACGGCTGCAGAAAAGGTGGATGTTGTGGAGGGATTGTCTACAGAGTCTCTGTGGGTGGAGGTTAGGAACAGGAAGTGGTTGATAACGGTGCTGGGTATTTTTTTTATATAGGCCGTCCAATAGTGACAGGGTTATTGTGGAGCAGATAGGGAAGCAGATCCTAGAAAGGTGTGAGAATAACAGAGTTGTTGTGATGGGGGATTTTAATTTCCCAAACATCAATTGGCATCTCCAGACAATGAGGGGTTTAGATGGGGTGGAGTTTGTTAGGTGTATTCAGGAAGGATTCTTGACACAATATGTAGATAGGCCTACAAGAGGAGAGGCTGTGCTTGATTGATATTGGGTAATGAACCTGGTCAGGTATCAGATCTCTCAGTCAGTGAACACTTTGGTGATAGAATTATAATCATTATCTCCTTTACATTAGCACTCAAGAGGGATAGGAACAGACAGGCTAGAAAGGTGTTTACTTGAAGTAAAGGGAATTATGAGGCTCTCAGGCAGGAAATTGGAAGATTAAATTGTGAACAGATGTTCTCTGGGAAAAGTTCGGAAGAAATGTGGCAAATATTCAGGGGATATTTGTGTGGAGCTCTGCACAGACATGTTCCAATGAGACAGGGGAGTCATGACAGGATACAGGAACCGTGGTGTACGAAGGCTATAATAAATCTAGTCAAAAGGAAAAGAAAAGCATACAAAAGGTACAGAGAGCTAGGTAATGTTAGAGATCTGGAGGAGTACAAGGCTAAAAGGGAGGAACTTAAGAAAGAGATTAGGAGAGCCAGAAGGGGACATGAGAAGGCCTTGGCGGGCAGGATTAAGGAAAACCCCAAGGCGTTCTACAAGTATGTGAAGAGTAAGAGGATGAAATGCAAAAGGATAGGGCCTATCAAGTGCAGCAGTGGGAAAGTATGCATGGATCCAGAAGTAATAGCGGAGGTATTTAATGAATACTTTACGTCAGTATTCACCACGGAAAAAGATCTGGGGGATTGTAGCGGGGACTTGCAGTGGCCTGAAAAGCTTGAGCATGTAGATATTAGAAAAGGGGTGGTGCTGAAACCTTTGGAAAGCATCAAGTTAGATAAGTCGCCAGGACTGGATGAGATGTACCCTAGGCTGCTGTGGGAGGCAAGGGAGGAGATTGCGGAGCCTCTGACGATGATCTTTGTGTTGTCCATGGAGACGGGAGAGGTTCTGGAAGATTGGAGGGTTGCGGATGTTGTTCCCTTATTCAAGGAGGGGAGTAGGGATAGCCCAGGAAATTATAGACCAGTGAGTCTTACTTCAGTGGTTGGTAAGATGATGGAGAAGATCCTGAGAGGCAGGATTTATGAACATTTGGAGAGGTATAATATGATTAGGAATAGTCAGCATGGCTTTGTCAAGGGCAGGTCCTGCCTTACGAGCCTGATTGAATTTTTTGAGGATGTGACTAAGCACATCGATGAAGGGAGAGCAGTAGATGTAGTGTATATGGATTTTAGCAAGGCGTTTGATAAGGTACCCCATGTGAGGCTTATGGAGAAGGTGAGGAGACATGGGATCCAAGGGGGCATTGCAGTGTGGATCCAGAACTGGCTGGCCCACAGAAGGCAAAGAGTGGTTGTTGAGGGATTGTATTCTGAGTGGAGGTCGGTGACCAGTGGTGTACCTCAGGGTTCTGTACTGGGACCCTTACTATTTGTGATTTTTATAAACAACCTGGATGAGGAAGTGGAGGGGTGGGTTAGTAAGTTTGCAGATGACACGAAGGTTGGGGGTATTGTGGATAGTTTGGAGGGCTGTCAGAGGTTACAGAGGGACATAGATAGGATGCAGAGTTGGGCTAAGAAGTGGCAGATGCAGTTCAACCCAGATAAGTGTGAAGTGGTTCATTTTGGTAGGTCAAATATGTTGGCGGAATATAGTATTAATGGTAGGACTCTCGGCAGTGTGGAGAATCAGAGGGATCTTGGGGTCCGAGTCCAGAGGACGCTCAAAGCGGCTGCACAGGTTCACTCTATGGTTAAGAAGGCATATGATGTATTGTCCTTCATCAATCGGGGAATTGAATATAGGAGCCGTGAGGTATTGTTGCAGCTATATAGGTCCCTGGTCAGACCCCACTTGGAGTATTGTGCTTAGTTCTGATCGCCTCACTACAGGAAAGATGTGGAAGCCATAGAGAGGGTGCAGAGGAGATTTACAAGGATGTTGCCTGGAATGTGGAGCATGCCTTATGAAAGTAGGTTGAGGGAACTCAGCCTTTCCTCCTTGGAGCGACGGAGGATGAGGGGGGACCTGATTGAGATGTATAAGATGATGAGAGGAATTGATCGGGTAGATAGTCCGAGGCTTTTCCCCAGGGCTGAATTGGTGGCCACAAGAGGACATAGGTTTAAGGTGCTGGGGAGTAGATATAGAGGAGATGTCAGGGGTAAGTTTTTTTTTACTCAGAGAGTGGTGAGTGCGTGGAATGGGCTGCCGGAAACAGTGGTGGAGGCTGATACGATAGGGTCTTCCAAGAGACTGTTAGATAGGTACATGAAGCTGAGTAAAATAGAGGGCTATGGGTAAGCCTAGTAATTTCTAGGGTAGGGACATGGTCAGCACAGCTTTGTGGGCCGAAGGGCCTGAATTGTGCTGTAATTGTTCTATATTAAAACCATAGCACCTTGCCACTCATGTGGCCCCCTGGGGTGATACACTATTTCAGTGCTTGAGGGGCTTCCTCACCTGACTCACCCCTTTCATGTGCGGTAGTGGAAGGAGCCTGGACTGTGCTCCTTCCCCACAGAGCCTTTGTATTGGCTGCACCGAGCTTCAGTGCATCTCTCAGCACGTACTCCTGTAGCCTGGAATGTGCTAGTCGGCAGCATTCCCTTATGGGCATCTTGCTCTGCAGAAAGACCAACAAGTTTCAGATAGACCAAAAGGCATCTTTCACCAAGCTGATGATCTTTCAGCAGCACTTGATGACTGTCCTATGCCAGCTCTTTCACACAAGGCCCCTACAGCCATACAAGTTTTTCCCTGTCTGGTATTTGAACAGTGATGTTGTATCATAGTGTCCCAGACCATCACATCTCCCACCTTGCCAGTGAATCTTTTTACCTAACCCTTGTTGGTCACAAACCCTTTCCCCCAACTCCAACTTCCCAACCCAGGGGCAACAGTTTTTCCTCTCTATTCAATCCATCAGTAGCCATCCATGATTTGGAACAAATGCATCTCCTCTTAAGCCTCAGAGGGCAGTTAACTGGGCATGTACGAGAAAGAATTAGCAGTAGGCCTGCAGGGAAATGAGAGGGAGGAATGGCACCAATGGGATTGCTGTGTTGGCAGCCAGCACAATCTAATAGGCTAAAGGGCCACCTTATGTGAAGCAATAAGCAAGCTACTCTGCCCCCAGGAATCAGTGGTACACTTTGGACACACCAACAAGTATTGCATGCCCATTACATCCTGCAGACAGCTAAGAGCTCTGATCAGGAAAAAACAGTGCAATTTTAAAAGACCTGACAAAGTATTGGAAATAAAGCAGGGGGTGGGGGGGGGGGGGGGGTGGGGTGGGAGGGGGAGGCCTTTTAGGACTGAACTGGGAGAAATTTCTTCACTCAGAGTGGTGAATCTTTGGAATTCTCCTCCCCGAAGGCTCAGTCATGGAGTTCAGAAAAGGGATTGATGGATATCTGCACATTAAGAGGAATCAAAGGGGATATAGCATGAACATGGTGTTGAGGTAGAAGACCTTCAGTCTTGTTAACATAGAATAGTACAGCACAGGCCCTTCAGCTCACAATGTTGTGCCGAACTAATTAAACTAGTAATTAAAAGCCTGCTAAGCTAGTCCTTTCAGCCTACACAACTCCATATCCCTCCATTCTCTGCATATTCATGTTCCTATCTAAGAGCCTCTTAAACACCTCTACTGTATTTGCCTCCACCACCACCCCTGGCAGCACATTCCAGGCACCCAGCACTTCGTGTAAAAATAACTTGTCCCGCACATCTCTTTTGAATTTACCCCCTCACCTTAAATGCATTTTTATATCTAATACTAGAGATATTGATTTTGGAGCAGCCATTGTCAGAGTGGACAGAGTCAGAGTGAGTGGCTTTGCCACAACGGGCTTCAGCATCAAGAGGTGGAGGCCATTTGCAACAACACTGGTGAGTAGCTGGTAAGGGAAGGTTTACTGTTATTGTTATAACTTTTAAGTAGACTACAGCTAGGTAAGAAAAAAATAGTCAGATGGAGGGCAAGGTGATGTGCTGCAGCTGCATGATGTGGGTGCTAGTGGACCCTGCTGTGGTGCACGGTGACCACATCTGCAGTAACAGGCTGGAGGAACTTCGGCTCAGAATTGATGAGCTGGAGTCACAGCTTCAAACACTGTGAAGCATCAGGGAGGGAGAGAGTTATGTAGATGCTGTGCATTGGGAGGCAGTCACCCCCCCTTAGAAAAGGTACTTCTAAGGTCCAGGAGACTGACAGATGGGTGACTGTCAGGGGAGAGAAAGAGAAAGGGAACAGGCAGACAGTGCAGAGGACCCCACAGGCTGTTCCCCTCAGTAACAGGTATCCCTGTAGGTCATCCCCCTCAACGGCATCCGTTGAGGGGGATAACCTACAGGGATCAAGCGGCAGCAGCCAGGTCTCTGGCACTGGGACAGGTCCTGCTGCTCAGAAGGGAAGGGAGGAGAAGAGGAGGGCAATAATAATAAGGGACTCGATAGTCAGAGGAACAGACAGGAGGTTCTGTGGACATGAGCGAGAATCCCGGATGGTATGTTGTCTCCCAGGTGCCAGGGTCCAGGATGTCTCTGATTGGGTCCACAGCATTCTTGAGCGGGAGGGAAAGCAGCCAGGAGTTGTGGTACATGTTGGTACCAATGACATAGGTAGGAAGGGGGATGAGGTCCTGAAAAGTGAGTTTAGGGAGCTAGGCAGAAGGCTGAAGAACAGGACCTCAGGGGTAGCAATCTCAGGATTGCTAACAGTGCCACATGATAGTGAAGGTAAGAATAGGAGGAGATGGCAGATGAATGCGTGGCTGAGAAGTTGGTGCAGTGAGCAAGGTTTTAGATTTTTGGATCATTGGGATCTCTTCTGGGAAAGGTGGGACCTGTACAGAGTGGATGGGTTACACCTGAACTCAAGGGGGACCAATATCCTTGCAGGCGGGTTTGCTAGTGTGGTTCAGGAAGGTTTAAACTATTTACAAGGGGGACAGGAACCGGAGGGATAGGTCAGTGGAAGAAGTGCATGGAGTAAAGTCGGATCTAACATAGGCTTTGAGGAAGGAGAAGCAGAGTATAGGGTATAAAAGTAGTAAGTTGGATGGGCTAAAGTGTATTTACTTAAATGCAAGAGGTATCAGGAATAAAGGTGATGAACTGAGAGCTTGGATAAATACATGGAACTATGATATTGTGGCTCTCGCAGAGACTTAGCTGTCACCAAGGCAGGAATGGATACTGAATATTCCCAGATTTCAGTGTTTTAAGAGGGATTGGGGGGTGGGGGGTGGGGTAGGAGAGGGAAGAGGAGGAGGGGTGGCATTACTGGTCAGGGACACTATTACAGTTGCAGAAAGGGTGGATAATATAGAAGGATCCTCTCTAGAGTCAGTATGGGAGGAAGTTAGGAACAGTTACTCTACTGGGAGTATTCTATAGGCCCCCTGCCGTAGCAGCAAGGATACGGAAGAGCAGATTGGGAGGCAGATTTTGGAAAGGTGCAAAAATAACAGGGTTGTTATCATGGGAGACTTCAACTTCCCAAATACTGATTGGCACCTGCTTAGTGCCAAAGGCTTAGACGGGGCAGAGTTTGTTAAATGTGTCCAGGACGGATTCCCATCACAGTATGTTGACAGGCCAACTAGAGGGAATGCCATATTAGATCTAGTATTAGGTAATGAACCGGGTCAGGTGACAGATCTATCGGTGGGTGAGCATTTGGGGGACAGTGACCACCGTTCCCTAACCTTTAGCATTGTCATGGACAAGGATAGGAGCAAAGAGGACAGGAAAATATTTAATTGGGGAAGGGCAAATTATGAGGCTATAAGGCTAGAACTTGCGAGTGTAAATTGGGATGACATTTTTGAAGGAGATGTAGAAGTACTATGGAGATGTGGTCATTGTTCAGGGATCTCTTGCAGGATGTTAGGGATAAATTTGTCCTGGTGAGGCAGAGAAAGAATGGCATGGTGAAGGAACCATGGTTGACAAGAGAGGTGGAACATCTAGTTAGGAGGAAGAAGGCAGCATACATAAGGTGTAGGCAGCAAGGATCAGATAGGTCTCTTGAGGAATATAGGGTAGCAAGGAAGGAACTTAAGGGGCTGAGGAGAGCAAGAAGGGGACATGAAAAGGCCTTGGCAAGTCGGGTTAAGGAAAGCCCCAAGGCATTTTTCACTTATGTGAAGAGCAGAAGGGTGACGAGAGTAAAGGTAGGACCGATTAGAGACAAAGGTGGGAAGATGTGCCTGGAAGCTGTGGAAGTGGGTGAGGTCCTCAATGAATACTTCCCTTCAGTATTCACCAAGGAGAGGGGCCTTGATGACGCTGAGGACAGTGTTGGTAAGGTAAATGTTCTAGAGCATGTTGATATCAAGAGAGGATGTGTTGGAGCTGTTAGAAAATATTAAGACAGATAAGTCCCCAGGGCCTGACAGAATATTCCCCAGGCTGCTCCACAAGGTAAGGGAGGAAACTGCTGAACCGTTGGCTAGGATCTTTGAGTCCTCATTGTCCATAGGAATGATAACAGAGGATTGGAGGGTGGCAAATGTTGTCCCCTTATTCAAAAAAGGTAGTAGGGGTAGTCCAGGGAATTATAGACCAGTGAGCCTTACATCTGTGGTGGGTAAGTTGTTGGAAAGGATTCTTAGAGATAGGATCTATGGGCATTTAGAGAATCATGATCTGATCAGGGACAGCCAGCATGGCTTTGTGAAGCGCAGATCATGTCTCACAAGCCTGATAGTGTTCTTTGAGGAGGTAACCAGGCAGATTGATGAGGGTAGTGCAGTAGATGTGGTCTATATGGATTTTAGTAAGGCATTTGATAAGGTTCCACATGGTAGGCTTCTTCAGAAGGTCAGAGGGCATGGGATCCAGGGAGGCTTGGCCATGTGGATTCAGAATTGGCTTGCCTTTAGAAAGCAAAGGGTTGTGGTGGAGGGAGTGCATTTATATTGGAGGGCTATGACTAGTGGTGTCCTACAAGGATCAGTTCTGGGACCTCTGCTTTTTGTGATTTTTATTAATGACTTGGATGAGTGGGTAGAGGGTGGGTTGGCAAGTTTGCAGATGACACAAAGGTTGATGCTGTTGTGGATACTGTGGAGGATCGTCAAAGATTGCAAAGGAACATTGATAAGATGCAGAGCTGGGCTGAGAAGTGGCAGATTGAGTTCAATCCGGAGAAGTGAGAGGTGGTACACTTTGGAAGGACAAACTCCAAGGCAGAGTACAAAGTTAATGGCAGGATTCTTGGTAGTGTGGAGGAGCAGCGGGATCTGGGGGTTCATATCCATGGATCACTGAAAGTTACCTCACAGGTGGATAGGGTAGTTAAGAAAGCTTATGGGATGTTAACATTCATAAGTCGTGGGATCGAGTTTAAGAGCCACAAGGTAATGATGCAGCTCTACAAAACTCTGGTTAGGCCACACTTAGAGTACTGTGTCCAGTTCTTTCTGCCTCATTATAGGAAGGATGTGAAAGCTTTGGAAAGGGTGCAGAGGAGATTTACCAGGATGCTGCCTGGTTTAGAGAGTATGCATTATGAGGAGAGACTAAGGGAGCTAGGGCTTTATTCTTTGGAGAGGAGGAGGATGAGAGGAGACATGATAGAGGTGTACAAGATATTAAGAGGAATAGATAGGGTAGACAGCACCTTTTTCCCAGGGCACCAATGCTCAATACAACAGGCTTTAAAGTAATGGGTGGGAAGTTCAAGGGAGATTTCAGAGGGAGGTTTTTTTTACCCAGAGAGTGGTTGGGGCGTGGAATGCGCTGCCTGGGGTGGTGGTGGAGGCAGGTACATTGGTCAAATTCAAAAGATTGCTAGATAAGCATATGGAGGAATTTAAAATAGAGGGATATGTGGGAGGAAGGGATTAGATAGTATTAGGCGAGGTTTAAAGGTCGGCACAACATTGTGGGCCAAAGGGCCTGTATTGTGCTGTACTGTTCTATGATTTTGACCCCAAGTCTGCTCTGCCATTATTGAATGGGATGGAATGGGTCCAACTGCGATTTCTCAAGATCTAATATCAGGGTGAAGAAGTTACAACCAAACCACTGATTTAATGCAAATTTACCAGCCCTCCCTACCCTTTCCTCCTCTGCCAAAGTTAACTGAGCAATCCATTCCTAAAAGTACAAGTTACATTTTGAAACACTTCATAGCTCATTTTTGAAGTGTGTAAAGGAAACCTCTAATTACTTTAAGCTACCAGAACCACACGTCTATATTAAAAAACACTCACCGAGTTTTATTTCACACAGTCTCAGCCTGGGGTCTTCAGGGGGATGTAGACGCCTCTTCTTACGCCAGCAGCGAGCAGGATAAGTGTACAGCTGACCAGGAGCCAAGCCTACAAGATACAGTCCCCAATTAGAGTAGAGCGCCTTGTAGGCAATCCATTACAAACTCATTCAGTATAATGCAGACTTTTCTTTGAGGCTGGGAGATTTTGTACTGAGCTGTCCAGCTAGAAAAGACACACCTGATACATAAGAGTGACACAAACTTGCAAACCTAGTTTCACAAAATACATCCGGCAGTTCAGAGTCAGAGAGATACAGGCCTTTGGGCCCACAGAGTCTTCTACACTAGGGATAATTTACAGCAGCCAATTAGCCCACCAATCCGCTTATATTTGGGATGTGGTAGGAAAGCGGAGCAGCCGGATAAAACCCATGCAGTCAGAGGGAGAACGTGCAAACTCCACACAGACAGCACCAGAGATCAGGATAGAACCTGGGTCTCTGGAGCTGTGAGGCAGCAGTTCTACTGGATGCACCACTATGCCACTGAAGGAGAAATACCTCTTCCAAAATGTTTGGAATTGCAGGGAATTCTGAGCCACCACCACCCTCCCCAACCCATTGCCTCCCTGGATGTGCCAGAGAATAATATTCCCAGTTTTTTTTTCCCTCTTTGTTTAAAACTTTTTTTTTAACCTATCCCAAGTAGTAATACGAGGAGGAAGTGATAGCCTATTTTGTGGAAATAGTAGTATGATTAGGAACTACTTATGATGTATTATGCACACGCCTTCCTACATTAGAAACAACACCCGCAACCTCCAGTTTAACAAAGAGCATCACCTGGGCCCCTGTGCCTCTTCTCCATCCAGATGTAGCAGTTGTTTTGAGCGACACCAGTTTGCGAGTCCAGGAACGGGAGACGAACACTGCGTTCTGCACACAGTCGGGCATTGTAGTTACGGCAATGTTCAATGGCTTCCTTGTAGAACTGTTCCCCCAGTCTGCAGAAACACAGGAGAAATTCATGCAGTGGAGAAAGTCTCTCACACACACGGCAATCATACGGCATCAAACAAATCATTATAATATAATCTTCTTGTATAATGTACAATTTATATATAATTTATGTTCTGTGTGTTGTCTGTACCCACTTCCTGCAAGCGAGTTTTTGTGCACATGACAATAAACTCTACTTGAGACAGGTTAAGACCATCCACTAACCAAAAGGAAAAGTGGGAAGGAGCTGACAGTGGCAAGAGAAGATTAACCACAGAAAGCATCTTTTCCAGCTGCATCACAGCTTGGTATGGCAACTGCTCTGGCTGAGACTGGTGGGGGGGCATCTGTATTATGGGAGTAGATTCTGTGCTATAATTCAGGCAAAATGTAGTCATACAAAGAGCAGGAGAACCTTCAACAGTCTCTTGTGCTTTATCATGCCATATACAAGGTCCACATTATCTCTTAGAGAAGACACTAAACCGAGATTATATGGACTCAGCGTGCTTACGGCTGAGTCTCAAGTTATACCATGACATTATTCAAGAGGAGAAAGAGGGAGTGCTCACAGACTCCAGATTTCAAATCCCACAAAGAGCATCATTGAAAAAGTTTAACATCAGGCATGGATGTATTCATGGGAATCTCAGTACACACAATATACTGTAATTGATGCTTTGAAAGGATAAGCAGCTAGAAAACAGAGATGGGGTAGCTCTGCTGAAGGGTGACATCAGAGAGAAACTAGCTGGGTACAGAAAACCAAGATACAAAACCAGGAGGAGACACAAGAGACTGCAAATGCTGGAATTTAGAGCAAAAAAAAATCTGCTGGAGAACTCAGTGGATCAGGCAGAATCGATGGAGTGAAATGGATAGTGGACATTTCGGGTCGAGACCCTTCATCTGGACTGAGATGCAGAGTCTTGACCCGAAACGTCGACTGCCCATTTCCCTCCACAGATGTCGCCTGGCCCACTGCATTCCACCAGCAGCTCGTTTTTTTGTTCAGGATGCAAAACCAGTTTGGATGAGAAAGAACAAGGGAGAGAAATTATTGGTGGGAGATTTCTAACAGCAGCTGCACTCCAAGGCAGAGAACAAACTAAAGAAATAACAATGGCTTGCAAGAAATGTATTGCAATAATCGTACATGACTGTAATTTTTCTATAGCTGAAACATTTGCATAGATAGGCATAAGGACAAATTCACTGTGTATTCAGGTCAGCCTCTTGGAACAATACATCACAGAACCAAATAAGAAACAGGCCATTTAAAAAGTGGGCAAGTGTAATGAGGCAGGACAACTTAGTGATGTCTTAGTAAAAAATCTTCAGGGGAACAGCGATCCTATCACGATACAATTTCGTATTCAGTTTAAAAGTGAGAAACTGGGCCAATGTCTTAAAATAAAGGAAATTACAAAGATGTGAAGGCACACTTGGCTAAAGTGGACCAGAAAAATAGAACAAAAAGGGAAGATGTTCAATAAGGAATGGCAGACATTAAGGAAATATATCTTAATTCTCAACAAAAATGTATTCCACTGAGAAATAAATATTCCACAAAAGAAAAACCATTTGTGGCCAAGGGAATGAAGGATGGTATTAAACTGAAAGAACGTTAAGAAGATTAAGTGGTAGGCCAGAAGGAGTTTTAGATGCCAATAAAGAATGACTAAAATGACAATAGAGGGAGAAAATAAATTGAGAGAGTAATTTTGTAAGAAACAAAAACAAACCAAGAGTTTCTACACTGGGAGATTAATAAAGGAAAATAAGAAAATGGCAGAGATTTTCAACAAATATTTTGCAACCATTTTTATAGCTGAAGGCATTACAATAAAAGTAAAAATCCGTGAGCAAAAGGGATGGAAGAACATAAAATTATAAGTAGAGAGAATGTACTAGGTAAACTAATGGGACCAAAGGTTGACAAGTCCTCTGAACACAACGGCCGGCATCCTGGCGTCTTGAAAATAGCAGCAGAGATGGTGGATGCATTAATTGTAATCTTCCAAAATTTGCCAGATTCTGGAAAAGCCTCAGAGGATTGAAAGTTGCTGGAATCAATTATTAAGGATATTCAAAACAAAAATCATAATTCAGCAGAATTCACATGGTTTCATAAAAGGAAAATCATGCTTGACAGATATATTACAGTGTTTCCAGGATGTAACTGGCAGAGTAGATTAAGAGGAAATGTATATACAGCATATTTGAATTTTCAAAAGGCATTTTATAAATTGTCACTCTAAAAGATAAGAGCTCATGGAGTTGGGGTAATGGATTGAGGAATGGCTAAAGAGATGAGAACAAAAAAGGCTGCAGCTGGTTGGAGCAGCACAAAGGATGCTGGGGGAACTCAGCGGGTCAGGCAGCATCTACAGAGGGAAATGGACAGTCAACATTTTCGGGTCGAGACCCTTCATCTGGACTCCAGCATCTTGTGTGTTGCTCCAGATTCCAGCATCTGCAGTCACTTGTGTCTGCAGCTGGTTGGATGCCACTTTGATCAGTGCCAGGGTCTCAACAGCTTACAATGTACGTTAATAACAGATGCAGAGGTTACCAAGTTTGCTGATGATACAAAGATTGATGGCAAGTTGTGAGGAGGATGCAGAGGGATTAAGTGGGCAAAGGAGTAGAACATGGGGAAATGTGAGGTCATCCATTTTAATAGCAAGAATGGGAAAATGTTGTTTAACTGATCAAATAATGCTGCAGTATCTAGGCACATGGATGCTCTTTTGTACAGGAAACACTAGGTTTGCAAGTAGGTACAGCAAGTCACAGAAAGATACAGTTTGTAAATGAGCCCTTCAGCTCATCAAACCTGCACTGAACGTCAACCACCCACTTACACCAATCCTTTTTTATTAAAATTCTCCCCACATTCTCATCAACTCCCCTAAATACTAGGAGCAATATACAGCAGCCAATCAACTCACCAACCCACACGTCTTTGGGATGCAGGAGGAAACTGGAGCACCTGGAGGAAACCTTTGTGGTCACAGAGACTAGAAAGTCTCACTTCCAGTGGTCCAACAGGTCTTAAAATGTTTCGGGCCATTCTCCAACACATAACATTTCAAAAAGGAATTGGCATTCTTTCTGAGCAATTGCTTGAAACTGTTCCACACTGCACTTTGCACTGTGTTGAAAAGTTTTCTCCGTGTTCGATCCCCAGTTTCGTCAGCTATTACCCCATGCTGAATCTGTGAGTATGTGCAGCACAACTATGGGCCCCGAGAACCCCAGGATGCGAGGTTATAGATCAAGACTAAATAATGCAACAGTATTTTCTGTTCCAAGTGAGATCCAAATCCCCCATAGTTAAAGCATGCCAGGCATAGTAAACCCTTCCATTGTACCTGTTGTAAGTACGCCCATCATTTGGCCTCTGCAAAACTACTCAAATTTTATACATGAAACATCCAGAAGACACCATTTTCTTCCAGTTTATGGAGTCACTGAATGAAGTTGCTGCCATTCAGTGCATCCTGCATGGGTGCCATTCTAAAGGAGACATCTAGTTAATCCCACTCCCTCCCCCCCCCCCTTTATTACCATCATTATTTTGAAAGTATTCACCTAATGAAAGTTAATGTGGAATCTGCTTTATCAAAAGTCTTCAACAAATCCCAAAAATAAGGGACAGCCTTGACTTGTGCATCATGTCACTCAAGCATTTCGAAGGGATTGCATCTGATTCAAGAGCAATACCTTGGGAGCAAAGGACATCTAATAAACACCTGGTTCTCTACAAAGCCAACACACACAAGGAGGTGGTGTTCGTAAGAGATGCACCATCAACTACAACATTATACGACAAACTCAAAGCACAAGCAAAAAAAACTCTAAATCAGAAATAAAAAACGGAAGTGCTGGAAATACTCAGCATGTCAGGCAGTGTCCATAGAGTTAATTGCTGCAATTGCTGGACACCATATTAATTGGCAATTGGTTTATTATTGTCACATGTACAAAGATAAGTGAAAAAACTGTTTTGCATGCCATCTAGACAGATCATTCTAAACATATACATATCGTAGTACAAGGGGAAAATCAATAACAGAATGCAGAATATAGTGTTACAGTTAGAGAAAGTACAGTGCAGGTAGACAAATAAGGTACAAGGGCCACAACGAGGTAGATTGAGAGATCAAGGGTTCATCTTTATTGTACAGGAGATCCATTCAAGAGTCTTACAACAGCAAGATAGAAGCTATTTTTGAGCCTGGTGGTACATGTTCTCAAACTTTTGTATCTTCTGTCCGATGGAAGAGGGGACAAGGGAGAGTGACTGGGGTGGGAGGGGTCTTTGATTATGTTGGCTGCTTTCCCAAGGTAGCGGGAAGTGTAGACAGAGTTGATGGAGGGGAGGCTGATTCTCATGATAAACTGAGCTGTATCCACAACTCTCTGCAGTTTGTGGTCACGGGCAGGTGAGAGCACGCTTTTAGAGTCCACATGAAGTTATTCTGTGGCCTGGATGTATAAGTTTGAGAATTCATTGTTACCTGGCACAATGTGGGCTCTGCCCTTGCCAGGATCTGGGTAACAGGAGGAGAAAGGGAAAGGGGCACTCTCTGTTCCAGCAGGAAGAGAGTGCGAGTCTGCATCGCCCTCGGAGAACCATTGCTTCCCTGACAAAGCAGCTGTGCCCACTTGCAGCTGGACAATGATGGGCACAGTGGGCACTGAAATGTGACTTTTGTACCACACACATGCTGGACAGTGGTCATGTCCCACAAGTGTGCCTAATCATACCCATGACATTCAATAAAATTATTGTTGCCAAACCTATGACTAACACATTGCGGATCACCACTGATCAAAACCTTAACTGGACCAGCTATATAAATAGCCAGCTACAAGGACAGGCTGTGATGAGCAAGTTACCACCCAACTTACCCCACATCACCTCATATTTGTTGGGATTAACTTCCATCCCCCCAACTTTCCATCTGATCTAGGTCTTGCTGTAGCCTTGGATAACCTTCCTTACCATCAACAAAACCACCAAATTTTCTGCTAATCATTCCTCTACGTTCATATCCAAGTCAGTTAAGTACATCACAAAGAACAAGGGTCCCACCACAGATCTCAAATCAGAAAAGCATCCTTCCACTAGTCTCTGCCTCCTATCATCCAAACCAATTTTGGATCCAATTAGCTGGCTCTACCTGGACCCCAGTGCCTTGACCTTCTGGATCAGCCTACCATGCAGGAACTTGTCAAATGCCTTACTAAAGTCTATATAGACAACATCTACTGCCCTGCCTTCATCAATCTTCTGAATTACCTCCTCCTACAATGCAATCAAATTGCTGAGGCAGGATTTTCCCCACACAAAGCCAGGCTGACTATCCCTACTCAATCCCTGCCTTTCCAAATGAACAGAAATCCTATCCCAGGACCTTCTCCAGTAATTCCCCTACTACTGATGCAAGGCTCACCTGTCTGCAGTTACCTGGGTTATTCCTGTTCCCTTTCTTAAATAAAAGGAACAACATTAGCCTGTGGCTAACAAAATTGCAAAAATCTCCATCAGAGCCCCCAGTTATCTCCTTCTTTGCTTCCTACAGCAACCTGGGATAGATCTCATGAGGCCTTTGGGATTTATCCATCCAACACCTCCACTTTCTTAATGCTGAAATGCTCCGGACTATCAACATATCCCTCCCTGAACTTACTATCCTCCATTTCCTTCTCTTTGATGAAGATGGACAAGAAGTATTCATTTAGGATCCTGTCCACATCCCCTGGCTCCACACACAGATTACTCCTTTGGTCCCTAAGGAGTCTCACTCTTTCCTGGCTGTGCTCTTGGTCCTGATATACTTATAGAATAGAGTTATGCAGCGTGAAAACAGGCCATTCGTCCCAACTCAACCATGCCAACCAAGTTTTCTATCCAAACTATTCCCATTTGCCTGAATTTGGCCATATCCCTCTAAACCTGTTAAACCTTTTCTATCCATGTAAAAATTTCACGTCTTGGGATTCTCCTTAACCTTAGTTACCAAGGATATTTCATGGCCCTTAATTTCTTTCTTAAGTTCTCTTCAACACCCTCACTTGATTCCAGTTGCCCATACCTGCCACGTGCTGCTATTTTTGTCTGCTGATCGATATCTGTGTCATCCAAGGTTCCCTATTCATGCCTTTCACCCTTACCACAACATGCTGGCTCTGAACTATTACTAACTCTTTGAAAAGTCTTCCGCTTTACCTTTCATAACTATGTCAACTTGGTTTGATTATATTCAACTTTCCTAAATGATTAGTTATTTCCTCTTTGAAAAGGAGAGCTATCCTCTCTCAACCAAATATGGACTAGAATTGGGTGCTAACAAGGTGGAGAATCATAACCTACACACAATGTATGGGTACCAAGAAAAACTGCATCATCTTCATCATAACTGTTTTAAGTTGACACAGGATCAGTCATTGAGCATTGATCCTGATTATATTTTTCATTTCCAATCACCAGATAAATCTCCCCTTGGGCGAGTTAAACAAAGGTACCCATTCGTTCATACCACTAGACATTTGCCAATAAGGAAACAGGAAAGTAGGCTGGATTGTGGCTCTCCTATTATTAGCAGAAGGAAATCAAACTAAACAAAGCCAGAACAAGAAAGGTGAAGCAGAGAGAGCTGCCAGAGCATACAAGCTTCAATGGGCATACTTTACTCAATGTCAGCAACCTTGGATGTTTGGTTTAGGTCAATCTTCAACAGTTATTACTCAATAGCTTAGGTTCTCATTGACTAATGTAGTGAGATAATTGCACATTTGATTGCTCCTTGCATGAATAGCAAATCCTGATGTGCAACACAACACAGTTTCTCCCGAGAACCCCACCATCACAAAAGTCAACCATTTCGATTCATCCCATGTGATATCAAGACACAGCTGAGGACATTGGATACAGCAAAGGCAACATCCCAGCAGTGGTACTGAGGACCTCTGCACTATTAACCACATGGCCAACATTTGTGTCATCTGTTATCTTCTTTATTAAGGTCAAAACCATTATATACTACAAAACTCAAAGAACCAAGC